>NW_017732303.1:260211-273379 GCF_001890085.2 Hipposideros armiger | reverse complement strand
CGGCGACTGATCTGCCTCGCCAGAGAAGAGCGCAATGATGGTGCCAACTTGGGCCAGTGAAGCAACATCCTCCACAACCAGATTGAAGAACAAAACGACAGCAACTTGTCTGTTCCCCTTCCCCCAATTCCCCAATAAAAAAAAATGTCTCTACTTCAGCCTCTAGATCAGGTGGTCATAAGGAACTTTAAGGATCATTACTGGTACTGTATGGAAAGGATTGTCAGCACTTATGAAGAGAACCCCAATTGAGAAGACATCATGAAAGTATTGAATGATTATACCATTGAAGATGCCATCATTGGTATAGAAAAAGCTGTGAAAGCCGTCAAGCCCGCATAATCAATTCTTGCTGAAGAAAACTGTGTCCAGATGTTATGTATGACTTCACAGGATTTACAACAGAGCCAATCAAGAAAATTATGAAAGAGATTTTGGATATGGCATAAAATGGTGTGGGGGGTGTTGAAGGGTTTGAAGATATGGATCTTGGAGAAATTCAAGACCTAATAGACACCACACCAGAGGAATTAACAAAAGACTCCTTGATGTGAGAAGAGTGCTTCCAAACCAGTGCCAAATGATGAGGAAGAAGACATGGAAGAAGCGTGTCAGAAAACACATTGACATTAGACAGTCTGGCAGAAGGGTTCCTTATTCAAGACTGCTTTTGACTTCTTTTATGACATGGACCCTTCTATGACATGAACAATGAAACTAAAGCAAACTGTGAATGAACATTGGTACCATATAGAAACATTAGAGAAATGAAAAAGCAAAAACATCAGACAAATTTCTTTGTATTTCCAGAAAGCTGCACTGAGTAACTGCCTCTCCTTCCACCTCCTCCACTTCTTTCACCTCTGCCACCTGAGACAGCAAAACCAACCCCTTCTCTTCTTCTTTCTCTTCCTACTCAATGTGAAGTCAATGAGGATGAAGACCCTTATGATGATACACTCCCACTTAATGAATAGTAAATAATCATCATGCTGTACAGTTAATAAACTTATCTGTTGTGTATGTGTGTGAGCATTTTCATGTGAAAATCTAATGATTGTATGGCATGAACTCCATGAGTCTTTTTTGTCATCATCATCATCATCATCATCATCATCCCCTGAGTATTCATCATGTAGAACATGCTTTGCGGGACTTGTATGGAAGTGGATAGCCTATCTTTACATAAGCATAAGGTCAGTGGTAATATTGAATTAATAATGTTAGTGTTCTTACTGGTTTATAACTGCTTTCAAAGAATTACATTATTGTATAGTATACCTCTCATAATTGGAGAAACTGCCTATCAGCCTATCATCATAGGTAATTGTCTTTTTAAAAAGTGTAACAGTGTTTTCAATACTGTATTATGAATATGACTGTAATACTGTATGCCATAAAAATTTTATGACTCATTCATTGGTGTATAGTCTAGGCTACCATGAAGCAATTATATTCATTACACTGGCCTACCATAAACCAATCATATTGTTGCTTCTTTGTTATCAATGCATGAATTGTTATAGCTGTAAATAAATATGAATTTACTTTTCACATATTTTCATTTTTGATGTCTAGTGTTAGTAATACATATAACATCTACAGTATTTTGTATCATATAAGACAATATTGGTGTAGGTACTGATAGATGATTCATCTTGTATACAGGTGACATAAACTTATAGTATTGATACAGTACAATACTATAAGGTATTTTCTCTTCCTTATAACTTTCTTAGTAACATTTTCTCTAGCTTTATTGTAAAAATATGGTATATAATGCACATACAAAATATGTGTTAATCAACTGTTTATGTTATTGATAAGTCTTCCAGTCAACAGTAGGCTATTAATAGTTAAGATTTTGGGAAGTCAAAAGTTATATGTGGATTTTAGACTCTGTGGGAGGTTGCCTCTAAACCCCGCATTGTTTGAGTCAACTGTAAATATTTATACTCTAGAATACCTAGAGAATAAAATCCAAACTTCTGAGCACAGCATTCTAAGTCCTTCAACATTCAGGCTCCCAGCTACTTTTATGACCTCATTTTCCTTTACTCCCTGTAGCCTACTCCCCTGCCATGCTGAAATTCGCACCATTGTCCAAATGAAAAAGCCAAAAAATGCCCTACATGTGCTGCTCTAAGTGAAATTCCATCATTCAGTTGTACCTGGAAAATGCCTTCTTATACTAAAGAGTCAGTTCAATTGTCATTAGTGAAATCTTTCCAGACTGCCTCAGGCAGAGCTAGCTGCCATGGGTTTTGTAGTCTTTATTTGAATTCATGTAGTAACAAGCAATTTACCTGTTAAGGTGTCTTTATTTCTCCTCCAGAGTAACTGGTAAATAGTACCTAGTTGAGTATGTGAGTGGATAAATAACTGAATGTTCAAATTAACACATAACTATAAAGTCATTCTCTACTGTATAGTAAAAAATAATGTGAGGTACAATTGATTCTCCTTATCCTGTGGCCTTGACTCTTACCTGCATGACAGATTTACACACACAGACTTTTGTGCATTTATAACATTCTGTACTCTCCTGTGGGGCATTTTAGTGAAGTTTGTTTGAAGTGTATTTTCTCTATCTCTTGTTCTCAAAGGCAGTTCCTTAATGCGGGCAAGCACATCCTTGTTGAATATCCTATGACACTGTCTCGGGCAGCAGCTCAGGACCTGTGGGAGCTGGCTGAGCAGAAAGGTGATGTATGTTCTGTCTGTCTAGGGCATAGACTCTCTTACTTGCTGCTTCTAAGATTTCTATGGTGCCATCTTTATGCCTTTAAAGTTTAACCCCATATCAGATATATTACTGGTCCAAAGGGCTCCCAACCCCTTCCTCCCTCAGTACTGCAGGCACATATAAGGGCTGGGTGGAGGGCCAACAGGGCAGAGGGATGGGTGGTAATTTTCAAACTTTAGTTTGAGACTTGGCAGCTTCTTTTACTCTAATTAAAATATGAATTAGTTTCCACCCATATTAGTATCATGATATTATTTATTTATGTGATATTTATATTACTAATGGAAAAGTGCCCAGATCAGAGCAATTAATTGTTTTATATGCATACTTTGTAGTTTTTGTTGTGTTTTAAGCAGAACACCATTTATTAAATATTTATTATATGCCAGGAACTTGGGAATTTTGGTAAGCACTTCATATGTTATTTTGCTTAATCCTCCAAGAAATCCTTAGAGATAGGTATTTTCTCTAGCTTATATATATCTCACAGATTTCTTGCTAAATTAGTGCTAAGAGGAGATAAATAATTTGTGCCAGGTCACAAAACTAGTAACATGACTCCTGAATGGGAGATAGAGATTTGGATTCAATCCTTATGGGCTCTGAAGTCCACATTTGTTCCTCTGAATTATCTTGTCCTCCAGAGATTTTTAGAGTAACTATATAAGTCCCTCTATGGAGGCAACTAAAATTAATTAGAATGTTTAGGGGTTAAAAGAGCTAGTTACAGAAAGTTTAAATTACAGACTTCCCACCCCCCAACATTTGCTATTGAAACTGATATATGAACAAAATATCATGAACAATTATAATGAAAATTATCAAAGAAAGCACCTTGTGGTTATCACCAGTGTAGACTGATCACACTTTATTGAAACTCTTGATTGCCTTTCCCTAGCACTGGACTGTGCTCCTGTAGGAAAAAGTCTATATTTACCCTTTTGCAGCCCCAGCAGGTAAACCTAAAGATGGCCTAGAACTTACTAGGTATTCAATAGATGTGTGTCACACTAACAGGTGAATGAATGAATGAATGAATGAATGAATGAATGAATGAATGAATAACTATTGAAGTGAGTGAGAGGATTGGGGAGCTTTGGGGTCATGGGGTCCTGTGTGGTATTTTTTGTAGCACAGATGTCCATGGATGAAGTCTAAGATTCCAAAGTATGTCCCACAGATTTCTTGCTAATTGCAAAGAAAAAAAAAGTCCCTTTACAATGAAGACCTCTACTGTTTCCATCTTAACCAAATGATTGCTAATATGGATCATTATGACATTACAAGCTATCTAGCATGATGTACAACTGAGATTTAAACCACACTTTCACTTCACAGGAAATATAGAGTGAAGTAACAAATGACACCAGTAAAAAAAATCAAGCAAACTAGAATATGGAATACTCTACAAGATAACAGGCTAAGTTTCTTCAGAAATACAATGTCCTGCATATAGTAACTTCCTTCCAAAAAGTATAATATGGAAAGGAGGGAAAAAAGAGTAACTTTACACTGGAGAAACCAGACAGACACTACCTAAGCCAGGTGATCAAGGTCAATATCAACTGTGATAAGTTATATTAATAGCATGTACCCTTGATATAATGTAATTAGAATGGCCTATTACTTCTCAGTTTCCTTTCTAAAACATATAACCACAATCTGAGAAAAACATCAGAAAAATTCTGGTTGATTGTCATTCTACAAGATACCTCACCAGTACTCTTCAGAATTTCCAAGGTCATTAAAAAACAGAAAGTTTGAGAAACTTTCCAATTTGAGAGGAGACTAAGTAAGGAGACATGATGCCTAAATGTAATGTAGTATCCTGAAACTGAAAAAGCACATTAGGTAAAAACTAAGGAAATTTGAATAAAGACTTTAGATAATTTTTTTTTCAGTGAGAAAAAAAAGAAACAATATTAAGGATTGGTGTTACATTGGAGCATTGGTATTAGCTCCTTAAAAGAATCTGGATGCATATATACAGATCATGACTAGCTTTAAAAAAAGAAACAAAAAGTCCTTCAAAACGAAAGTGACCTTTATTCTCAAGGCAAGTATTCAAAAGTCCTACTAGAACATTCATTAAGCAGGTTTTATTTGATAGTTAACTTTATGTATGAGCTATTGTGTGTGTGATAACAGGGATAACAAAAAGATAACCCTTATCCTTGAGGAGCCCACATTGCCAAATAGCAGTATTAACTTACTTGCTGAAAGCAAACTTACTTGAAAGTAAATTATAAAGGTAACTATGGCATTTACATTGTAGCCTAGGAACTAATAATCTCATTCAGTGGTGCATACCTAAATGTTATATCATGTTGGATGACAAAAGTTATAGGTAATTTGGGAATTTTATCAGTGATGTGGTGGAATAAGAAGCCCGGAGACCTCATTTGCCCATGGAAGCATTGACGTAACAATATATAGACCAAAATGTCTTACTGAGAACTCCAGAAATCAGATAAGTGGTTGTAGTACCCCAGGCAAGCAGAAAGCCAAGGAGAGCTGCATTGAAGTGGATAAGAAAGTTCATTGCATTTGCTTGTCATAGCCCTTTCCATTGTATGGTGTGATCAGAAGAAAACTCCTAATTCTTCACGTCTTCCTCAGAGGGAATGGGGAAGAGGAGAGCAGAACATGTATGTAATGTTCTGGGTTTTTAGGAGGCTACTTGAGAGATTGGTTTTTGTTTCTCCTGACTTGGAGTGGTGAAGGAAATGGTAGTATACTTTAGATGCCATGTTGGGGCTGCTGAGAGCAAGGTGAAAGACACAATACTGCAGGCAGACACCAGGAGGAGCAAGGGATTATAGGCTTTTCAGAGCTGGAGCAAACATATTTAACTTGGAAAGTATATACATCAACCCAGAGAGAGCACATCCCCAGAAAAGGTTTGATAGGCCCCCAGAATTTTTTGCCTGGCTGAGTGGTGAAGGCCTTCTCCTTTACAAAGCTATTCTGTAAAGACTGGGAGAGGTGGCTATTTTTTCCACTATTCAAATCTCAACAAATGATCACAAGGAATACAAAGAAACAGGGAAACAGCCCATTCAAAGGAACAACAACAACAACAACAAAGACTGACTCTAAAGAAATGTAGATCTAGGAAGTACCTGACAAAGAATTCAAAATAACTTTCTAAAAGATGGTCAGTCAGCTAAAAGAGAACACAGACAAGTAAACAAAATCAGGAAAACCAAATGAGCAAAATGCAAATATATCAACAAAGAGAGGTAAACTATAAAAAAGAACCAAACAGAATTTCTGGAGCTGAAGAATAAAATAACGGAATTGAAAAGTAAACAAGAAGTGTTCAATAACAATGTTGATCAAGCAGAAGAAAGAATTAGCAAACTTGAAGATAAGTCATATGAAATTTGAGTCAATGGAGAAACAACAAAAAAAGAATGAAAACGAAGAAAGCTTATGGGACTTATGTGATATCATCAAGCAGAGCAATATATGCATTTTACAATTCAAAAGGAGGAGAGAGAGAGGGGCAGAGGGCTTATCTAAAGAAATAATGGCTGAAGACTCCCCAAATTTGAGGAAGGAAATGGCATACAAATTCCAGACACTTAATGAATTCCAACTAGTATAAATCTCAAGACCCACATCATGACACATTATAATCACACTGTCAGAAGTTGCAGATAAAGGCAGACTCTTGAAAAAAGCATGAGCAAAGTGACTCATGTACAAGGGAACTCTTTTAAGATTATCAGCAGAATTCTCAGCAAAAACCTTGCATGTCAGAGGGGAGTGGGAAGATGCATTCAGAGTGTTGAAAGAAAACAACTCTGCCAATCAAGAATACTATATTGATCAAAATTGTCCTTCAGAAATGAAGGCAAAACTAAGACTTACCCAGACAAACAAAAACTGAGGGAGTTAATCACCACTAGACCTACCCTACAAGAATTGCTGAAAGGAGTTCTTCAAATAGAAACAAAAGGATACTAGACAGTAACATGAAAGCATACAAATTTTTTTTTAACTCTGGTAAAGATAAATGTAAAGACAAATATAGAATCCTATAGTATTTTGCTGGTGCATTAATTTTAATTCTGGTATACAATGAAAGACAAAGCATAAAATAATATAAATCTGAATCAGGTCCAAGATGGCAGATTAGGTAAACACTATGCCTACTGCATCCCAGGATGACACCAAATTTACAAATAAATTACAGTAAAATCAACCTCAAAATTCATTTGAAGACTAGCTGAAAAGAAACCCTGTAACTAAGGGTATAAAGAAGAGGCCATCTTGAGATGGGTAGGAGGGAGAGAGATGCAAAAGGGGCTGACCACAAACCCCAGATACTGGTCGAACACTGGGAGGGAACCCTTGGTGGCTGAGATCCCTCCTGAAGAGGGAGGGGTCCCCAGCGTAAGGGTCCTGTGCCGGGAAGAGGAGTTCTCATGGCATCTGGCAGTGAAAATCAGTGAGGACTCTGTACATCCTGGTAAGACAGAAGGCAGCTCGAAACCCATATGGCATCTTATAGAGCCTGCACACAGACTCACTTGCTTGCAAACACTCACCTGGTCTGGTGGAGGGGTGCAACTTGAGGAAAGATTTGAGTTGTGTGGCTTGGAGCAAGGGCTGGAGGGATAGCAGCCATTATTGTTACTGTGTGGAGTCTGAGACACAAGTAATACGGGAGGGAACCATCTTTTCTGTGTTGATTCCTCCCCAAAGGGCCAAGTCTGGGACTGCAGTGGTCTGGTGGAATCCACGTGTGTGCACCACCTTGGTGACACCCTGGGTTCCCACCTCCCTGCATAGCTGGTGCTACATTGCCCAGGACATTCTTGACTACTGGGCTGCTGGCCCCGCCTCACAAGTTGCAAAGCCTTCTTGAAGTAGTGGACAGACTCCAGCAGCCTGGAAAATGTTTGGTGGTGAGTGCTCACCCAGGATCTTTGGAACATACCCACAGGAGATTAGGCAGACCTCACAATTTGACTACAAATGACACATAGAACATAAGGTCACCGAAATACACTGAGACATAGATGATCTACCTAATACGTAAAAGCAAACACAGAACAACAGTCAGAATGAGGAAACAAAGAAACATGTCCAAAATAAAAGAATAGAAGAAACCTCCAGAAGTGGAACTAAATGAAATGGAGGCAGTCAACCTACCAGAAACAGTTTAAAACACTGATAAGAATGATGAAGGAATTTAGTGAGAATTTCAACGAAGAGATAGCAAACATAAAGAAGGATATAGAAACCATGAAAAATAACCCATCAGAAATAAAGCATACAATAATTGAAGTGAAGAATACACCAGAAGGAATCACCAGCAGATTAGATGAAGCAGAGGATTGAATCAGCGATTTAGAAGACAAAGTAGTAGAATTCACCCAATCGGAAAAACAGAAAGAAAAAACAATGAAAATAGTTTAAGAGACCTCTGGGACAACATCAAGTGCAACAACATTCGTATCATAGGAATACCAGAAGGAGAAGACAAGGAGCAAGGAATCAAGAACGTATTTGAAAAAATAATGACGGAAAACTTTCCTAACCTGGTGAAGGAAAATCACATACAAGTCAAGAAAGCACAGAGAGTTCCAAAAAAAGATGAACCCAAACAGGCTTGCATCATAGTTAAAATGGCAAGGTTAAAGACAGACAATCCTAAAAGCAGCAAGACATAGACAACAAGTTACTTATAAGGGAGCTCCCATAAGACTATCAGCTGACTTTTCTACAGAAAGTTTGCAGGCCAGAAGGGAGTGGCAGGACATATTCAAAGTGATGCAAAACAAAGGCCTACAACCAAGATTGCTCTACCCAGAAAGGCTATCATTCAAAATTGAAGGAGAGATAAAAAGCTTCCCAGAAAAGAATAAACTAAAGAAATTAATTACCACCAAGCCAGTATTGCAGGAATATTAAAAGGGCTTCTTTAAGCAGAAGAAAGAGAAAAACAATCTACCTAATGAAGACCAGAAATACAAATAATAAAATGGCAATAACTGTGTACCTATCAGTAACCATTTTAAATGTAAATGGATTAAATGTTCTAATCAAAAGACATAGGTAGCTGGATCGATAAGAAAACAGGACCCATGCATATGCTGTTTACAAGAGACTCACCTCAGATTGAAAGACACATACAGACTGAAAGTAAAGGGATGGAATAAGCTATTTTATGCAAATAGAAACTAGAAAAAAATCTGGAGTAGCAATACTTATGTTGGACAAAATAGACTTTAAAATGAAGACTATAATAAAAGACAAAGAAGGGCACTATATAATAATAGAAGGATCGATCCAACAAGAACATAATCCTAGTAAACATCTATGTACCCAACATAGGAGCACCTAAATATATAAAACAGATATTGACTGACATAAAGACAGAGATCAACAGTAACACTATCGTAGCAGGGGACTTTACCACCCCACTGACACCAATGGGCAGATCCTCCAGACATAATCAATATGGAAACAGTGGGCTTAAATGACACATTAGACCAGTTGGATTTAATCGATATTTTTAGGGCATTTCATCCCAGAGCAGTAGACTATACATTTTTCTGAAGTGCACATGGAACATTTTCCAAGATAGACCACATGTTAGGCCACAACACAAGCTTCAATAAATTTAAGAAGATTAAAATCATAACAAGCATCTTCTCTAATCACATTGCTATGAAACTAGAAATCAATTACAAGAAGAAAACCAGAAAACACATGGAGGCTGAATAACATGTTACTAAATGATAAATTAATCAACAGTGAAATCAAGGAATAAATCAAAAGATACCTTGAGACAAACAAAAAGGAAAACACACTGAACTTAAATCTATGGGATGTAGCAAAGGCAGTCCTAAGAGGGAAATTCATAGCAATGCAGGCATCTCTAAAGCAACAAGAAAGATCTCATTCAACAGGCTATCTTTACACCTAAGGGAACAGGAAAAAGAACGGCAAAATAAACCCAAAGGGAGTACAAGGAAGGAAATAATAATAATCAGAGTGCAAATAAGTGAAATACAGACCAAAAAAGCAATACTAAAGATCAATGAGCCCAAGAGCTGGTTCATTGAAAAGATAAACAAAGTTGACAAAACTTTAGCCAGATTCATTAAGAAAAAGACATAGAGGGCCCAAATTAATAAAATCAGAAATGAAAGAGAAGTGAGAACAGACACAGAAATACAAAAAAAGTTTAATAAAATACTATGAGCAATTATACACCAACAAATTAGACAATTTGGAAGAAATGGATAAACTTCTGAAAGCATACAATTTTCCAAGACTGAATCGAGAAGAAACAGAAAATCTGAACAGACCGACTACTACCAATGAAATTGAATCAGTAATCAACAAGCTCTCAATTAACAAAAGTCCAAGACCAGGTGACTTCACAGGTCATCTGGTTTTACCAAACTGGTCATTTTGGTTTTACCAAACATTCAGAAAAGAACTATCACCTGTTCTGCTCAAAATATTCCAAAAAAATCACGAGGGAAGGCTCTCAAGCTAAGTTACGAGGCAACCATTACCCTGATCCCAAAACCAGACAAACACATTACAAAAAAATAAAACTGTAGGCCAATAATCCTCATGAACATAAACACAAAAATCCTCAACAAAATATTAGCAAACCGAAGTCAGCAATACATTAAAAAGATCACACACCATGACCAAGTGGGATTCATTCCTAGTATGCAAGAATGGATCTGTATCCACAAATCAATTAACATGATACACCACATAAATAAAATGAAAAATAAAAATCATATGGTCATAGAAATAGATGCAGAAAGAGCATTTGACAGAATCTAGCATTTACTTATGATAAAAACTCACAGGAAAGTGGGGATAGAGGGAACATATCTCAACATCCTAAAGGCCATATATGATAAACCCACAGCTAACATCATAATCAATGGGGAAAAGCTAGAACCATTTTCCTTAAGATCAGGAACAAGACAAGGTTCCCACATTCACCACTTTTATTTAACATTGTTGTGGAAGTTCTAGCCACATCAGTCAGACAAGAAAAATAAATAAAAGGCATCCAAATTGGAAAGGAGAAAGTAAAATTGTCATTATAAGTAGATGACATGATATTGTAGAGAGAGAATCCCAAGACTCCACCAAACAACTCTTAGAACTGATAAATGAATTTAGTAGAGTAGCAGGATACAAAGTTAATATTCAGAAGTCAGTTGCATTTGTTCTGACAATTTTGTGAACTCGTTGCAACAATGTTGCTAACCTTTTCTTTTTAATATCAGAGGAATTATTTATTATGAATAAGTACAAACTGGACAAACAGTTAACCAAGTGTACCATTTGGTAGTGCTGAAAAGGCAACATGAAAGAGTTTGACGACCTGAAATTTTCGCCCACAATTTATGGCTCTTGTATCACAACAATGCACCAGCTCACAGGACACTGCCTGTGAGGAGATTTTAGCAAGTAAACAAATTACTGTATTAAAACACCCTCCCTACTCACCTGATCTGGCCCCCAATGACTTCTTTCTTTACCCAAAGGTAAAGGAAATATTGATATGAAACATTTTGATGACATTCAGGACGTGAATGGTAATACGATGACAGCTCTTATGGCAATTTTAGAAAGAGTTCCAAAAGTGCTTTGAAGGGTGGACTCGGTGCTGGCATCAGTGCATAGCTTCCCAAGGGTAGTACTTCAAAGGTGACTATAGTGATATTCAACAATGAGGTATGTAGCACTTTTTCTAGGATGAGTTGATGAATTTAATTGTCAGACCTCGTATACACCAATAACAAACTACCAGAAGGAGAAATTAAGAAAACAATCCCAATAAACATCAGACCACATATATTTTTACAGATAAATGATTTCAGATTTTTGGAATATATACCCAAGAGAGAGATAGCTGGATCATATGGTAACTCTATTCTTAGTTTTTTGAGGAACCTCCACATGGCCTTTCACAGTGGCTGCACCAACCTGCATTTTCCCCAAAAGTGTATGAGGGTTTCTTTTTCTCCGCAGCCTCTCCAACACTTGTTATTATCTGTTTTGTTGATGATAGCCATTCTAATTGGTGTGAGGTGATAACTCATTGTGGATTTTATCTGCATTACTCTGATGATTAGTGATGTTGAGCATCTTTTTATATGTCTATTGGCCATCTGTATGTCCTCTTTGGAGAAATTATTCTCTCCCCATTTTTAATTGGATTGTTTGTTTTGTTGTTGTTGTTTTGTATGAGTTCCTTATATATTATGGATATTAGCCTCTTATCAGAGGCATTGTTTGCAAAAATCTTCTTCCATTTGGTTGGTTGCATCTTTATTTTGTTGATGGTTTCTTTGGCTGTACAGAAGCCTTTTAGTTTGATATAGTCCCATTTATTTATTTTAGCTTTTACTTCCCTTGCCTTTCAGGCCAAATTCATAAAATTCTCTTTGAACCCAAGGCCCATAAATTCAGTACCTATGTTTTCTTCTATGCAGCTTATTGTTTCAGGTCTTATGTTTAGATCTTGGTCCATTTTGAGTTAATTTTGGTACATGGTGACAGATAACAGTATAGTTTCATTCTTTTGCATGTGGCTTTCAATTCTCCCAGAACCATTTATTGAAGAGGCTCTCTTTTCTCCATTGTATGTTTTTGGCCCCTTTGTCGAAAATTGTCTGTCCATATTTATGTGGGATTATTTCTGGGTTTTCAGTTCTATTCCATTGGTTGTGTGTCTGTTTCTCTGCCAGCACCCTACTGTTTTGATTATTGTTGCTGTGTAGTACAAGCTCATGTCAGGGAGTGTGATACCTACAGTATTGTTCTTTCTTCTTAGGATTTCTTTGGCTATTCAAGGTCTTTTGTGGTTCCATGCAAATCTGATGATTTTTTGTTCTATTTCTTTAAAAAATGCCATTGGGATTTTGATGGGCATTGCATTAAACCTGTAGACTGCTTTGGGTAATATGGCCCTTTTAATTGTGTTGTGCCATCCAATCCATGACCATGGAATGTCTTTTCATTTATTTGTGTCTTCTTCAATTTGTTTAAAAAAATTATTTATGGTGGCCAAGACATGGAAACAACCAAAGTGTTCTTCAATAGATGTTTGGATAAAAATGTGATATCTATACACAATGGAATACTATTCTGCCATAAGAAAAGATGAAATAGTGCCATTTGTGACAACATGGATGGATCTTGAGATTATTATGCTAAACAAAGTAAGTCAGACAGAAAAAGTCGAGAGCCATATGATTTCACTGATATGTGGGATATAAAACTGAAAGAAACAGGGCCGGCCAAGTGGCACGATGGTTAAGAACTGGCTTGGGATGCCAGAGGGCCCAGGTTCGGATCCCACATATGAGGGCCAGTGACACTGCCCTCCACAGCTAAGATGCTGAACAACAGCTCAACCTGGAG
>NW_017732303.1:232507-259861 GCF_001890085.2 Hipposideros armiger | reverse complement strand
CAAAAAACAAATAAAAAAAACCTGAAAGAAACAAAGGAACAATATAAACAAAGAAACAAATACTCATAGACATAGACAATAGTTTAGTGGTTACCAGAGGGTAAGGTGGAAGGGGGATGGTAGATGAGGGTAAATAGGATCATATTCTTACACCATGCACAAGAATAAATTCAAAATGGGTTAAAGACTTAAATTTAAGACCTGAACTCCTAGAAGAAAATATAGGAAGTAAATTTGCAGACATTACCTTAGTAATATTTTTACTGATATATCCTCTCAGGCAAAGAAAGCAAAAGAAAAAATAAACATGTGGCATTACATCGAACTAAAATTTTTTTTCACAGCTAAGGAAACCATCAATAAAACAAACAAGTATCCTACTGAATGGGAGAAATATTTGCCAACAATACATCTGATAAGGGGTTAATTCCAAAATTTATTTAAAAACTCATACAACTCAACACAATGGAACTACCTTATGACCCAGCAATTCAACTCCTGGGTATCTAGCCAAACAAATTCAAAACACTAATTTGAAAAAATATATGCACCTCTATGTTTAGTCAGTGCTATTCACAATAGCCAAGATATGGAAACAACCAAAATGCCTATTGATAGATGATTGGATAAAGAAATTGTGGTATATTTATACAGTGGAGTATTACTCAGCCATACATAAATGAAATATTGTCATTTGCAATGAAATGGATGGACATAGAGAATATTATGATAAATAAGTCAGATGGAGAAAGACAAATACCATATGATCTCACTTATATGTGGAATCTAAAGAACAGAATAAATGAGCAAAGAAAACAGAAATAGACTCAGAGATATGAAGGGAAAAAAACTGAGGGTTGCTAGGTGGGAGGGGGTTGGGAATGGGGAAGAAGGTAAAGGGATCAGAAAGTACAAATTAGTAGTCACAATATAGCCAGAGGGATATGAAATACAGTTTGGGGAATATAATCAATAATGTTGTAAAGATTTTGTAAAAAAAAAATTTTTTTAGGGGGTCAGATGAGCACTTGTCTTATTAAAAAGACCACTTCATGGGCTGTGTAGATGTCTGTCCACTGCGCTGTACACCTGAAGCTGAAGCTGAATAGTATTGAATGTCAACTATAAAATATATACCGGGGGTGCCAAAAAATGTGTAAATGTATTCACCTTTTGTTATTGGTATATATTGAGTATTACAGTTTTTTTTTAAAGATTTTTATTGGGGACTTCAGGGATGGGAATAGTGCTGGGGAATTGGAGGAAGGGGAACAGATGAGTTGCTGTCCTTTTGTTCTTCAGTCTAGTTGTGGAGGACGTTGCTTCACTGGCCCAAGTTGGCACCATCGCTGCGCTCTTCCCGGTAGACGCAGATCAGTTGCTGGCTTCTGGACAGCCACTCACTGTGGCTGCTGGCCGCTCACGCTGGCTGCTGGCTACACACGGTAGCCCATGGCAACCCACTGCCACAGGGGCTGCAGCCTACGCCATCGCCGGCGACCCACGGCAGCCCAGCGCCAGGTTGAGCTGTTGTTCAGCTTCTTAGCTGTAGAGGGCAGTGTCACTGGCCCTCATATAGGGGATCTGAACCGGAGCTCTCTGGCGTCCCAAGCCAGTTCTTAACCATCGCGCCACTCGGTCGGCCCCAAGTATTACAATTTTAAAAACAGTTTTCCTTTCTTAAAATGTGTGTACATTTTTTTGGCGCCCTCTGTATATATAGTCACAGGATGTGTAGTACAGCATAGGGAATAGTCAATGGAATTGTAACAGCTATACATGATATCAGAGGGGTAGTAGATTAGGTGGCGGGTTATCACATTGTGAGGGGTGTAAATGTCTAACTATTTCATTGTTTTGTATACCTAAAAGTAATAAAAAAAAAGGATATGCGTTGTGATATGAGTAACAAAGTGGGACATTGGAAATGTAAAATAATAGATTCTTGCATGCAATTGAAGTTGTTATTAATTTAGATTATTAAATCTTTAAGATATTTTATTAGTGAAAGTAGGGTATTTTTAAATACCCTTCATAACCACATACAGATACCTACGGAAGATACACAAAAATAATCCCCAAAATACAAAAGAGGCCAGTAAGAGGGGAAAAGGGACAAACTACAAGAATATTACAGACAATGGTTAACAAAATAGCATTAAAAAGTAGTAATAAGTAATAATAATAGCATTAATAATTACTTTTTTATCAGTAATTATTTCAAATGTAAGTGAATTAAACTCCCCAATCAAAAGACATAGATTGCCTCAATGGATAAAAAGGTCTAGCTATATACTATCTTCAAGAGACATTACATCTAAAGACACATGTGGACTAAAAGTGAAAGGATTGAAAAAGTTATTCTATGCAGATGGTAAGCAGAAGAGAACAGAATTGCTAGCCATACTTTTATGAAACAAATAGGCTTTAAGTCAAAAAGTGTCATAAGAGATAAAGGACATTGTATAATGATTAAAGTTAGGGTTAATTCACCTAACACCAGAGCTCCAAAGTATATGCACCTAACATCAGATCTCCCAAATATGAAGCAAACATTTACAGATGAGGGGACACAAAAATAGGAGACTTCAATACCCCACTTTCAGTAATGGATAGGAAAAGTAAATGGATGATCAAGAAGGGAAACAGAGGACCTTGAACAACCATTGGAACCTTACAAACATACACAGAATATGTCATCCAATAACAGAAGAATATACGTTCTTCTCAAGTTCACATGGATCAATCTTCAGGATAGACTACATGTAGGCTACAATGTCTTAACACATTTAAGAAGATTGAAATCATACCAAGTATCCTTTCAAACACAATGAAATGAAACTAGAAGTCAATAGCAGAAGAAAAATGGAAAACCCCACAAATATGTCAAAATTAACACACTCTTAAACAGTCAATAGATGAAGGAAAAAATCACAAGGGACATTAGAAAATATATTGAAAAAAATGAAAATGAAAATACAACATACCAAAACTTAGGGATGTAGTGAAAGCACTACTAAGAAGGAAGTTTATAGTTGTAAATACATTAAACAGGAAGAAAGATCTCAAGCCGGCATCCTAACTTTACACCTCAAGGAACTCAAAGAAGACCAAACTAAATAAAAACATCAGAAAAATATAAAATAATAAATATTAGAATAGAAATAATGAAATAGAGAGTAGAAAAACCATAGACAAAAATCAAAGAAGCTAACAGTTTATTTTTAAAAATCTATAAAATTGACAAATCCTTAGCTAGATAATCTATGAAGAGAGAAAAGACTCAAATAAAATGAAATGAAATAATGAAAGAGGAGACATTACAACAGATGACACAGCAATACATGGATTACAAAAGACTACTGTGAACTTATATACTCCAGCAATTGGATAACCTAGAAAAAATGGATAAATTCCTGCAAACATGCAAAAACACCAAACTGAATTATGAAGAAATACAAATCTTTACAGACTTATAACTAGTACAGAGATTGAAATTAATCAAAAACCTCTCAACTAGAAAAACCCAACACCACATGGCTTCACTGGAGAATTCTACCAAATATTTATAGAAGAATTAACACCAATCCTCTTCAGATTATTTTTTTTAATTGAACAGGAAAGAATACTTTCAGGCTGGCCGAGTGGCGCATTGGTTAAGAGCTGGCTTGGGATGCCAGAGGGCCCTGGTTCGGATCCCACATATGAGGGCCAGTGACACGGCCCTCTACAGCTAAGATGCTGAACAACAGCTCAACCTGGAGCTGGGATGCTGTGAGTCGTCGGCAATGGCGTAGCCTGCAGCTCCTGCTGCAGTGGTTTGCCATGGGCTACAGTGAGTAGCCAGCAGCCAGCATGAGCAGCCAGCAGCCGCTGTGAGCGGCTGTGCAGAAGCCGGTGACTGATCTGCCTCACCCGGGAAGAGAGCAGTGATGGTGCCAACTTGGGCCAGTGATACAACATCCTCCACAACTAGACTGAAGAACAAAAGGACAGCAACTTGTCTGTTCCTCTTTCCCCAATTCCTCAGCGCTGTTCCCATCTCCTAATTCCCCAATAAAAATCTTAAAAAAAAAACACAGAATACTTTCAAACTTATTTTATGAGTTCAGCATTACCCTGATACCAAAGCGAGTCAAAGATACAACAAGGAAAAAAAAAAAACAGACGAAACAATATTCTTTTTTTTTAATTATTGGGGTGACAATTGTTAGTGAAGTTACATAGGTTTCAAGTGTGCAATTCTGTAATACATCTGTACATCTGTATATCACATTGTGCCACTGTCACAGAAAGTGTGCCTAGGCCTCAACCCAGGCATTGTAGTAGTTTTGTGTGCACCTGATACTAGGGCTCTGGCTCCACTACTGGTCTCAGTGCCACTTAACCAGACTAGGTGCCAAGAGTGATCTCCTTTATTGGAATTTTCTGTCATGGGCCACAAAGGAAAATAGGAGGATACTAACATCCTTTACCTCTGAGAATCCCAATAGCCTTACCTGTGGCTGCCAACTGCAGGACCTCCACAGAGGGCCACAGAAGACCCCCACAGACACTGAGCTCATGACAACTGCTTGGAGACTGCCACTGTGCCCTTGCAGGAAAAAACAGAACAGAAAAAAACACTGCCTCACAACCAGCTGGCACAGTTGCAGCAACCATCAAGTGAAACTCTTTCTTTACTGAAGCCAGTCCTAAAAGGCTGGAGAGATGAATGCTTCCTCAAATGCATAGACACAAATGCAAAGCCACCAGAAACATGAAACCCCCCCAAAAATGACACTACTAAAGGAACACAATTTTCCAGTAACTGACCCCAAAGAAGTGGAGATCTATAAGTTACCTGAAAAAGAATTCAAAGCAATTATTTAAGGAAGCCCAGTGCAATTCAAGAGAGCACAAATAGACAACAAACTCAGGAAAACAATGCATGAACAAAACAAGCATTTCAACAAATCATAAAAACCAAACAAATTTCTTAGCTAAAGAATACAATGAATGAACTGAAAAATGCAGTGGAAGAAAGGCTCAATCAGGCAGAAAAAAGAATCTGCAAAATTAAAGGAAGTTCTCTTAATATTATATAGTCAAGGGTGAAATACATTTGAATGAAAAAATTGAGGGATGCATACATGAATTATGGGACAGCATGAGTTGAAATAATATTCACATTATGGGCATCCCAGAAGGAGAAGTGAGAGTAAAAGGAATAGAAAACTTATTTAAAGAAGTAATGTCTGAAAACTTCACAAATCAGGGAGAGAATGGCCATCCAGGAACATGAAGCCCAAGGATCCTAAATAGATTCTACCCAAACAGACCTTCACCTAGACCAAGGGTCAGCAAACTTTTGAAACAGAAGAGCTCAGCCAGTGGTTGGCAAACTGTGGCTCACGGGCCACATGCAGCAATTTGGGTATGTACATGTGGCTCTGAAGTAAAATTGAAAGTGAAAATAAAACTATCATAGTTTTATTTATAATATTACTTTAAATTTTCCTTATTTGTAAAAATATATTTGTGGCTCTCAAATAATTTGTAAATTGTTGTGAGGGACAGGATTGGCTCTTCCAAGGGTTGGCAAACTTTTGAGATGGAATGTACCCAAAGAGTCGCATGTGGCTCATGAGCCACAGTTTGCCGACCCCTGACCTAGACACATTGTAATCAAGATCTCAAAGATCAGATAAAATTTTAAAAGCAGCAAGAGAAAAAGACTGATCACATTCAATGGAATCCTGATAAGGCTATCAGCGTATTTCCCAGCAGAAATCTTGCAGGCCATGAGAGAGTGGAATGAATTCAAAGTGCTCAAAGAACAAAAAACAAACAAACAAAACTGTCAAATCAGGATACCCAGGAAAGCTGTTCTTCAGACATGAAAGAGAAATAGACTTTCCCAAACAAATAAAAGGTGAGGGAATCTTTCACCGTGCCTTACAAGAAATAGCCTGTTAATGAATGAGTACTTAATGAGTTCTTGGAACTGAAATAAAATGATGCTAATAACATGAAAATATATGAACATATAAAGTTCACTATAAAGGTTAAATTCAAATTCAAATATAGTCAAATTCAAAATATTCTATTACTACAGTGGTACTTTGTAAATTACTTGGAACTCTAGCATATAGGTTAAAAGAAAAATGTTAAAAATAACCAGCTACGGTTATTTTTGTTAATGGATGCACACTATTAAAAAAGTGTAAATTGGGACACAAACAGCATAATTGGGGAGGGAGTGAATTTGTAGAGTTTTTTTTATGCAATTGCATTTAAGTTCTCAGCTTAAAATAGACTGTTATAACTATAAGATGTAGTATGAAAGTCTGGTAATAACAAAAAAAATTCTATAATATATGCACAAATAATAAAGAGAAGAAAGCATAACATGAAAAAAAATCAACTCACAGAGACAGCAAGAAAGTACAAAGGGAACTATAAGACAATAAGAAAGCAATTAATAAAATGGAAATAAGTGCTTATCAGTAATTTCTCTAAATGTAAATAATTTAAATTCTCTAATTAAAAGATATAGAATAGATTAATGGATTAAAACAAAAAAGGATCCAACAATATGATGCCTACAAGAGATTCACCTAAGCTTTAAAATACTCATAGTGAAGGGATGGAAAGTATTCCATGTAAATGGAAACCAAAAGAGAACAGGGATAGCCATACTTATATCAAACAAAATAGATTTTAAGTAAAACATTTAGAGATAAAGTTCATTAGATAATGATAGAGGTGTCAGTTCATTAAGAGGATATAACAATTATAAATATATATGCACCCAATATTAGAGAACTTAATATATTAAACATTTACAGATCTGAAGGAAGAAACAGACAGCAATGCAATAATAGTAGGGGACTTCAATACCCTGCTCTCATCAATGGGTAGATCATCCAGACAGAAATACAATATGGAAATAATGAATTTGAATTTAGACCAAGTAGACCTACAGACACAGAATATTACAACCAACAGCAACAGAATACCCATTTTTGTCAAGTATCATGGACTATTCTCTAGGATATATCATGTTATATCACAAAACAAGTTTTAACAAATTTAGTAAGATTCAAATCTTATCAAGTACCTTTTCTGACCACATGGTATGAAATTAGAAGTCGGTAACAGGAGGGAAGCTGGAAATTCACCAATATGTGGATTAAACTGAAAAACCAATGGATCAAAAGGAAATAAAACATTGAGACAAATGGATATGGAAACACAAATATTAAAACTTACAGGGTTCAGCAAAAGCATTTCTAAGAGGGGAATTTATAGTTATAAACACATACACTTAAAAAAAGATCTCAAATAAACAACCTAACTTTAATCTCAAGGAAGTAGAAAAGGATGAACAAACATCAAAGAGAACAAAATAATAAAGAGTAGAACAGAAATAAATGAAACAGAGACTAGAAAGACAATAGAAAAGATCAATGAAGTTAAGAATTGGTTTTTTGAAGATGAACAAAATTGACAAAACTTAGGCTTACTAAGAAAAGAAGGGAGATGACTCAATAAAATTATGAATGATGGAGGAGACATTGTATCTGATACCACAGAAATACAAAGGATTACAAGAGACTATTAAGAATAATTATATACCAACAAATTAGATAACTTAAAATAAATGGATAAATTCCTAGAGAAATACAACTTAGCACAACTGAATTGAGAAGTAATAGAAAAACTGAACAGACTGATAATGAGCAAGGAGATTGAATAAGTAATCAGAAACCTCCCAACATGTAAAAGCCAGATGGCTTCACAGTTGAATTTTACCAAACATTTAAAGATGAATTAATACCAATCCTCAAACTCTTCCAAAAGATTGAAGAGCAAGGAACACTTCCTAACTCATTTTATGACATCAGCCTTACCTGATACTAAGCCAGACAAGGACACTAAAAGAAAATATAATAAAATTACAGCCTGATCTCCATGATGAACATAGATGCAAATATCTTCCATCAAAATACTAGCACTGAATTCAAGAGCACATTAAAAGGGCCATATTCCATGATCTAGTGGGATTCATTTCTGGGTTTCAAGGATGGTTCAGCATATGTAAGTCAATAAATGTGATACACTACATTAATAATAAAGGATAAATATATGATCATACGTTAATTGATGCAGAAAAGTTATTTGACAAAATTCAACATCCTTTCATGATAAAAAGCTCTCAATAAACTAGGTATTGAAGGAATGTTCTTCACTGCAATACAGATTATATAGAGAAGCCCACAGCTAACATTATCTACAGTGGTGAAAAATTAAAAGTCTTTCCTCTAAGATCTGGGTCAAGACAAGGATGGCTGCTCTCACCACTATATGCTATTTAACATAACACTGGAAGTTGAAGCTGGAGCAGTTAGGCAAGAAAAAGAAAGGCATCCATATCAGAATGAAAAAATTTAAATTGTCTCTGTTTGCAGATGACATGATTTTATATAGAGAAAACCCTAAAAACCACCAAAAACTACTATAGAAGTAATAAATTCAGTAAAGTTGCAGAATACAAAATTAACATGCAGAAATCAGTTACATTTCTATACACTAGCAATGAACTATATGAAAGAGAAATTAAGAAAGAAATCCCATTTACAATACCATTAAAAACAACAAAATACTTAGGAATAAATTTAATGAGATGAAAAACATGTACACTGAAAACTCTAATACACTGATGAAATCTACAAATAATTGAAAAATATCCCTTGTTCTTGTGTTGAAAAAATTGATATTATTAAAATGTCCATACTCTCCAAAGCAATCTGCAGATTTCCAACGGCATTCAAAATTCCAATGGCGTTTTTCACAGAAATAGAAAAAAACTGTCCTGAAACTTGTATGGCACCACAAACAACCCCAAATAGCAAAATAAATTCTGGGAATGAAAAACAAAGCTGTAGGCATCACACTTCTTTATTTCAACCTATATGACAAAGCTGTAGTTACCAAAACATGTGGTGCTGGAATAAAAACAGGCACACAGACCAGTGGAATAGAGTAAAAAGCCCAGCCATAAACCCATGAATATACGGTCAACTGATTTCTGCCAAAGGCACCAAGAGCACATAATAGGAAAAGGATACACTCTTCAGTCAGTGGTACTGGGAAAACTAAATACCCACATGAGGAAAAATGAAACTGGACCCATATCTTACACAAATTAAAAAAAAATTACTTGAAATGTATCAAAGACAGATGAAGCCATAAAAACGACTTACCTGAAACCATAAAACACCTAGAAGAAAACATAGGGACAAATCATTGAATCCTTGACATTGGTCTTGGCAGTACTTCCTTGGATGAGACACCAAGTGCTCAAATGAAAGCCAAAATAAACAAATAGGTCTGCATAAAACTAAAGAGCTTCAATACAGCACAGCAAACAATACATTGAAATGGCAACCTACAGAATAGGAAAAATATTTGCAAATTATATTGCCAAGAGCCGGCTCGACAGCCGTGGCCCCTGGATGCGCAGGCCAGGAACCCACTGAACGAATGGTCCTTGAGCAGGATTGATCGGCGCGAGGAAATGAGAAATTAAAGAATGGCATAGACACCAAAGGATTAGGAGGGTCACTGACTGTGGATGGCAATCAGGATAAATTTTATTAAAAGGCATAGTGCTTATATAGAGAGCAAGTTCCTCTTTTACCAGGAATAAACCTTGTCTAAGCATAGGGGTTTTGTTAGGGGGGTTTGGGGGAAGGAGGAACCAATGTTCCTGAATTAGAAGTTTGGAGGTGAGATAATGTCTTGGCAACAGGTTACATGATCACATAGCATAAGCTAATAATATATTTTAAGCAAAGTGAAACTTAAGGCAAATAGCAACTGTCAGCAAGTCCATGATGGAAAAGTCCCAAAAGTTCATAAGTCCATAGACAATAACATCTGAGGGTCTGATGGTTGTGGTTTAGGAGCTTCTGCTTTTCCAAGGCACAGGAGATGAGCTGGGCGTTGTTGGGTTACTGATTTTAGCAGTCCCCTTTTTTGCTGTTCAGCTAACAAGCAGCTTTGCAGTCTTTTTCTCAGCACACAGAACTTGGGGGTCTTTAGCCACCTGTCATTCTCCACCTACAGTCAACCTAGAGTATCAGTACTCTGAGATGGCTCCTAACACTATATATTTGATAAGGGGTTAATATCCAAAATATAAACAATTCATAAAACTAATAGCAAAAAAGCAAATAATTCAGTCAGAAAATGAGTAGGAGATAAATACATGTATTTCCAAAGAAGACATACAAATAAATGGCCAGTGGATGTATTAAAAGGTGCTCAACATCACTATTCATCACAAAAATGCAAATCAAAACCACAATGAAACATACCCTCATATCTATTTGAATAGCTATCATGAAAAAGACAAGACAAATGTTGGCAAGGATGCGGAGATAAGGGAACCCTCATGCACTGTTGGTGGGGTTGTAAATTGATGCAGCCACTGTGGAAAACAGTATGGCAGGTCTTTAAATTTTTTTAAATGGAACTACCATATGGTCCAGCAATCCCACTCCTGGGTACATGTACAATGGAATTGAAATCAGTTTGTCGAAGACATATATGCACCCCCGTGTTTATTGCAGCATTGTTCACACAGTAGCCAAGAGATGGAAACAACCTAAATGACCTTTGATGAATGAAAGGATAAAGAAAACATGACATATGTTTAGAAATGATATTTTTTGGCCATGAGTAAGAAGGAATCCTGCCATTTGCGACAACATGGATGAATCTGGAGTGTGTTATGCTCAGTGAATAATGCCAGATATAGAAAGACATATAGTGTATGGTTTTATTTACATGTGGAATCTAAAGACAAAAAAAATTCGTAGAAACAGAAATTAGAGTGGTAGTTACCTGGGGCTTTGGGGAAGGGAAAATAGAGCAATGTAGATCAAAGAGTACAAATTTTCAGTTATAGACAGAATAAGTTCTGTGGTTCTAATGTACTTTATGGTGATTATGGTTAATATAGTAGTGTGTACTTGAAAGTTGCTGAGAGTAGATCTTAAGCATTCTCACCACACACACACACACACATACAGTTAACTCTTTGAGGTAATGAAGTGTTAAGTATCTTCATCATTTTTTTTCTTTATTTTTTTAAATTTTATTGTTAGTTTCAGGTGTATAGAACAATGCAATAGTTATCTTTTTCACCCTTACAAAGTAACGACCCCCCTCCCCCATCTACTGCCCTCCCACCCCCAATATCATGCTTATCTATTACAATTCCATTGACTCCATTCCCACTCTCTACTCCATGTCCTGTGACTATATATATATATAATTCTAGTTGACATACATTATTATTCAACATCAGCTTCAGATATACAGTGTGGTGGTCAGGCCTCTACACCAACTATGCAGTGGTCTCCCTAACAAGACATGAGTCCATCTGGCCCCCTAAAAAATATTTACAACATTATTGATTATATTCCCCAGACTGTCTTTTCTATCCCTGAGGCCATATTGTAGTTACCAATTTGTATTGTCTCATCCCTTAAGTATCTTCATCTTGGTAATCATTCCAGAGTGTATATGTATGTCAAATCAACATGCTATACACTTTAAATATTCACAGTTGTATTTGTCAGTTATTTCATCAATTTAAACAAAATGAAAAACTATGAAGAAATTAACAAAGATGCATACATACTACAAAATAATCATCAGACTCCATTCAAATTTCTTAGTTTTTCTAATAACATTTTTTAATAGCAAAGTGATTTAGTTCAGAATCACATATTGTCTTCAGTTGGCATATCACTCTTAACCTCTGCTGCAGTTCCTCAGTCTTTCCTTGGTATTTAGGAAGTTTACAGGCCAGTTATTTTGTAGTATGTTCCTACATTTGGGTGTGCCTGGTGTTTCTTCATGATTATATTTGGAGTATGGATCTTTCATAGGAATATCATAGAAGTGATCTTATGTTCTTTGCATTGCATCCTATCAGGTGCTATGCAATTTTTTTTTAATTAAATTTATTGGTGGTGACAATGGCTAGTAAAATTACATAGGTTTTAAGTGTACAATTCTGTAATATATCATCTGTATATCACATGGTGTGTTCACCACCCAGAGTTAGTTCTTCTTCCATCAACATATATTTGACCCCTTTTATCCTCATGTGCCACCATCCCCCACCCTTACCCTCTGGTTACCACTAAACTATTGCCTGTGTCTATGAATTTTCATTTCTTTGTCTTGTTCCTTTGTTGCTTTCAGTTTTATATCCCATGTATCAGTGAAATTGTATGGTTCTCAACTTTTTTGTCTTACTTATTTTGCTTAGCATAATAATCTCAAGATCCATCCAAAAACCGCAATGAGATATCACCTCACACCTGTTCGAATGACTATCATCAACAAGACAAATAATAAGTGTTGGAGAGGCTGTGGAGAAAAAAGAACCTTCATACATTGTTGGTGGGAATGCAGATTGGTGCAGCTATTGTGGAAGGCAGTGTGGAGATTCCTCAAAAAATTAAGAATAGAGTTACCATATGACCTAGAAATTATTCTCCTGGGTATAGACCCAAAAAATCTGAAAACATTGATCCATAAATATATATGTGCACCAATGTTCATTGCAGCTTTATTTACAGTGGCCAAGACATGGAAATAACCAAAGTGTCCTTCGATAGATGGTTGGATAAAGATGTGGTATATACACACAATGGAATACTACTCTGTCATTAGGAAAGATGAAATACTGCCATTTGCAACAACATGGGTGGATCTTGAGATTATTATGCTAGGTGAAATAAGTCAGACAGAAAAAAGTCGAGACCCATATGATTTCACTGATATGTGGGATATAAAACTGAAAGCAACAAAGGAACAAGACAAACAAAGAAGCAAAAACTCATAGGTACAGACAATAGTTTAGTGGTTGTAGATGAGGGTAAATGAGATCAGGTATATGGTGATGGAGGGAGAACTGACTCTGGGTGGTGAACGCATGGTGTGATATATAGATGTGTTGCTGAGTTGTACACGTGAAACCTATGTAACTTTACTAACCATTGTCACCCTAATAAACTTAAGAAAAGAAGAAGAATCTAATTTTAGCTCCTCTCCATCAATGCCAAGAATCCCTTTTCTTCTCCGTGTTTCTTAGATTTTTATGCTGCACTATCCCCTTTTGTCTAGAACAGAAGCTAACATTCACCTGTCTCTCGGCTCTCAGATCTAATCTTGCCTTTGGGGAAGGTGGATACAATCTTGCTCTTCTAGAATTTTGTTTTTGTTGTAATCTTAGAACTGATAATACCTACAGCTGGGGTGTGTAAGGGTATATATACAATTGATGTTGACTGCTATTTTTATTAAACTTTTTTTTGTCATGACAGGGAAAGTATTGCATGAGGAACATGTTGAACTCTTAATGGAAGAGTTTGCATTCCTGCAAAAAGAAGTGGTGGGAAAAGAACTGCTGAAAGGATCTCTTCTCTTCACAGGTCAGTTTTAGGTGGGATCACAGGTCATGCATAACTGGTGAGGCCAGGATGCTATCCAGGTTCTTTCCTAGCTCTCTAAAATGTGAACTAGGGTTTATTTCCACTAAAGATTCTCTGGCTGAGGGCCATTTTAATTTTTAATACATCCACAAACAGTAAAAATATCTATTTTTCTTATTTCCCCAAATGTGATTGAATTCCTTATATAAGGGCCTTGGGTAAAAGGTGTGTCAGAGATCTTAAGCATAGTTATGCTTCTGTCCCCATCCACTAAGTAGATTTCTCTCTCATGAAATCTTAACAAGCTGGAGATTATTTTTCCATAGGAGGCTGAAAATGAAACTTCTCTTTTTAAAAAAAGACTGAGAGAAAGGTCATTAGAGAGGAGAACATACTACTTTTTGTGGAGCAAAAGAACATGCTAACCCCTTTCATCCTCCAGCACATTACAAGGACATTGGCTGTGGCCACAATACTTGATCTACCATATATTTGGCTATTTACTGTATGTTGTTCATTCTTTGAGCACCTCCACTAGCAATAGGAAATAAGCATCCTGGAGCCTCCTGTCCTTGCAGTCACCTTTGGATGGACTCTTAACCTGTCCCTAGGATATCTGTCGCACCTTTCCTGAGGGCTTCTATTATAGAAAGGAAACTCTGACATGGCTTGGCATTGTTAAATTGTAAAACCATTAATCTATTCATGAGTTTCCAGAAAATATAATGGTAGCTCATTTCAAAATCCATCTTCATCACTTAAAATGATATAATGAGAGTTGTGGCAACAAATAATAATATCCATTAATTAGCACAAGGAACTGCACTAAGCATATGGCATGCATTATTTCATGTTAATATGCTAAACCTATAAAGTAGGTATTTATTACCCCCAGTATACAGGTAAAATACTAAACTCAGAGAGGTGAGTAGCTTCACAAAGTTGACACGATAGTTATGTGGCAGAGGCAGATTGGAGATTAGGCCTCTGACAACATGACTTAAAATTTTGATGGCTGCTTAGTCCTCTCCAAAGAACAAGAGCAAACAGTAACCAATGCAGAGGAAGCCACCTTTCTTTTGTAAGTTTGATACATAGGTCCTAGTGATTTCAAACCATGTCGTCATGAAAATAATAACTTCTGTTTGCTTTTTAAAATAATTTTTCAATTGCAGGTGACATAATATTACATTAGTTTCAGGTGTACAACATAGTGATTAGACATTTATGTAATTTATGAACTGACCACCCCAATAAGTCTGACCCATCTGACACCACACATTATTATTACAATATTATTGACTATATTCCTTATGTTATACTTTACATCCACATGATTGTGTTTTTAACTGGCAATTTGTACATCATAATCTCCCTTCCCCCTTTTCACCCTTCCCTCAAATCCCCCTACTATCTGGCAACCATCAGTTTCTTCTATATGAGTCTGTTTCTGTTTTGTTTATTTATTTTGTTCTTTAAATTCAACATATAAGTGAGATCATATGGTATTTGTCTTTCTCTGTCTGACTTATTTCACTTAGCATAATAATCTCTGGGTTCATCCATGTTGTCACAAATGGCAAGATTTCATTCTTTTTTATGGCTGAGTACTATTCCATTGTATAAATATACCACATCTTTATCCATTCATCTATCAGTGGACATTTAGGTTGCTTTCATAGTTGACTATTGGAAATAATGCTTCAATGAACATAGGGATGCATAAATCTTTTCAAATTATAAATTGGATTTCTTTGTATAGATACCCACAAGTGGAATTGCTGAGTCATAGGTCGATCTGTTCAGGTCCTCTGGTCATTTTTTTATATCAGATTGTTATTTTGCTGTTAAGTTACATGAATTCCATATATATTTTGGCTATTAACCCCATATCAATGTATCATTGTCAAACATCTTTTCCCATTCAGTAGGTTGTCTTTTTGTTTTATTGATGGTTTCCGTTGCTCTATAAAAACTCTTTGGTTGAGTGTAGTCCCATTGATTTATTTCTTTTCTTTTGTTTCCATTGCCTAAGGAAACACTTCAAAAAAAAATTACTAAGAGCAATGTCAAAGTGTATACTGCCTGTTTTTTTGTAGGAGTTTTATGATTTTGAGTTTAAGTCTTTAATCCATTTTGAATTTATCCTTGTATATGGTGTAAAAAAGTGATCCAGTTTCACTCTTTTGCATTTGTGTGTCCAGTTTTCTCACCACCATTTATTGAAGACACTGTCTTTACCCATTGAATATCCTTCCCTCCTTTGTCGTACATTAATTACCTATATAGGTATGAGGTTATTTCTGAGCTCTCTGTTCTGTTCTATTGATCTATGTGTCTTTTTTATGCCAATACCATGCTGTTTTGATCACTGTAGCCTTGTCATATAGTTTGATGTCAGGTAGCATGATACCTCCAATTTTGTTCTTTTCAAAATTGCTGTAGCTATTTAGGGTCATTTATGGTTCCATATAAATTTTAGGATTATTTTTTTCTAGTAATACGAAAAATGCCATTCGTATTTTGATAGGGATTGAGCTGAATCTGTAGATTGCTTTGGATAGTATGTACATTTTAACAATGTTGATTTTTACTATCCATGAGCACAGTATATGTTTCCATTTATTTGTATCTTCTTCAATTTCTTTCTTTAAGATCTTATACTTTTCCAAGTACACATCTTTTACCTCCTATGATAAATTATTCTAGGTTTTTTTATTTCTTGGATACAATTGTAAGTGGAATTTTTTTTAATTTATCTTTTTTATAGCTTATTTATAAAAATGCTACCAATTTCTGAATATTAATTGTGTACCTTACTACTTTACTGAACTAATTTATCAGCTCTACTAGTTTTTTGGTGGACTGTTTAGCATTCGCTATATATAGTATTATGTCATCTGCAAATAATGAGAGTTTTACTTCTTTCTTCTCACTTTTGATGCTTTTTTATTTCTTTTTCTTGTCTGATTGCTGTGGCTAGGACTTCTAATACTATGTTGAATAAAATTGGTGAAAGTGGACATCCTTGTCTTCTTCCAGACCTTAAAGAAAACACTTTTAGCTTTTCACTATTGAGTATGATGTTAGCTGTGGGTTGGTCTTATATGGTCTTTTTATGTTCAGCTATGTTCCCTCCATTTCCACTTTGCTGAGACTTTTTTTTAATCAAAAATGAATGCTGGATTTTGTCAAATGCTTTTCTGAATCCATTGATATGATCATATGATAGTTATCTTTTATTTGGTTTAAGTGGTGTATCATGTTAATTGATTGGCACATATTGAATCAACCTTGCATCCCATGAATGAATTCCACTTTATCATTATGTTGAATATATTGCTGAATTCGTTTTACTAATATTTTCTTGAGGACTTTGGCATCTATGTTTGCCAGGCATATTGGCCTATAATTTTATTTTTCTTTCTTTCTTTTTTTTTTTTTTTGTAAAGTCTTTGTGTGATTTTGGAATCAGGGTAATGGTGGCCTCGTTAAATGAGCTTAGGAGCTTTCTATCCTCTTCAGTTTTTTAATAGTTTGAGAAGGATCAGTGTTAATTCTTTGAATGTTTGGAAAAATTCACCTGTGACTCCATCTGATTTAGGACTTTCATTTCTTGGGATTATTTTGATTACAAATTTGATTTTTTATTAGTTATTGGTCTGTTCAGATTTTCTGTTTCTTCTTGCTTCAGTCTTAGAAGATTATTTCTAGGAATTTATCCATTTCTTCCAGATTGTCCAATTGTTGGCATACAATTATTTGTAGTATTTTCTTGTAATCCTTTGTATTTCTGTCATGTCAGCTGTCACTTGTCTTTCATTTCTAATTTTATTTATTTGGGCCCTCTCTTTTTTTTTAGCTGAGCCACCCTGCCACCTGTTTGCAGCTCAGCAGCAGCTTAGCTCAGGAATCGAACTGGCAACCCTGTTGCTCAGAGCTCGCCCTCTTGAGTGAGCTCTTAAACAACTGAGCCACTCGGTCGGCCCCCCTCTCTCTCTTTTTTTAATTCTTTGAGATGTTTTTTTTTCTTTGATATGTTTTTTGTTTCTTGCAGTAGGCCTGTATTGCTATTAATTTCCTTCTTAGAAGTGCTTTGATTGTGTCACATAGATTTTGGGTCAATATTTGTTTTGTTTTTCATTTGTCTCAAGGTTTTTTTAAATTTTCTCTTTCATCACCCTGTTAACCCATATCATGTTACTTAACCTCCAAGTGTTTGTGTGTTTTTCAGTTTTCTTTTGTAATTAGCTTCTAGTTTCATACCATTGAGATCAGAGAAGTTGCTTGATATGATTTCAATCCTCATAAATTCATTTAGACTTGTTTTCTGGCCTAATATGTTGTCTATCCTTGAAAATGTTCCATTTGCACTTGGAAAGAATGTGTATTTTTTTCTTTAGGGTGAACTATTCTAAACATATCAATTAAATTCCTCTGGTCTAATGTGTCATTTAAGGCCACTGTTTCCTTGTTGATTTTCTCTCTTGATGATCTATTCATTGATGGAAATGGGGGTATTAAAGTTGGTTACTATGTATTACTGTCGATGTCTCCATTTATGTAAGTCAATATTTGCTTTATATATTTAGGTGGTCCTATACTGGGTGCATAGAGGTTTACAAGGATGTATCCTTTTGTTGGATTGATCTTTGTATCATTATGAAATGCCCTTATTTGCCTTTTGTTACAGCTTTTGTTTTACAGTCTGTTTTATCTGATATAATATTGCTACTCCAGGTTTTTGTTTGTTTGTTTCCATTTGCATTAAATCTTTTACACCCCTTTACTTTTAGTCTGTGTGTATCTTTTGATCTGAAATGGGTCTTTTCTGGGAACATATGTATGGGTCTTTAGTTCTTATTCATGCATCCACCCTTAGTTGTTTTTTTTTTAGTTTAGTTTGCTCATTTATTCACTTCTTTAGATTCCACATATAAGTATGGTATTTGTATTTCTCCGACAGATGTATTTCACTTAGCATAATGTTCTCTAGGTCCATCTATATCGTTGCAAATAGTAAGATTTCATTCTTCTTTATAGCCGAGTAATACTCCATTGTATAAATGTACCACAGTTTCTTAATCCAGTCGTCCACTGATGGGCATTCCAAGTCTTGGTTATTGTAAATAGTGCTGCAATAAACATAGGGGTGCATATATTTTTTTGAATTAGCATCTTGGATTTCTCTGGCTAGATCCCTAAGAGTGGAATTGCTGTGTCATAAGGTAGTTCCATTTCCAGTTTTTTGAGATACCTCCATACTGATTTCCATAGTGGCTGCACCAATCTGCAATCCCATTAACAGTGCACCAGGGTTCCCTTTTCCCCACAACCTCGCCAGCACTTGCTGTTTGTTGATTTATTGATGATAGCTATTCTGACTGCAGTGATTTTCGTTGTTGTTTTCATTTTTATTTCTCAAATGATTAGTGAGGTTGAGCATTTTTTCTTATGTGTTTTGGCAATCTGTGTGTCCTCCTTAGAGAAATGTCTCTTCATGTCTCTGCCCATTTTTTAATTGTGTTGTTTGTTTTTTTGCTGTTGAGCTGAATGAGTGTTTTATAAATTTTGAATATTAACCCCTTATCAGATGTATCATTGGCAAATATCTTCTCCCATTCAGTAGGCTGCCTTTTTGTTTTATTGATGGTTTACTTTGCTGTGAAAAAACTTTTAAGTATGATGTAATTCCATATATTTATTTTTTCTTTTACTTTTCTTGCCCAAGGGGATATATCTGTAAAAACATTACTCAGGGTAATGTCTGCAAATTTACTCCCTGTATTTTCTAGGAGTTTTATGGTTTCAGGTCTTAAATTTAAGTCTTTAATCCATTTTGAATTTGTTCTCATATATGGCGTAATTTTAGTTTAATTTTTTTGCATCAGGTTCAGTTGTCCCAGCACCATTTATTAAATAGACTGTCTTTACCCCAATGTAAATTCTTGCTTCCATTGTCATAGATTAAATAACCATATATGAATGGATTTATTTCTGGGCTCTCTATTCTGTTTCATTGATCTATGTGTCTTTTAATGCCAGTACCAGTCTGTTTTGATTACTATAGCTTTGTAGCATGAATTCATGTCAGGTAGCGTAATGCCTCCTACTTTGTTCTTATTTCTCAAGATTGCCATGGCTATTCGGGGTCTTATAAGGTTCAGTATAAATTTTAGGATTATATGTTTTATTTCTGAGGAAAATGTCTTTGGTAGTTTGATAGGAATTGTGTTGAATCTATATATTGCCTTAGGCAGTATGGACATTTTAACTATATTAATTCTTCCTATCCATGAACATGGCATATGTTTCCATTTATTTGTATCTTCTTTGGTTTCTCTCTTCAATGTCTTATAATTTTCTGAGTTTAGGTCTTTTACTTCTTTGGTTAAATTTATTCCTAGGTATTTTATTGTTTTTGAAGCAATTGTTAATGGGATTGACCTTTTGATTTCTTTTTCTGATAGTTTATTATTGGTGTATACAAATGCAACTGATTTCTGAATATTAATTTTGTATTCTGCCACTATACTAACTTTATTAATCAGTTCTAATAGTTTTTTTTGGTGATATCTTTGGGGTTTTCTATATATATTATCATGTCATCTGCATATAATGACAATTTTACTACCTCCTTTCCAATTTGGATGCCTTTTATTTATTTTTCTTGTGTGATTGCTATGGCTTGAACTTCCAGAACTATGTTGAATAAAAATGGTGAAAGTGGGCAGCCTTGTCTTGTTCCTTATCTTAAGGGGAAAGAGTTTTGCCTTTCCCCATTGAGTAAGATGTTAGTTGTGGGTTTATCACATATGGCCTTTATTATATTGAGATATGATCTCTCTATTGTCACTTTGCTAAGAGTTTTTATTATACATGGCTGCAGGATTTTGTCAAATGCTTTTTCTGCATTTATTGATATGATCATATGATTTTTATTTTTGATTTTGTAATGTATTGTATCACGTTAATCTATTTGTGGATATTGATCTAAACTTACATACCAGGAATGAATCCCACTTGATCATCATGTATGTTCTTTTTAATGTGGTGCTGAATGCAGTTTGCTAGTGTTTTGTTGACGATTTTTGTGTCTATGTTCATTAGGGTATCAGCCTGTAATGGGGTTTTTTTTTGTAATGTCTTTATATGGTTTTGGGATCAGAGTAATAGTGGCCTCATAAAATGTGCTTGCGTGCCTTACCCCATTCTGGATATTTTGCAATAGTTTGAGGAGAATAGGTGTTAATTCTTTTTTGAATGTTTTGTATAATTCATCTGTGAAGCCATCTGGTCTAGGACGTTTGTTTGTTGGGAGCTTGTTGATTGCTAATTTCAATTTCTTTGGTAATATTCGGTCTGTTCAGAGTTTCTGTTTCTTCTTGATTCAGTCTTGGACCACCTTTTGTCTTGTGATTGGAGCTTTTAATCATTTTACATTGAAAGCAATTGTTGATAGATATGTACTTATTGCCATTTTAGTATTCATATTTTTCAAATTTTATTTCTTCTTCTTTTAGAAGCCTCTTTAACATTTCTTGTAATACCTGTTTGGTGTTGATGAACTTCTTTAGCTTTTTCTTGTCTGGGAAGCTCTTCATCTGTCCTTCATTTCTAAATTGTAGCTTTGTTGGATAGAGTAATCTTGGTTGTAGGTCCTTGCTTTTTATCACTTTGAATATTTCCTGCCACTCCCTTCTTGCCTGCAAAGTTTCTGTCGAGAAATCAGCTGACAGTCTATGGGAGTTCCCTGGTGGATAACAAATTGCTTTTCTCTTACTGGTCTTAAGATTCTCTCTTTGTCTTTATCCTTTGGCACTTTAATTATAATGTATCTTGGTGTAGGCTTCTTTGGGTTAATCTTATTTTGGATTCTCTGTGATTCCTAGAGTTGTATATCTATTCCTGTCATCATGTTAGGGAAGTGTTTTTGTTATTATTTCTCCAAGTAGGTTTTCAATCTATTCCCCCCCCCCTCTCTCCCTTTCCCTCTCCCTCTCCCTCTCTCCCTCCCTCCCTCCCTTCCTCCCTCCCTCTTTCCTTTCTTCTGCTTATGGTATCCCTATGATATGAAAGTTGGTATTCTTGATGTTGTCCAAAAGCCCCTTAATCTAGTCTCATTTCTAAATAATTTTTTCCTTCTTTGGATTGGGATTTTTATGCTACCTTGTTTTTCAAATCGCTGATTTAATCCTTGGCTTTTCTAATCTACTGTTGATTTCATCTAATGTATCCTTCATTTCAGTTATTGAATTGTTCATTTCGACTAGTTGTTTTTTAGGTTTTATATCTCCGTTTTTATGTTTCCTGTTTATTAAAATTCTCACTGAGATCACTGAGCATCCTTATAACCAGTGTTTGGAACTATACTTATCTCCATTTCATTTAATTATTATTCTGGAGTTTTATTCTGTTCTTTCATTTGGAACATAGTTCTTTGTCTACTTATTTGGCTGACTCCCTGTATTTGTTTTTATGTGTTAGGTAAATCTGCTATGTCTCCTAGTCTTGGTATTGGCCTTATATAGTAGGTGTAGTATGTAGTAGGTGTCCTTTGTGGCCAAGTGGCACAGTCTCCCTGTTCACCTAATAGGGTGCTCCCTGTTTGTCCCTTTTGTGGGTTCTGGGTGCTGTCCTGTTGTAGTTCAACCTTGATTACTGTTTTGATGTCAGTGGGGGTGACTGACCCTCAGGCTGCTTGGCTATGAGGAATGGCCATGACTATAGTGAATGAGCTATTGTGAAGATTGCAACTCCATGAAACAGGATTTGCTTTAGCAGGGCTCATGCCTACAGAGTCTACCTTTTGGGTTTGTCATTTGTGAAACTGGTTGGATGGTCCTCTGTTGTGGTCTGAAGCCAGCCATCAGGTATGTCATTTCATGGGCCTCTTGGGTGGGGCTCTGGTGCAAGCCAAGGTCAGCCACTACTTATGTCTGGCCTGGGCCCACCTCATAGGTACAAAGTGACCTGGAGAGGTTTCCATGCCCCTGGACTTGAATGTACTTGGGCAAGGCTAAGCTGAGAACCGAGACCAGCTGCCACTAGTTTAAGGCCACTTAGCAAGAGGTTTGGGGGCACACTGAGATCCAATGCTGCTTGCTTGGGGTTTGTCAACTTTTGCGAAATTTTAGGAAAGTTCACAGCTTGAGCTCAGACAAGAAGTTTGTGTGGAAAAGCTGCTGGAAAAGGTTCATGTCAGGTGTGTAAAATGGCTGGGGCAGGGTCTCAGGGAATCACCAGGGTGGGGCAAAGGGTGATAGCCAGTTTAATGGAGAGCTCTAATATGGTGCCCATCTGCCCCTGCATACTGGGTGGAGGGAGGGTTCAACAAAGGAGCAGTGGAGTCTTCCAGCACTTCTTTCTCTAGATTGAGTTTTCCCAAACCCTGACCCTCCAGCTCTCACTCTATAGTTAGTAAATTTAGCTCCTCTCCTTATGTCCCTGGTGCTTTTTGAGCTGCTTTCCCAGTGCTGGAGCTCAGAGCGAATGAGTTTGAGTGAGTTATCTGTGTGTGGGCTTTTTAAGAGGAACGCCTAAGTCTCCAGTAGCCTTCTATCTCACTCACCAGCAATCCTTGCTGGTTTTCAGAGCCAGATATTTTGGGGATATTTTTCCTTGGCACTGAAGCCCTGGTCTGGGGAGCCTGGTGTGGGGCTGGGACCCCTCACTCCTCAGGGGGACCTATGCAACTAAAATATCTCTACCATTTCTTAATTGTACACCATGGGTATGCAGCCTACCAATTTCGTGTCTCTGCCCCTCCTACCGGTCTCTGCATGGGTTCTTCTTTATATTCCTAGTTAGAGGAGTTACACTCAGCCAGTTTTCAGGTGGTTCTCAATAATGGTTGTTCTGTAATTTAGTTGTATTTTTGATGTGGTCATGAAAGGAGGCAAGCACAGTGTTTATCTACTCCACCATCTTTACTGGAAAGCTATTTGCTCTTATTTATAACTCACCTTTTTTAAAAATATATTCCTAATTATGAATTGTTGTAAGTCAGTAACAAAGTTATAAGAAATCTTTGGTTTATAGAGCAATGTAACAGGTATGAAGTCTTTTAAATCTAGTTTATGTTTAAAATTTAGGCTAGGGAGAAAGAGAAGTAGCATATGATTAGATTTATCACACAAATACTCTTGAATTGTACTTTTGTTCAAGAAATCATGAAGACTAAGAAAACACTTAACATTATCAATTTTCTTGATATTGATATATTTTATAGGTATTGCAGTTTTCTTCATAGTTATCATGATGCCTTCACTTTCTTGCCATTTACACAGATAGTTATATGGTATTTAATGTATATGCATATGTTTGTATAAGTATATGTTTGTTTACATACACACAGATATTAGAAGCCTAAATCTGTTTTAATGACTGGATGGACTGCTGGTTTTAATAAAATGTTTTATTATACTAACAAAACTGATTTAATAAACAAGAAAAAATAAAAGTTGACATTTAGGCATCTGAGTTTTCATCTGTGTTATTTGTCATTTTGCACACCCATTTGGTAAGGCAAGGTTGCATTGTCTTGATCACTCAGCCATATCTGTTCTCTCCCTGTCATATTTGTGTATTTCCTTCCCCTGATCTCCAGCTGTCAGTCACTTACTTCTCAGTTTTCACAGTGTTTGTGATTCCCCACAGCTGGCCCATTGGAAGAAGAGCGGTTTGGCTTCCCTGCATTCAGTGGTATTTCTCGACTGACCTGGTTGGTTTCTCTCTTTGGAGAGCTTTCTCTTGTGTCTGCCACTTTGGAAGAGCGAAAGGAAGATCAGTATATGAAAATGACTGTGTGCTTGGAGACAGAGAACAAACGGTAAGTTGTGAGAAAGTGTGAGGAGAAGGACACTTAAGGACATTGTCCTGTGTTCAATGAAGTGAATCTAGAGAGATCCCAAAAGGCCAATACCCCCAGCCTCAACTCCAGAAGGGCTGTCTGCTTTGGCAGACCAAAGAGGTACTAAGCTTTCACTTATATTGCCTTATTTCATCCTCACAGCCCTGTAAGATAAATAAGACAAACATGGTCCCCTTTGCTAGTAAGTAAATAGAGGCTTACAGAATTTGAGCAGGTTGCCTAAGCCATACAAGTGAGCAATATCAGATCTAGTAGCCTCTGTGACCTGAATTTTTTCCAACATTTTATTGTGAAAGTTTCAGACATATGGTGAAGATGAAAGAATTTTGCAGTGAACACCCATACAATTACCACCTAGATCCTGCTATTAATGTTTTACCCTGCTTGCTTATCATGTGTCCAAATATTCATCCCTTGGTGTGACGAAAATGTAAGGTTCTATTTATCAGCTTTATGATCACATCATAGTGTTCCCAAAATGTCCTGATTTTTCATTTCTCATACCAAGTTTTTTTCAACAGAAGTATATTTACAAATTTCTTTGAAAAGCATTTCAGCTCTGTAAAGTAAAACAGCAAGGGTTTTAAAGTGTTTCTATATGTGTTTTCCAGGTAGGTGGATCTTTTGGTAGTAAAATAAACAGACCATTGGGTGTTTACAAAAAGAGAAAAATATTTAAGTCTGTGAATGAAGCCTGATCAATGTGCATTTTCAGGTGTATCCTCTTTGCAAGGGAAAGGCAGAGGTCACAAATGAAGGTAAAACATGCAGGCAGAGCTTAGAAGTGCCACATGTGGAGTGAGAGCAGTGGTGGCCCCTGTCTGTAATTCTAACCATGTAGAATCACAGCCATGGTCATACCTGTCCACAGACAGGTGCTGTCCCCTGTATTCAGAACTAAAGGTATTTCAAGATGCTGCAAGAGTGCAAGGAAGAGGAAACTGGAGAGGTCAGATCACACTTCGTAGAGGAGGAGGTGCTATGCTCAGTCTTGAGATTTGAATAGGAGTCAGGAAACAAGTTGTGAGGGAAGCAAGGCTGACTCTCATTATTACAAAGGGGAGGCAAGTATCAGGTGAGGGGTTGGGACAGATGGCAAATACCTTATTGTAATTTCTTAAATTCATATAATACTTTCCACCTCACAAATTGCAATTTTAATCTCACACCATCACTACAACATAGGTAAAGTTATGTACTTAATATTTATTTTTACTGATTAGGAAATTAAGGTAGAGGAAATATCCTGACATTTTTGAATTCCCTCAAATTCTAACACTCTATATGATATGGAAGAACATGAGAAATTTTCTTAGGTGAATCAGAATATTTGGAATATCTCAAATTTGTTTTTATTTGATGTTACTAAATAGCATTAATATTAATCTTTGTCATCATATTTGGGAAGGTTTGTAAAGATTGTACCATGAGCTTTTAAAACCAGCCATAGTTTGAAACTAATATGTTAATTGTCAACACTACCTCAATAAAACAAAACAAGACAAACATGCAAAAAAAAAAAACTAGCCATGGGAATTAATTTTTTATAAGTTAGTCCACTTTTTTGTTAGAGTTTGTAATAATCATTTATTTTTTTAAAATTTGAGTCATAACCAAAAAATTTTAGTTAATAAATTGAGCACCTTAGTTTTACTAGTTTACTAATTTAATTACTTTTACTAGATTCTTTGCCTGCCCTGAATATGAACTTTTGATTTACAGGTTAGCATTGATTCATACATGGATCATTTTAACAACTTACAGAATAGGAAACTTGCTGAACTGCCCTGCTTGGTTTACATGCCCCATGGTATAAGTATGTGATGTGACAAAGTCATGCCTTCCTGTCCTGTGAATGCAGCTCTAGCTTCTGGCTTTGCTTGGGCCTCTTTTCTCTCTCTCCCCCAAAGTTTATCTCAATCTGTAGGCCAGAAGTTATTCCAGCTATAAGTAAATGTGTTTTCATTGCTTGTTAGTACACATTAGGATCCTCTGCCAGTTGTTTCCAGACACAATTTCTTAAGTTATAGCTACCTTCAAACAACAGTGGCATGGAGCAGAACCCAGCAGGGGAATGGGAAGAGAGGAGGCATGATCTTGAAAGGTCACAATAAAAGGACTAGCAAGACGGGTCATTACTTGAAACTCTGTTGTATAAGTGATAGTATTAGCTAATGTTTATTGAGTGCTTACTATGTGTCAGGTACAGGCTTAGAACTTTTACAGGGATTTTTTAATTTAATCTTTACACTAACTCTCTTAAGTGGGTATTGTTATCAACTAGGAAACAGACTCAGAGAAGTAAAAAAACTTGCCAAGGGCACAGGGCTGGCTTTACTTTGTCACTGAAGGGCAAAAGTGATTGTGTGAGAATCACATTTAATCACACTTAGGCAGCCTATCTCCAGTCCCCAAATCATCATACCTCTCGAAAAATACACAGGAATGTCATGAGAAAGGAAAACCATGGAAAACAGCCTTATCTTTACCTTACCATAGTCCTCACCTGTCAGTGAGGTAGGCATCATTTGCCTCAGATCCCAGAGTAATCTAGGAAATCCTAGTGCAACTTACTCTCAAGTCCATGTTCTTTGCATTTTACCAGCAGTTTTCAAACTATGTAAAAATAAGTATTAGAACACTTTTTCACCCAAATCTTATGTGGACAGCCAGTATATAGAAGAGGTACAAGTTTCAACTCCTATTGAAGCCAGTTGGTAGGAGTGGTGCCAAAGCCATGCATGCTCCTGCTTCCTTGTCCTTCAGGAGTGAAGAGCACTGTCAGAAAATGGCCACTGCCACTATTCTTGAAGACACATGCTGTGTTGCTGGGGTCCTACCTCGGCGTTCCAGTGAACAATACCTGAAGTGGGGGTCGAGGTTTAAGGAAAAAAAGAGACAAAGAGACAAAGAGGGTCCAGGAGGACTGGAAGCATTCTTAGCAACCAGCCACGAGTTTATTTTTCTTCCCCATTATATACC
>NW_017732303.1:221907-227807 GCF_001890085.2 Hipposideros armiger | reverse complement strand
GAGCAAGAAGCAAAACAAGTTATACTACAGTAAAGCCAGCCTGCATGGCTCACAACACTGTGTTACTAGGGATATGGATGTGGCTGAATACCTTCCTGTAGAAGGTGAGAAGTAAGAAGCATTTTTGCATGTAGTTAGTGCCCAGGTTGATGAATGCAAATATTTGCAAGTGAAGGTTTTCACAGAGAGGATGAGCAGAAGAGCTGTCTGTGAATTCAAGCTTGTGTTTTTGGTTAGGATGTCTGGAGTTAAGTGCTGTCCATGCCCCGAACACAAGTAGACCAGGTCCCGTCCTTAGCTAACTTCATCCAGTAGGCAGTAAAGTGCCAACAGCTGATGTCATCACTTTAATACATGATTAGGAAACAGTGACTGTCTAAGTTTTTAGCATATAGGACCACACAATGAGGAAGTTACTCCCAATACCCTTTCCTGATGTCTCCCTGCTTGTATAGATATTGGAATGGCTCACCCTTTATATACTTCAGATCTTTTCCTCTTAAACATTCCCTCCACACTTAGTGTAGGTCTTGGTAGCTAGGTTAGCCAAAGGGGAGGGCTCCTTTCCCTAGGTTGGAGGCAGCCCTAAACTTCCTACAACACCTAAAAAAATCTTAAGTGACTTGCTTGGGTTCTTTTCCTGCAACTCCACACCTAAATCTTAAGCCTTATTATGGCCCATCACTCTAGAGGCAGAGAACAAGCAAGCAAACAAACAAAGGGTAGTTTCCCTTAATTCCTTAGCTACACTGGTCTAAACTCTCCACCCCTGGCCTGACCTACTGTAGCCCAGTGAGAGAGGAGAGAGGAAATCTGAGGAATGGTGGCAGGACACAAGAGAAAGTCAGAGACCCTGACACATGCTCAGGACTATATACTTCCCCCTTTCACACTGAAAACTCCATCACCTAGCACAACAGTCCAACAAAATTGCCTTGTCCTTGACCCTGACTCATCCTTGTAGGAAAGGAAAAGGGAGGGGAAAGCCAAGAGAAGTAGCCAGAGGCCAACACTAAATCATCTCATTCCTGGGACTTTGTTCTGAGAAGGGGAGTACACTGTATATATGTGGGAAGATGTTAAATACAGGATATTCATGTTTAAAATTGGAAAAGAGGTTAAATATTTGGCAATAATAAAATATTAAATTATATAATCAATTATACATTTTATGCAGACAAAATAAAAATATTTTAAAATAAGTAAAAGTAGCATAATCAAAATTGTTTATACTTTATGATTTACATGCTACATACATATAGACCAATATATGAAAGGATTGTCTCAAACTGAAGATACTTTTATATAGTGAAAGAATTATAGAGGGTTTTTTTTCATTTAAAAGGTCCTTAATGCTGTTTTGTTTTTAGAATATATAAAAGAAAGCAGATTTTGTAGTTTTCCTCTCATATTATTCAATGAAACTTCTTTAGTTCAGTCTGCTTAGGAGGTTTCTCTGTTTTTCATTAAGCAAATAACACAGCTCTTATCTACTATAAAGAGAAAAGACAAACCAAGAGAAAGGTGAGACTTTAGAGAAGTGGAGTCTGTCCTATTTGGAGTTTAGATTTTTGTGAGTGCTTGGGGGGCAAATTTGAAATGGAAACAGGTGCTTTGTTAATCAGCAGAAAGAGTCTGGTGTTTTCTGGCATGTGCTGGGGGGTCATAGAGTTCTTTGAGAATGTGATGAAAGAACTCTAAGAACTCCTTCCCATAAAAATGCACATCCACATGGAAATAGCTTGCACACAATCTCAGATGGTTCATGGATTGCTTGTAGCCCATATCTGGGTCCCCTAGAGGGATCCATGAGACTCAGGGTAAAAATTCCTGAATAACAAATTAATGTTCACACAAAAATCATTGAATTAATTCCCCTGGCCAATGGCAAAATTAAGTAAAGGACTGTTTGGCAGTAAAGTTGGAAACAATCAACCATGACCTTTGGGAGGCTGGTGGAGTTTGAGTTGCCACCTGAACCACCACAGTGAGTAGCAACTGCAGGGAAGATAGGTGCAAAATGAGGACCTGTTACCAGGTGGTGCTCAGGTGGCAGCAAGCATCCATTTGTGCTCCTGTGTAATCTCTAACATTATGGAGGGGGGTGTTGTTTGTTTGTTTTTGCAGCCCGTTGACATGGATTGAAGAGAAAGGGCCTGGTCTAAAACGAAACAGACATTTAAGCTTCCATTTTAAATCTGGGTCCCTGGAGAATATGCCAAACGTAGGAGTCAATAAGAATATTTTCCTGAAAGACCAAAATATATTTGTCCAGAAACTCTTGGGCCAGTTCTCTGAAAAGGAACTGGCTGCTGAAAAGAAACGCATCCTGCACTGCCTGTGGCTTGCTGAAGAAATTCAGAAATACTGCTGCTAAAAGAAAAGAAGAAAGCAACAGGGTACTTCCAGGATGGAACCATAGTTTGATTTTTATCAAGAGTTGACCTTTATCTCTATTCATGCAATTAAACATGTCTTCAGTAAACAGGATTTGCTTATTGTCACAAGCTGTGTTGGGAGTGATATTTGGGAGTACAGGCGCATGTAGTGGGGAGGAAGAACTCAGCTTGGTTAAACTGAACTAAATGCTTTGTATGCCTGATTTAATTTACTCTTTATTTACGCTCAAACCCTATCAGGAGGGTATTACCAGGCTTGTTTTCATTGGTGTATGGGAAACTTCTTTGAAATTACTCAGGTAGTAAATAACAGAACCAGTCTTTAGATTGCACTCGTGCACTGAACCACTACAAAATATTGCCTTGAACCTTCTTCACTGCTTTAAGGAATTTTATTTTATCTCACAAATTTTCACCGGATGACTGTATTAGGTACTCGGGATTCTAAAAATGAATGAAACATAGCCACTGCCCTCAATAACCCAGTGTCATAAAAGAACCACTCATACAAACCAGTCATTGTAATGTGGTAGATCCAGTAAAAAAGATATGCCACTGGCCATCTGGAGAAGGGCTCAGGGAAGACTTCCAAACTAGATCTTGATGATGAATAAGTTAGCTGTGTAAAGGTCAGAGTAGGGCTTGCATAGCAGAGGACTGGCATGAGCAAAGAAAAGGAAGTGAGAAGCAGCCTGGCTTGTGCCATAGGAACCGTTACTGGAAGAGGGAGTCCTGAAGAGGCAATCAGTCATGGTGGGGGGACTATAAGCCAAGTGAAGCAACCGGTGAGTTATTTATTAGGCAATGCAGAGGCAGTGAAGGGTGTTATTTAATAGGGGAGTGGCATAGTCAGGTTTCCAATTTAGGTAAAGCAGTCAAAAGGCTGCCTGGAGGAGATGAGACTTGAGACCAGGGAGGAGGCATCCAGTTGAGAGCCAAAAATGTGTTTGTGCTGCAGCCTTTGGCTCGTCTGGACATGTCACTTATGTGGAGTCAGAGTCTACTGACATGGAGGCAGAGCTGAGTCTGGGGAAGATGCTGTTTTGTTTTATTAGTGGTCCTGTTGCATTTTCTACAAAGCTTATATTAGCTTTTTGTTTCTGTAAATTTTTCCATCTTGTTTTTTGCCTACTCCTCACTTGCCATTATGATGTTTAACCAGTTCAGAATTTATGAGGTCACTGATGGATACAAACTCTATTTTCTAACTGTTTCTATTTACTACCCTAGTACCTCAAGGTAAAGCAGACAAATATATTAATTTAAATCTAAAAAAGTCGTTTTTTAATTAGTTTATTGGGGTGACAATTGTTAGCCAAGTTACATAGATTTCAGGTGTACAATTCTGTAATACATCATCTGTATATCTCATTGTGTGTTCACCACCCAGAGTCAGTTCTTCCATCACCATACATTTGATTCTTNGGGCAGGGCTGTTCCCATGACAGTCTCTCCACGGAACAGCCCCGGTGTCAAGTCCCAATTTTCTGCCACAAGGTGAACATGACTGAGGAACAGGTCAATTTATCTTCTTCCCCCCGGAACAATCACCTAACAAATTAAGGCGAACATTCCATCCGACCAGGGAGTCACCAGCCTGGACCAAACGATCTGGAATCCAAATTGAAGTGTCTGTGTTCTGTTGTGAGCATGTCCTTTTCTCTTTTGTCCTGCGTTCCTAGGAAGAAACATAGACATTCCTTCCCCCACACAAGGACCGAATCTAGTCCTTGTTAGATAAAATTGCCCATTATAAAGACGTTGTAAAAAATTTTAAAAACTGAAAATTAGAAATCTCAAAATTTGAAAAATGGATTTAGTTAAGGTTGGTATCCTTGGCACCCAAGGAATACCTATAGTCTCCCCCTTTTTGTTTTATTAATTTTTGAGAAATTGATGGGTATTGTTGACTGACCCTCAAAATACAAAAATACTTACAGTTGACTATACTTAACCTCAAGTACATCCAAAGTTAACCAATGCCATCCATTCACATTAAAAAATACAGTCAAACAAAGTTTATGAACCTTAAAATTGACCATTGTATACTTAACAGTACCTAATATTAATTAAACTTAACCCTATAATCAAAAATATCCAAAAGCCAGCACACTTGACCTGATTTTTATATTTAACCTTATATTTTAAAACACCTAAGATTAAGATATTGGGTGGTTTTACATTTTTTTTTATCAATATCTGCTAGGAGTTCGGAGCATTTATTAAAAGATTTAAGATGACCCATCTAATTGAAATTTTTTGTTACTGAAGTTAAAGCAAAGTTGCCAGAGCCCCCATTATTTGGTGATGTCAGGCTGTTTGGTAGGAATATTTTTTATAACCTTGAAAAGCATAGGCTTTTGTAATGTAATATATGATATATTAATATATCTCAATTTACCCCTTAATGCCTCTGTGATAAGAAGCCAGAAATAGACAAATTTAGACCTATTTAATAATTGATATTTTGATATTTTGTTATTTCAAAATACCTATTAAATATTTAATAACTTTTATTATTATATATAATTTGGTAAAACTAAGAAATTAGTCTTAGTTAAATAAATTTATTTATTTATTTATTTAAATTATGTGATCCTGAGAAGTAGTTGAGTTAATTTTTATTATCTTAATTAAGAGTTTATTTTTTTATTTTTAGTTAATTATTATAAATTAATAATACCTTCTGGAGGTAAAAATATTATAAAACATATAAAACATAGACAAGTATCAGAGACTATATATATAAACAGAATTAACAATTGTAGAGAGGACCTAAGATCTTATGCTTGTCCTTATAACTTTAAGAGGCTGTAATAAGGAGTGGGGGGGGACCGCCGTTTGGGTTTAAAAGTGCCTGTTTTTTTTCTTTTTAGTTAACTCAGCCTTAAGCGGAGGCTGTTTACATTTAAGGCTATCTGGAAGACCTTGAAAGTTACTGAGAGTTAGAGAAATCTTTTAAGACTTACTTTTATTAAATTGTTGAATACAGAAGAGGAAGTGTGGCTGCCAAAGAGTTATTTAGAGGGCCCTAAAGTCTAAAAATCTATTTAGCTGTTTCTCACTTGCTTTAGCTCCTCGAGCTTTTAACATATTTTTTTAACATTTGAGTAAACAGTAGCTGGCTATTACCCTGTCCCATGTTTTTAAACTTACGGTCCCCTCCTCCGGGAACCAGGGGCAAATTTTTTCTGTAAAATCTAGAAACCTTTCTAATTGGGGCTTTCCTACCTTCGCTCCCCTGGCCTTGAGGAGGTTCAGTAGGAGATGGGTGTACAATTGTTTACTATTTCCTGCACCCATCTTTAACTATCTCTCCCGGTCTTTTCTCACCGCTCACCACTTACCCGTGTACACGCTTTTTTCCGTGGTGACCTTCACCTGATCCCCAATATTCAGGTCCCTGTTCGGGCGCCAAATATGCCGGGGTCCTGCCTTGGCGTTCCAGTTAACAGTACCTGAAGTGGGGGGGCGAGGTTTAAGGAAAAAAAGAGACAAAGA
>NW_017732303.1:209404-221532 GCF_001890085.2 Hipposideros armiger | reverse complement strand
TTTCAGGTGTACAATTCTGTAATACATCATCTGTATATCTCATTGTGTGTTCACCACCCAGAGTCAGTTCTTCCATCACCATACATTTGATTCTTTTTACCCTCATTGACCACTCCCTCCCCCTTTACCCTCTGGTAACCACTAAACTATTTTCTGTGTCTATGAATTTTGTTTCTTCATTAGTTTTTCTTGTTCTTTTGTTGTTTTAAGTTTTATATACAACAAATCAGTGAAATCATATGGCTCTTGACCTTTTCTGTCTGACTTATTTCGTTTAGCATTAAGAACCTGAATAGACATTTCTCCAAAGAGGACATACAGATGGCCAATAGACATATGAAAAATGCTCATCACTAATCATCAAATAAATGCAAATTAAAAGCCACAATGAGATATCACTTCACACCAGTTAGAATGGCTATCATCAATGAGACAAATAATAGCAAGTGTTGGAGAAGCTGTAGAGAAAAAGGAACCCTCATACACTATTGGTGGGAATGCAGATTGGTGCAGCCACTATGGAAGGCAGTGTGCAGATTCCTAAAAGAATTAAAAATAGAGTTACCATATGACCTAGCAATCCCCCTACTGGGTGTCTACCAAAAAAATCTGAAATCGTTTATCTGTAAAGATTTATATATGTGCTCCGATGTTCATTGCAGCTTTATTTATGGTGGCCAAAACATGGAAACAACCAAACTGTCCTTTGATAGATGATTGGATAAAGAAGTCGTGGTATATATACACAATGGAATACTATTCTGCCATAAGAAAAGATAGTGCCATTTGCAAAAAAAAAAAAATCTTAAAAATCTAAAAAGGTTATCTTTATATTTGCCACATAAAATAATTTGTAATAAATATTGGCCAATTTGTTCTCATGTTTGTTATCCACATCAAGCATCCCTTGAGGTCAGGAAATATTATTATTTATTTTTGTGTGCTGTGCAACATCTAATATTAAATAAATATTAAATATTTGATGATTAAAATGCAGTGCAATAGCATCTCACATTTGGGCTTAATAACTCTGCTATTTCAATAATATTACCCCTATTTGATATTGGAAGTGGGGGTGGGTGTCAAAGAAAACCAGAGCTAGACAGTAAGGTGGTATAAACAGATTTTTTTCTTTTCTTTTTAATTCTATTTATTTTTTATTAGTTTCAGGTGTACAAAGCAACATAGTGTTTAAACATTTGAACCCCTCACAAAGTGATAATCCCCCCCCAAGTTACTACCTCTCTGACATTGTACATAGCTATTACAATACCATTGACTATATTCCCTCTGCTTTACATCCTGTGAATGAATATATACACATATATATTCATAATTATAGTTGACATCCAATATTATTCTATATTGGCTTCAGGTGTACAACAAAGTGGTCAGGCATCTACATGATCTATGAAGTGATCTCCCTGATATGTTCAGTACCCATCAGACACCCTACATAATCATTATAACATTATTGATTATATTCCCATAGTGTATTTGACGTCCCCATGACTATTTTGTGACTACCAATTTGTGCTTTCCAATCGCTTCACCTTCTACCCCATCCACCAACTCTTCTCCCATCTAGCAAACATCAGTTTTTTTTCTCTGTATCTCTGAGTCTCTTTATTTTGTTTGCTCATTTATTCTATTTTTAGATTCCACATATAAGTGAGATCATATGGTATTTGTCTTTCTCAGTCTGACTTATTTAGCATAATATTCTCTAGGTCCATCCATGTTGTTGCAGCGGGTAAGATTTCATTCTTTTTAATAAATGAATAATACCACAATTTCTTTATCCAATCATCTATGGATGGACATTTCAGTTGTTTCCATATCTTGGCTATTGTGAATAGTGCTGTAGTAAACATCAGGGTGCATATATTTTTTCGAATTAGTTTTTTGGATCCATTTGGATAAATGTCCAGAAGTGGATTACTGGGTCATAAGGTAGTTTTATTTTTAATTTTCTGTTTTCCATAGTGGCTGCACCAATTCGCAATCTCACCTACAGGGCACGAGGATTCCCTTTTCTCCACATTCTCCCCAACACTTGTTGTTTGTTGATTTATTGATGATAGCAATTCTCACAGGAGTGAGGTGTTATCTCATTGTGTTTTTTATTTGCATTTTTCTGATGATTAGTGACACTGAGCATCTTTTTATATGTCTATTGGCTATCTGTATATCCTCTTTTGAGTAATGTCTTTTCACGTCCTCTTCCCATTTTTTAATTGGATTGTCTGGGTTTTATTGGTGTTCTGTTGTATGAGTTTTTTTATAACTTTTGGAATTAACCCCTTATCAGATGTATCTTTTGCAAATACCTTCTCCCATTCAGTAGGATGTCTTTTTTGTTTCATTGATGGTTTCCTTCACTGTGAAACAACTTCTTAGTTTGATGCAGTCCCATTTGTTTATTTTTTCTTTTGTTTCCCTTGCCCGAGGGGATATATCAGTAAAAATATTACTAGGGGTATGTCTGAGAGTTTACTTCCTATATTTTCTTCTAGGTGTTATATGGTTTCAGGTCTTTCACTTAAGTCTTTAATCCCTTTTGAGTCTATTCTTGTATGTAAAGGTGGTCCAATTTTATTTTTTTGCATGTATCTGTCCATTTTTCCCAACACCATTTATTAAATAGATTGTCTTTAGCTCAGTGTAAATTCTTGCTTCTTTTATCATAAATTAAATACCATACAGGCATGGATTTATTTCTGGATCACTCTTCTGTTCCACTGACCTATGTATCTGTTTTTATGTCACACCATACTGTTTTGATTATTATGGCCTTGTAGTTTAATTTGATATCAGGTAGGGTGATGCCTCTCGCTCTGTTCTTATTTCTCAGGATTACCCTGTTATTCAGGGTCTTTTATGGTTCCATATACATTTTAGGGTTATTTGTTCTAGTTCTGTGAAAAAATGTCATTGGCATTTTGATAAGGATTGTGTTGAATCTATAAATTGTTTGGATAGTGATGGCATTTTATCTGTATTCTTTCTATCCATGAGGATTGTATGTGTTTCCATTGACTTGTATCTTCTTTAATTTCTCTCTTTAATGTCGTAATTTTATGAGTACAGGTCTTTTACTTCCTTAGTTTGGTTTATTCCTAAATATTTTAATTGTTTTTGATGCAATTGTTAAATGGGATTGTTTTCTTAATTTCTCTTTCTGATAGTTTGTTATTGGTTTAGAAAATGCAACCAACTTCTGAGTATTAATTTTGTTACATGCTACTCTACCAAATTAATTTATCAGCTCTAATAGATTTTTTGTGAAATCTTTGGGGCTCTCTATGTATAGTATAATGTCATCTGCAAATAATGACAATTTTACTTCCTCCTTTCCAGTTTGGATGCCTTTTATTTCTTTTCCTTGTCTGATTGCTATGGCTACAACTTCCAGTACTATGTTGAATAAAAGTGGTGAAAGTGGGCATCCTTTCCCTGTTCCTGATCTTAAGGGGAATGCTTTTAGCTTTTCCACATTGAGTATGATATTGACTGTGGGTTTGTCATATATGGCCTTTATTATGTTGAGATATGATCCTCCTATTCCCTCTTTGCTAAGAGTTTTTGTCATAAATGGCTGCTGGATTTTGTCAAATGCTTTTTCTGCATCTGTTGATATGACCATATGATTTTTATTTTTCATTTGATTTATGTGGTATATCATTTTAATTGATTTGTGGATATTGATCCAACCTTGAATACTAGGAATGAATCCTGTGGATCATGGTGTATGATCTTTTTAATGTATTGCTTAATTTGGTTTGCTAATACTTTGTTAAGGATTTTGCATCTATGTTCATTAGGGATATTGACCTATAGTTTTCTTTTTTTTGTAATATGTTTATCAGGTTTGAGGATCAGGGTAATGGTGGCCTCATAAAATCAGCTTGGGAGCTTCCCTCCTCCTGGATTTTTTGGAATAGTTTGAGTAGAATAGAAGTAGAATTCTGTATTGAGTGTTAGGAAAAAATTCACCTGTGAAGCTATCCAGGACTTTTTTTGGGTGGAGCTTGTTGATCACTGATTCAATTTTGTTCGTAATAATCGGTCTGTTCAGATTCTCTGTTTCTTCTTGATACAGCATTGGAAGATTGTATGCTTCTAGGAATTTACTCATTTCTTCCAGATTGTCTAATTTGTTGGTGTATAGTTGCTTATGATATTTTCTTAATTTTCTTTTTTCCTATGGTGTTCATTGTCACGTCTTCTCGTTCATTTCTGATTTTATTTATTTGGATTCTCCTTTTTTCTTGATGAATCTGGTTAAAGGTTTGTCAACTGTGTTTATATTTTTATTTTTTATTTAGTTATTTATTTTTTTAGCTGAGCCATCCTGCTACCTATTGGCAGCTTAGTGGCAGCTCAGCTTGGGCCGGGCATCGAACCGCAACTGTGTTTATATTTTTAAAAACCAGCTTTTGGGTTTAAAATTTTTTTTTCTAGTCTCTATTGCATTTATTTCCACTCTGATCTTTATTATTTCCTTCCTTGTTCTCACTTTGGGCTTATTTTTTTTCCCATTCCCATAGGTGTAAAGACAGACTGTTGATTTGAGATTTACTTGTTTCTTTAGGGAGGCCTGCATTGCTATGGATTTCCATTTTAGGACTACTTCACTGTGTCCCCATAAATTTTGGGTAATTGTGTTTTCATTTTCATTTGTCTCAAGGTATCTTTTGATTCCTTTGATCTCATTGTTGACCCAATCATTATTTAGTAGCATGTTATTTAGCCTCCATGTTCATGTGTTTCTCAGTTTTTGTTTTTGTAATTGATTTCTAGTTTTACAACGTTGTGGTCCGAGAAGACACTTGATATGATTTCGATCTTCTTAAATGTTTTGAGACTTTTTTTGTGACCTAACATGCAGTCTTTCTTGGAAAATGTTCCATGTGCACTTCAAAAGAATTTATATTCTGGTGCTTTGGGTTGAAATGCTCTAAAAATATCAATTAAATCCATCTGTTCGAGTGTGTCATTTAAGGCCACTGTTTCCCTGTTGATTTTCTGTCTGGAGGATCTGTTCGTTGGTGTCAGTGAGGTGTTGAAATCCATCCACTACTATGATTGTGTTACTGTTGATTTCTTCATTTATGTCTGTCAACATTTGTTTTATCTATTTAGTCGCTCCTCCATTGGGTGCATAGGTATTAACTAGGGTTATGTCCTCTTATTGAATTGACTCTATTATTATGTAATGTCCTTCTTTGTCTTTTATTATAGTCTTCATTTTAAAATCTATTTTGTCCGATATAAGTATTGCTTCTCCAGATTTTTTATCATTTCCATTTGGATGGAATATCTTTTTCTATCCCTTTACTTTCAGTCTGTGTGTGTGTGTCTTTCGATCTAAGGTGGGTCTCTTGTAAACAGCATATGTGTGGTTCTTGTTTTCTTATCCACTCAGCTAACCTATGACTTTTGACTGGAGTATTTAATCCATTTACATTTAAAGTGATTATTGATAGGTTCATAGTTATTGCCATTTTATTAATATTTTTTATATTTGTTTGTTTTCTCCTTCTGCTTAAAGAAGTCCTTTTACATATCCTGTAATACTCGCTTGGTGGTATGAATTGCTTTAGCTTCTTTTTATCTGTGAAGCTCATTATCTCTCCTTTAATTTTAAAGATAGCCATGTTGTATAGAGCAGTCTTTGTTGTAGGCCCTCGTTTTTCATCACTTTTAATATTTCCTACCATTCCCTTCTGACCAGCAAGGTTTCTGCAGAAAAATCAGTTGATAGTCATGGGAGCTCCCTTGTGAGTAACTCATTGTCTTTCTCTTGCTACTTTTAGGATTCTCTCTTTGTCTTTAACCTTTGCCATTTTAACTATGATATGTCTTGGTGTGGGCCTGTTTGGGTTCATCCTGTTTGGGATTCTCTGCACTTCTTGAGCTTATATGTCAATTTCCTTCACCAGGTAAGGGAAATTTTTGGTCATTATTTCTTAAAATATGTCTTCATCCCTTGCTCCCTCTCTTCTCCTTCTGGTAGTCCTATGATGTGAATATTGTTGCACCTGATGTTGTCCCACAGGTCTCTTAAACTATCTGCATTTTTTAAGCACTTAATTCGTTTTAATTTCTGGTTTTTTATTTACTGTACTTATTAATTATTTTATTTTTAACTAGTTTCAGGTGTACAAAACAATGTCATAGTTATACATTTCACCCCTCACAAAGGGATAACCCCCTTTCCCAATCCATTGCCCCTCTGGCATCGTATATATCTATTACATTTTCATTGACTCTATTCCCTATACTATACTCCATATCCTGTGACTATATATATATTAAACTATAGCTGACATACAGTATTATTCTGCTTCAGCTTCAGGTGTACAGTGCAGTGGTCAAGCATCTACATCGTCCATGGAGTGGTCTCCCTAAGAAGACACGTGTTCATCAACACCCTACAAAATATTTATAACATTATTGATTATATTCCCCAAAGTGTGTCATATCCCTGTGATAATATTGTAGTTACCAATTTATGCTTTCTAATTTCTTCCCCTTCTCCCTCATTCCCATCCCTCTCCCATCTAGCAGCGATCAGATTTTCCTCTATATCTCTGACTATTTCTGTTTACTTTGCTCATTTATTCAATTCTTTAGATCCACATATAAGTGAGATCATATGGTATTTGTCTTTCTCTGACTGACTTATTTCATTTAGCATGATGTCCTCTAGGTCCATCCATATTCCTGCAAATGGTAAGATTTCATTTTTCTTTATAGCTGCACAATACTCCATTGTATAAGTGTACCACAGTTTTGTTTTGTTTTTTGGGTGGTTTTTTTTTTGGTGTTTTTTTTTAAAGATTTTATTGGGGAATTGGGAAGGGGGAACATTGTTGGGAATCAGGGAAGGGGAGGAGACAAGTTGCTGTTCTTTGGTTCTTCAGTCTAGTCGTGGAGGATGTTGCCTCACTGGCCCATGTTGGTATTATCATTGCACTCTTCCCAGGTGAGGCAGATCGGTTGCTGGCCTCTGGACGGCCGCTCACATTGGCTCTTGGCAGCTCACACCGGCTGCTAGCCATCCACGCTAGCCGCTGGCCACACACAATAGCTTATGGTAGCCCACTGCAGCAGGGGCTGCAGACTACGCCATTGCCGGCGACTCACGGCATCCCAGCTCCAGGTTAAGCTGTTGTTCACCATCTTAGCTGTAGAGGGCAGTGTCACTGGCCCTCATGTGGGATCCGAACCGGGGCCCTGCTGCACAGAGCTGGTGTCTGAAGCCAGCTCTTACCAATGTGCCATTCAGCCGGCCCCTACCACAGTTTTTTAATCCAGTCATCTACCAGTGGGCATTTCAGTTGTTCCCAAATCTTGGCTATTGTAAATAGTGCTACAATAAACATAAGGGTGCATCTATTTTTTCGAATTAGCGTCTTGGGTTTCTCTGCATAGATACCTACAAGTAGAATTGCTGGGTCATAAGGTAGTTCCATTTCCAGTTTTTTGAGATACCTCCATACTGATTTCCATAATGGCTGCACCAGTCTACAATCCCACCAACAGTGCACCAGGGTTCCCTTTTCCCCACAACCTCACCAGCACTAGTTGTTTGTTGATTTATTGATGATAGCCATTCTTACTGGAGTGAGATGGTATCTCATGGTGGTTTTTATTTGCATTTCTTTAATGATTAGTGAGATTGAACATTTTTTCATATGCCTGTTGGCCATCTGTATGTCCTTTTTAGAGAAATGCCTCTTCATATCCTCTGCCCATTTTTAAATTGGGTTGTTTGTTTTTTTGGTGTTGAGCTGAATGAGTGTTTTTATAAATTTTGGATACTAACCCCTTATCAGATATATTGTTGACAAATATCTTCTCCCATTCAGTAGGCTGCCTTTTTGTTTTATTGATGCTTTCCTTTGCTGTGAAAGAACTTTTAAGTTTGATGTAATGCCATATGTCTATTTTTTCTTTTACTTCCATTGCCTGAGGGGACATACCAGTAAAAACATTACTCAGGTAATGTCTGCAAATTTACTCCCTGTATTGTCTAGGAGTTTTATGGTTTCAGGTCTTACATTTAAGTCATTAATCCAGTTTAAATTTGTTCTTGTATATGGCTTAAGGAGGTGGTCCAGTTTCATTTTTTGCATGTGTCAGTCCAATTTTCCCAGTACCATTTATTAAATAGATTGTCTTTACCCCAATATAAATTCTTGCTTCCATTGTCATAGATTAAATGACCATACATGAATGGATTTATTTCTGAGCTCTGTATTCTATCCATTGATCTATGTGTCTGTTTTTACGCCAGTACCATACTGTTTTGGTTACTATAGCCTTGTAGTATGATTTGATGTCGGATAGTGTGATACCACCAACATTGTTATTTCTCAGGATTGCCGTGGCTATTCAGGGTCTTTTATGATTCCATATACATTTTAGGATTATATTTTTTTTCTGTGAAAAATATCATTAGTAGTTTGATAGGAATTGCGTTGATAGGAATTTGTATGGACATTTTAACTATATTAATTCTTCCTATCCATGAGCATGGTATATGTTTCCATTTATTTGTATCTTGTTTAATTTCTCTCAACAGTGTCTTATAATTTTCCTAGTACAGGTCTTTTACTTCTTTGGTTAAATTTATTCCTAAATATTTTATAATTCTTGAAGCAACTCTAAATGGGACTGTTTTCTTATTTTCTCCTTCTGATAGTTTGTTATTGCTGTGTACAAATGCAACTGATTTCTGAGTATTGATTTTGTATCCTGCTACCTTACTGAATTCATTTATCGGTTCTAATAGTTTTTTGGTGGAGTCTTTGGGTTTCTCTATGTGTAGTATCATGTCATCTGCATATAATGACAATTTTACTTCCTCACCAATTTGGATGCCTTTTATTGTTTTTGTTCTTGTCTGATTGCTGTGGCTAGAACTTCCACAACTATGTTGAATAAAAGTGGAGAAAGTGGGCAGCCTTGTCTTGTTCCTGATCTTAAGGGGAATGGTTTTAGCTTTTCCCCATTGAGTATGATGTTAGCTGTGGGTTTATCATATATGGCCTTTATTATGTTGAGATATGATCCTTCTATTCACACTTTGCTAAGAGTTTTTATAATAAATGGCTGCTGGATTTTGTCAAATGCTTTTTCTGCATCTATTGATATAACCATATGATTTTTATTTTTCATTTTGTTGATGTGGTGTATCACATTAATTGATTTGCAGATATTGAACCAACCTTGCATACCAGGAGTGAACCCCACTTGATCGTAGTGTATGATCTTCTTAATGTATTGCTGAATTCTGTTTGCTAATGTTTTGTTGAGGATTTTTGCATCTATGTTCATTAGGGATATTGGCCTGTAGTTTTCTTTTTTTGTAATGTCTTTGTCTGATTTTTGGTATGAGGGTGATAGTGGCCTCATCAAAAGAGTTTGGGAGCCTTCCCTCCTTCTGGATTTTTTGGAATAGTTTGAATAGAATAGGTGATAAATTTTTTTGAATGTTTGGTAAAATTCACTGTGAAGCCATCTGGTCCAGGGCTTTTGTTTGTTGGGAGCTTGTTGATTACTTATTCAGTTTCCTTGGTAGTAATCAGTCTATTCAGATTTTCTGTTTCTTCTTGAGTTAGCCTTGGAAGGTTGTATGCATCTAGATAATTATCCATTTCTTCCAGATTGTCAAATTTGTTGGCATATAGTTGCTCATAGTAGTCTCTTAAATTTTTTTTGTATTTCTGTGGTGTCTGTTGTCACTTCTCCTCTTTCATTCCTGATTTTATTAATTTGAGTCTTCTCTCTCTCTCTCTCTCTCTCTCTCTCTCTCTCTCTCTCTCTCTCTTTCTCTGTCTGTCTCTGTTTCTCCCTCTCTGTGATGAGTCTGGCTACAGGTTTGTCAATTTTGTTTATCTTCTCAAAAAACCACGTCTTGGTTTCATTGATCATTTATATTGTGTATCTGGTCTCTATTTCCTTTATTTCTGCTCTGGTCTATATTATCTCATTCCTTGTACTCCCTTTGGGCTTATTTTGCTGTTCTTTTGCCAGTTCCCTTAGGTGTTTTTCTTGTTTTTTTTTTAGGTAGGCCTGTATTGCTATTAACTTCCCTCTTAGAACTGCTTTTGCTGCATCCCAAAGATTTTGGGTTGTGGTGTTTTCATTTTTGCTTGTCTCGAGATAGCTTTTGATTTCTTCCTTGATCTCATTTTTGACCCACTCGCTATTTAGTAACATGTTATTCAGCCTTCATGTAGTTGTGCTCTTTCTGGATTTTTATTATATTGATTTCCAACTACATAGCACTGTGATCAGAGAAGACGCTTGATATGATTTCAGTTTTCTTAAATTTACTGAGGCTTGTTTTGTGGCCTAACATGTGGTCTGTCTTGGAAAATGTTACATGTGTGCTTGAGGAGATTGTATATTCTGTAGCTTTGAGGTGAAATGCTCTGAAAATATCGATTATATCCAACTGGTCTAATGTGCCATTTAATGCCACTGTTTTCATGTAGGTTTTTGTCTGGAGGATCTGTCCATTGGTTACAACGGGGTGTTGAAGTTCCCTAATACGATAGTGTTACTGTTGATCTCTGACTTTGTCTGTCAATATCTTTTTTTATATATTTAGGTGCTCCTATGTTGAATGTATAGATGTTTACTAGGGTTATGTCCTTTTGTTGGATTGATCCCTTTATTATTATGTAGTTCCCTTCTTTGTCTTTTATTATATTATTCAATTTAAAGTCTATTTTGTCTGATATAAGCATTGCTACACCAGCTTTTTTCTCATTTCCATTTGCATGAAATATTTTACTCCATCCGTTTACTTTCAGCCTGTCTGTGTCTTTTGATCTGAGGCAAGTCTCTTGTATATAGCATATGCAAGGGTCTTGCTTTCTTATCCATTTAGCCAGCCTATGTCTTTTGATTGGAGCATTTAATTCATTTACATTTAACATGATTATTGATAGGTACATAGTTATTTCCATTTTGGTATTTGTATTTCTGGTCTTCATTAGTTAGATTGTTTTCCTCTTTCTTCTGCTTAAAGAAGTCCTTTTAACATTCCCTGCAATGCTGGCTTGGTGATAATGAATTCATTAAGCTTATTCTTTTCTGAGAAGCTGTTTATCTCTCCTTCAATTTTAAATGATAGCCTTGCTAGATAAAGCAACCTAGGTTGTAGGCATTTGTTTTTCATCACTTTAAAAATCTGTCACTTTCTTCTGGCCTGCATAGTTTCTGTAGGATAGTCAGCTGATAGTCTTAAAGGGGTACTCTTATAGTAACTCATTGCCTGTCTCTTGCTGCTTTTATAATTCTGTCTTTGTCTTTAACCCTTGCCATTTTCACTATAATGTGTCTTGGTGTGGGCCTGTGGTGTGGGCCTGTTTGGGTTCATCTTGATTGGAACTCTCTGCACTTCCTGGGCTTGTATGTCGATTTCCTTCACCAAGTTAGGGAAGTTTTAAGTCAGTATTATTTCACATATGTTCTCGATCCCTTGCTCCCTCTCTTCTCCTTCTGGTATTCCTATCATGAACATGTTGTTGCACTTGATGTTATCCCACAGTTCTCTTCAACTGTTTTCATTGCTTTTTTATTCTTTTTTTCTTTTGTTGTTCTTCTTGGGTGATCTGTGCTATCTTGCTTTCTAAGTCAGTGATTCAATCCTCTGCTTCATCTAATCTGCTGGTAATTCCTTCGAGTGTGTTCTTTATTTCAGTAGTTGTATTCTTTAGTTCTATCTGGTTGTTTTCCATGATTTCTCTACCCCTCTTTATTTTCTCACTAAGTTCCTTAAACATTCTTATCATCCGTGTTCTGAACTCTGCCTCTGATAGGTTGGTTGCCTCTATTTCATCTAGTTCCATTAATTCTGGAGGCTTCGTCTGTTCTGTTATTTGGGACATGTTTCTTTGTTTCCCCATTCTGGCTGACTCTTTATACTTGCTTCGATGTGTTAGGTAGATCCCCTAGGTCTCAATCTCCCTTTTCTCCTGTGTGTGTGTGTGTGTGTGTGTGTGTGTGTGTGTGTGTGTGTGTACCAGAGGTGTTCCTTGTGTTGTGTGTCTTCTCCTGTTGAAGTTGAGCTTTGATTGCTTTTGGCTTGTCAGTAGGTGGGATTG
>NW_017732303.1:202956-208819 GCF_001890085.2 Hipposideros armiger | reverse complement strand
ATATAATATATATATATAATATATATATATATATATATATAACTAAAAATGAAACTAATAAAATAGAAAAACAAAAATAGCCAGTCTTGGCTTAAGTCTACCAAGCTATCTCCAGATTGTCCTCTGCTGTACAAAACTCTGTTGTCTTGTGGATGCAGAGCCAACCACCTGGTGCCCAGAGTGACCCTGGCAATGTAGTTTTAGATGAGTGGGGCTATGAGGTGTGGTTGGTAGTTTTTACAAAGTCAGTGCAGTTTCTGCTCTTGCAGATGAGAGCACCACAACCTTCTGACCTGTGTGCAGGTCTCCTGGGTCTTAGGGCCCTCTTTCCGCTGGGGGCTGTGAAGGGCATGAGATTTCCAAGCTGCTGAAATCCCATCACTGCCTCTGTCACCTGCTTCTCGGCTCTGTGTGACTTAGCAGCTAGAGCTGCCCAGCAAAAGGTGGGAGCTGCGTAGTCAGTCACACACTTACCCTAGGTTACAGCTGCAAGCTGGCTGTTTCCATTTCTTGGGGGGCTGCCGCACCTCTGTAATCTGACACTACTCCTCCATTCAGGGACCAGCTTAAGACTCTGTAAGGGCGGGGATAGGGTTCCCAAGGGAGGGTGGGAATGGGGTCCTGGTCATGGAGTTGGTTTTTTTGCTTTCTTACTGACTGAGAGACCCAGCTGCAGTTTTGAGCTGAGGCTTCTGCCTCAGATGCTGCACACACCGTACTCTATGCTGAACTCTCAGCAGGACTGTGGGGCTTTGGGAGGGAGCTCATCACCTTGCTGCTGTAATAATCTCCGGTCTCATTTATGGGGCCCCGCCTCTCCGCAGCTGCGGATGCCAGGCTGTGTCTCCACACGCCTACCTTCCCTCTTCTCCCACTCGCCTGGTTTGCCCACCTTCAAGTAATTCCTGTGTGAGTCTCTTTGCTTTTCCCTGTGATGAGCAGAGATTCCTCTGATGAGTTATAGCTGTTCAATTTGTGGTAATTTCCAGGGGAGAACTCAGAGAGCCCACCTCACTGGCGCCATTTCTATGATGTCACTCTATCCTTTATTCTTGTTGTTGTTCTGATTGGGTGTATTCTGGTACCTTGTCTTCTATATTTCTGGTTGATCCTCTGCTTCACTCAATCTGCTGGTTATTTCTTCTAGTGTATTCTTCATTGCAGTTATTGTGTTTATTTCTGACTTTTTTTCCCCCATGGATTCTGTGTCCTTCCTTATGCTTGCTATCTCTTTGTCAAAATTCTCAAAAAGTTCCTGAAGCATTTTTATAATCAGTGTTTTAAACTCTGTCTCTGGTAGGTTGGTTGCCTCCATTTCATTTAGTCCATTTCTGGAGGTTTCTTCTGTTCTTTTGTGGGGGAGACATGTATTTTGTTTCCTCATTCTAGCTGCCACTCTGTGTGTGCTTCTGTGTATTAGGTAGATCTCCTGTGTTTCTGTCTTTGCTGGTTGGCCTTATGTAGTATGTGTCCTGTGTATGTGTAGTCCAATTGCATGGTGTTCCTAATCTCCTGTTTGTGTGTTTCAGGAGTGTCCCTTGTGTGTTGTGTGTGTTCTCCTGTTGTAGTTGAGCCTTGATTGCTTTTGGTGCATCAGTGGGTGGGATTGACTCCCAGGCTGACTAACTGTAAGAATTTACTATGCCCATAGTGTATGAGATGCTGTGTGGGAGCTGACCCCTCAGAGGAGGCTTCACCCCTGTGGACTCTTATGCCTGTTGAGATCCCCCTTTGGGTGTGCCACTTGTGGGGCTAACCAGGTAGTGCTCTGTTGTAGTCTGAAGCTGACCTCTGAGTGTGTTATTTCTGCTGTCTCTTGTGCAGAGCTCTCATGCAGGACAATTTCAGCCTTGCTTGTTACTGGCCCGAGTTTATTGGTAGGAGCCTCTAAATTATATGTGGTTGGCTGCTCCTTGTGCTGGACCTGGAGGCATGTGGGGGTGGACTCACTGTGAACTGAGGCTGGCTGCCAGCAGTAGTGGAACTGAGGCAGCTTATCAAAAGGCTCAGGGTTCCCTAGGCCTATTGCCAGCTGCCAGCAGCCCATAAGGCCCAGTTTTTGAAAAATGCTCCTTAGGTGCCTGTGGTGGGCTGGTTGACCTGATGTTGAGAGTGCACTTGGTGATGCAGCACTAGCTGGGCAGGATGGTGTTCATGGGAGTCACGAGGTGTGAATGGTGGTTTTTACAATGTTAATGCAGATTCAGTTCTTAACACCCATTCCCAGCCTGTGACCACCTTACACAGCATCCTGATCACACTGCAGCCAACCAGCATTTCTGGCTCACAAATTCCTGAGAGCTGCACCCAAGTGGCTGCGGTGCAGTTTTGGTGTTACTGTCCAGCACCAAAATCTCTCCAGACCATTACAGAATTTCAGCTGCTGTAAAAAACTTCCATGGCTTGTGGTGCGGGGCTGGCCACTCAGGCACCCAGAGTGACCCTGGAAATGCAACTCTAGGTGGGTGGCATGGGGTTCCAGAGAGCTACAGGGTGTGGTCAATGGTTTTTACAAAGTTAATGCAGTCTCACCTCTCGCACCAGTCCTGGGCCTTAATCACCCTGCAAAAATGCCTTGAGAACACCACAGCCATCCACCGCCTGTCTACACTGCAGTGCAGGTCTTGGGTTACCACCCACCAGCAAATGTTTCCTGGGCTGCAACAGGCTGTCTGCCTGCTTTAATCCCTAGCCTGTGGGGTGGGCCAGCAGCCCAGCAGTCAAGAGTTCCTCTGGCAATATAGCACCAGCTATGTGTTGGTCGGTGACCCAGGGCATCACCAAGGCCATGTACACGAGTGGATTCCCCAGACTATTGTGTTCTGAGACTTGGCCCTTTGGGGGAGGGCTTAATCCTGAAAAGATGATGCCCTCCTGTAAGTCACACCTGTGTCAGGCTTCACAGAGGGACAATGGCTCATGTCCCTCCAGCTCCTATGCCAAAGAAACTCAATTCAGTTCCCCCCTGCACATCTTTGGGCCTTCCAAGCTGCCTCCCCTCCACCAGTAACCAAGTAAGTGCCCACAAGCAAGCGAGTCTATGTCCTGTCTCTAGAAGAGGGCATCTGGGTTTCCAGCTGCCTTCCACCCCACTGAGAAGGGAAGAGAGAGTCTGTGCTGATTTTCTCTGCCAGATGCCGTGGGAACTCCTCTTCCCAGTACAGGACGCCTGGGCTAGAGAGCCCAGCATGGGGCTGGGACCCCTTTCTCTTCAGAGGGTACTTTCGCCACTGAGGTGTCCCTCCTGATGTTCAACCTCTCTCTGTGGGTTTGGGGTCAGCGCCTCCTACCAGTCTCAATGTGGCTTCTTTATATCCTTAGTTATAGGGGTTCTGTTCAACTAGTGTTCAGCTGATTTTTAAGTTTGATTGTTCTATAATTTATTTGTAATTTTGGTGTGATCCTGGGATGCAATAGGCATAGCATTTACCTAATTCACCATTTTTAAAAGTCTCAACCTAAACCGATTTTATTCAGGACTGTTGCAATAGAGGAAAAGAGAACTCAGTATACATCTGGGCTCAATTCCAAAGACATCATGGGCAAGCAAGGATTTATAGCCAAGGAGCAGGGTGGGGGTCAGTGGATCGAAAATTACTAAGAAAAAACATCAGGGCTAAGGGGGAATTCTGGCTAAACTAACTTGACAAGATACTTGCAGAAGGCAGGCCACCCTGATCATATACCAAAAGTGAGAATGAGGAATTTGTTCAGATTTTGAGGGTGGGGATTTTTTTAAACTTTTTATTTTTATTAATTAATTTTTATTTGCTTTTTTCTGGATGATGGGATTTGGGGTGAATTTTTTTGTTTTTTCAATTATAGTTGACATTCAGTATTATTTTCTATTAGTTTCAGGTGTACAGCATAATGACTAGACATTTATATAATTTAAAAATGTACCTCCTATTAGCCTAGTACCTACCTTGCACTATATATAATTATAACAATATTATTGACTGTATTCCCTATGCTGGACTTCACATCCTCATGACTATTTTGTAACTACTTATATGTTCTTCTGAATCCATTTACCTTTTTCACCCAGCCGTACAACCCCTCTTCCATCTGGCAACCATGAATTTGTTCTCTACATCTGAGTCTGTTGTTATTGTTGTGGTTGTTGATTTTGTCCTTTAAATTCCACATATTAGTGAGATTGTATGGTATTTGTCTTTCTTAGTTTGACTTTTTTGACTTAGCATAATACCTTCTAGGTCCATCCTTGTGGTTGCAAATTGTAAGATTTCATTTCTTTAGTCAACTAATATTCCATTATATATATGAACCACAGTTTCCTTTTCCAATCATCTATTGATGGTTACTTGGATTGCTTCCATATCTTGGCTATTATAAGTAGTGCTTCACTGAACATAGGGGTAGGGGTTCATATATCTTTTTGAATTAGTGTTTCATTTTCTTCGGATAACTACCTAGAAGTGGAATTGCTGAGTCATAAGGTAGTTCTATTTTTAATTTTCTGAGAAACCTTCATAGTGTTTTTTATAGTGGCTTTGCCAGTTTGCAACTTCAACAGTGCATTAGGGTTCCCTTTTCTCCACATCCTCACCAACACTTGCTGTTTGTTGATTTATTGATCATAGCCATCCTAACTGGTGTGAGGTTATATCTCATTGTGGTTTTAATTTGCATTTTTTGATGATTAGGGATGTTGATTTTTCCTATGTCTATTGGTTATCTGTACTTCCTCTTTGGAGAAAAGTTTATCCAGGTCCTCTGCTTTTTTTTTTTTTTTTTAGCTGAGCCATCCTGCTACCTGTTGGCAGCTCAGCGGCTTCTCAGCTCGGGCTGGACTCGAACCGTTGTTGCTCAGAGCTCAATCTCTTGAGCGAGATCTTAACCAACTGAGCCACTCAGCCGACCCTTCTCTGCTTATTTTTTAATTGAATTGTGCACGTGTGTGTGTGTGTGTGTGTGTGTTGAGTCATATGAGTTTTTTTAATATATAAATTTTGGATAATAACCATTTATTGGATGTATCATTGGTGAATATATTCTCTAATTCTGTAGGTTTTCTGTTTATTTTGTTGTTGATTTTCTGTGCTGTGCAAAAATGTTGTAGTTTGGTTTAGTCCCAATTTGTTTATTTTTTTCTTTGCCTGAGGAGGTAGATCAGAAAATAAAAGTCTATAAGAGCAATGTCAGAGAGTTTACTGCCTATGTTTTCTTCTAGGAGGATTATGGTTTGGGGTCTTACATTTGAGTCTTTAATCCACTTTGAGTTTATTCTTGTATATTCTGTAAAAAGGTAGTCTAGTTTCATTGTTTGCATCTATCTGTCCATTTTTTTCAATATCATTTATTGAATAGACTGTCTTTGCCCCGCTGTATATTTTTTCCTACTTTCTCATAGATGAATTGACCATATACATGTGGGTTTATTTTAGGGTTCTCTGTTATGTTCCATTAATCTATGTGTCTATTTTTATGACAGAACCATCTGTTTTGATTACTGTAGACTTGTAGTTATACTTTGATATCAGGTATTGTGATACTTCCAACTTCGTTCTTCTGTCTGAAGATTACTGTGGCTATTTGTGGTGATTTGTGGTTCCATATAAATTTTAGAATTATTTATTTTAGTTCTGTGAAAATTGTCATTGGTATTTTGATAAGGATTGCATTGGATCTATATATTGCTTTGTATGGTATGTACATTTTAAGGGTGTTAATACTTCCTAACCATGAACATGGTATATGCTTCCATTTATTTGTATCTTCTTCAGTTTTTTTCTTCAGTGTCTTATAATTTTCCAAGTACAGGTCTTTTACTTCCTTGTTTAAATTTGTTTCCAGATATTTCTCTCTCTCTCTCTCTCTCTCTCTCTCTCTCTCTCTCTCT
>NW_017732303.1:195727-202806 GCF_001890085.2 Hipposideros armiger | reverse complement strand
GCTGCGCCTGAGCTGAGCTGCTGCTGAGCTGCCAACAGGTGGCAGGATGGCTCAGCTGGTGAGAGCACATGCTCCTAACAGCAAGGTTGCCTGTTTGAGATGGTGGGCTATGCCCACTCACAACTAAAGATTGAACTCAGCACCTTGAACTGAGCTGCCACCCAGGTAGCTCAGGGGATAGAGCACATGCTCTTAACAATGAGGCTGCTGGTTTGAGTCCCACATGGGATGGTGGCCACGCCCACCCACAACTAATTGAACACAGCACCTTGAGCTGAGCAGCACAATTGGACTTGGAGCTGAGCTTCCTGTGCCCTCCACAAATAAAACTGAAGGACAACAACTTGGCTGTTTCCCTTCCCCAATTCCCCAACATTGTTCCCCTCCTCCAATTCCCCAATAAAATCTTTTTTAAAAATGCAACTGATTTCTAATTATTAATTTTGTAATCTGCTACTGTAATGAATTCATTTATTAGTTTTAATAGTTTTTTTTTTCTTTTTGTGGACTCTTTGGGGTTCTCTATATATATAGTATTGTGTCATCTGCAAATAATGATGGTTTTACTTCTTCCTTTCCAATTTGGAGCACTTTATTTCTTTTCGTTGTCTGATTGCTGTGTCTAGGACTTCCAATACTGTGTTGAATAAAAGTGGTGAAAATGGACATCCTTTTCATGTTCCTAATCTTAAGGGGAATGGTTTCAGCTTTTCTCTGTTGAGATGATATTAGCTATGGGTTTGTTATGTAGGGCCTTTATTATGTTGAAGTATGATCCCTCTCTTCCCACTTTGATGAGAGTTTTTATCATAAATTGATACTGGATTTTGTCAAATGCTTTTACTGCATCTATTGATATGATCATATGGTTTTTATTTTTAAATTTGTTTATGTTGTGTATCACGTTGATTTGTACATACTGAACCAAACTAAATCCCAGGAGCAAATCTCACTTGATCCTGGTGTATGATCTTTTTAGTGTATTGCTGAATTCAGTTTGCTACTGTTTTGTTGAGGATTCTTGTATCTATGTTCATCAGGAATATTGGCCTGTAATTTTCTTTTTTTATAATGTGTTTGTTTGGTTTTGAAATCAGGATAATATTTGCGTCATAAAATGCCATCTTTCCTCTTGAAATAGTTTTAGGAGGATACTTGTTACTTCTTTGAATGTTTGGTAAAATTCACCTGCACTTGTCCAGGATTCTTGTTTGTTGGGAGATTTCTGATTACTGACTGATTTCATTGGCAGTAAATTTTTTGTTCAGATTTTCTGATTTGCTTGATTCAGTCTTGGAAGCTTGTATGCTTCTAGTAATTTATCCACTTTTTTCAGATTGTTTAATTTGTTGGAATATAATTGTTCATAGTATTTTCTTATAATCCTTTGTATTTCTGTTATATCAGTTGTCACATCTCCAATTCATTTCTGATTTTATTTATTTGGGTCCTCTTTTTTTTTTCTTGATGAGTCTGGTTAAAGTTATAACAATTTTGTTTATCTTTTCAAAGCCAGATCATGGTTTCATTGATTATTTTGTATTTTCTTTAGACTTTTATTTATTTTGCTCTGATTTTTATTAGATCCTTCCTTTTACACACTTTGTGCTTTGCTGTTTTTTTCCTAGTTCCTTTAGGTGTAAGGTTAGATTGTTTAAATGGGATTTTTCTTGTTTCTTGAAGTAGGCCAGTATTGCTATGAATTTCCCCCTTAAGATTGTTTTTGCCTGATATAAGTGTTGCTACTCCAGCTTTTCTCATTTCCATGTGGATTTATCTTGTTTGGGTCTCTCTGAGCTTCCCGGACTTATGTGTCAATTTCCTTCACCAGCTTAAGAAAGTTTCCAGTCATTATTTCTTTAAACAGGTTTTTAATCCCTTGCTCTCTTCTCCTTCTGGTAACCCTATGATGCAAATGTTGTCATGCTTAATGTTGTCCCAGCAGTTCCTTAAACTATCCTTTTTTTGAAATTCGTTTTTTTGGGGTTTTTTTTTGCTGTTCTAGTTGGGTGTTTTCTGTTACTTAGTTTTCCAAATCAGTGACTCGATTCTCTGCTTCATCTATTCAGCTGTTGATTTTTTCTAGTATATTCTTTACAGTTATTGAATTCCTCATTTTTGACTGGTACTTTTTATGGTTTCTATGTCTTTTTTATGCTTGCTATATCTTTGTTGAAGTTCTCATTAAGTTCCTGAGCATCCTTATAACCAGTGTTTTGAACTCTATGTCTGGCATATTGCTTCCCTCCATTTCATTTAGTTCTTTTTCTGGATTTTTCTCCTGTTCTTTCATTTGGGATGTATTTCTTTGTTTCTTCATTTAGGCTACATCTCTGCATTTGTTTCTATGTATAAGTTAGATTGCTACATCTTCCAGTTTTAGCAGGGTTGCTTTATGTAATTGCTGTCTTGTGGGGCCCAGTGATGCAGTCTCCCTGATCACCTGAGCCAGTGCTTGAGGGGTTTCCCTTGTGTGGCTCATATGTGCTTTCCTATTGTAGTTGAGCCTTGATTGCTGTTGGCACCTCAGTGGGTGGGATTGACCCTCAGGTTGACTGGCCTTATGGATTGGCCATGATAACAGTGTAACTGCTGCTGTGTGAAGGCTGACTTCATTGGATAAGGATTTCTGTTAGTGGGTTCTGGTGCCTGCTGAAGCCACCTTTTGACTGTACCACTTGTGGGGATAATTAGATGGTGTTCTGTTGTGATCTGAAGTCAGCCAATATATGTGTTTGTTCTGGTGCCTCTTTGAACAGGTTCCAGTGCAGGCCAAGGTCATCTGCTGCCTGTGACTGGCCTGAGGTTTCCTGGTAGGAGCTATAAGGTGTTCTGTAGTTGGTAGATGCCAATGCTGGACCTGGATGCATGGGGAGAGGCAATGCTGTGAACTGAGACCAGCTGCCATCATTACCAGATCTGACGCAGCTCAGCAAAAGGCCCTTTCACCACCTGCTGGCTTCCAATTAAGCTCATCTGCTGAAAGAGCCTTGAGTGGTATGTGAGTTGGGTAAAGTGGGGTCTCAGGGAGTCACTATGTTGGAATGAACGGAGTTTACAAGGCCAATGTAGATTCAGATTTGGCTGTGTGGGTGGAGGGTTCACCAGAGAGAAAATGGCAGCTGTCCCTCCAGCTCTCACCCTAAAGCCACACTACTCAGGTATGTATGTCATCTCCTGTATGTCTCTGGCACCTCCTGAGCCACTTTACCTCTGCTGGAGCTCAAGGTGAAAGAGTCTATGCACACTCCATTTAAAAGGATGCCTGGGTTTCCAGCACCCTTCTATCTTGCATGGATGGATGGAATCCTTGTTGATTTTCACAGCCATATGTTGTATGGACTTTTATTCCCCAGCAGTGATTCTCCAGGCTGTGGAGCCTGTTCTGGAACTGGGACCCCTTATTTCTCAGGGGGCACCTCTGCAGCTGAGATATCCCTCCCAATTCTAAACCACCAAACATGAGTGTGGGGCCAGCCAATTTCACATCTCTGCACCTCCTACCAATCTCAATGTTGCTGCTGCTTTATCCTTTTAGTTATAAGACTTCTGTTCAGCTAGTCTCCACATGGTTCTCCAGGTTGATTGTTTTATAATTTATAATAATTTTTATGTGGTCATGGGAAGAGGTAAGCACAGCATTTACCACTTTGCCATCTTGACCAGAACACTGCAGTTGGGGATTTTTACTAAACTGACTTAGGATTATTGCTAAAATTGAGCAATGCAAAGATGGATGTGGAAGTCCCAAGGTTAAGGCCTAATTGAGAAAAGTGTTCGGAAGAGCCTGACTAAAGTTTGGTCAGAGAGCCTCTGTCATGGGCTATATGATTACTCATCTCAAGCTAATTTTGTGTTTGGTCAAAGATACAAAATGAAGACATCCACTAATTTTACTAATTTTTGGGAGTTGCAACAGGAGAAGGAAGAGGAGATAGGAGAAAACAGAACCTAGAGACATGATGGAGTAGCCTTCTTTTCTGTTTACAGCTGCTCTCATCCACCTTTGGGACTGCTGGAGCCATCCTGGCTGTACCCTATTGCATCCTCAAATATTACTTCCTCTGAAGTCCACTCTTAGCCCCTAATCACAGCTTGTCCCCCAGGGTGTCACAGAAGTAAAGAAGCCACAAGTATCCCTCAGTCATTTGTTCAAAGTACCCACAAGATAGTGACCTTTGTTTTCTTTCTTGCTTTAAGGCTCTTTTGACTTTCTTGGAAGACCTAGTGAGAAAAGGGGGATTTGAGGTCTAATATTGCAGAAGAAATTGGGCCTTCTGTTCAACTTGAAGAAAAGAAAAGCCATTTATTCCACTGTACTAAGTCTTGTAAGTGTTGGAGGGTTCTCTAGGAGGAAAGTAACTCACAGTCGTGCCCTTAAACCCCGCTGTGCCCCTCACACAATTTTTATTAGCAGAAGTAATTTTCTAACTGGTAAAGCTGGGAAAGAGACTAAGCACACAAGCCCGGCCACCCTCTTGTTGCACTTGAATTCTCTGTCCATGATTGGGGTGGCTCTTCCTCTGCAGTGGGGTGGCCTGCAGTTTTTAAGAAGAGTTAAGTTACTCTAAGAGAGGACAGATTAGCAAACTTATTTGCCTATATTCCCCAATCAGCTTCAGGGAAAAACAAACAAAATTTCATCTCAGAGGCAAGTTTACGATGGCAGCATAAGAGAACTTGAAGCTTGTTCTCTCCCTTGAATACACTGAATGCACACCTAGTGAGTGCCATTGTTTGCACATTCCCCTGCACTTAGAAGCATGCCTGGGAGCTCTATCCATGTTCTCTGGCCTACCCAAAAGGACACCATAGTGCATCCACTCCTTAAACTAGCTCCAACAGGAACAAAAAGGTGCCATAACAGATGTGCACAGACCACTTCATGTATAGCTTAATCCACTGGGTCCAACAGGGTGCTTAAGACACTGCTAAGCATACCCACTGTACTACCCCACCTGGAGAAAAATTGGAACCAACATACACTGCAGTACAGACACACACAGCTTTCTAGCCAAGACTGGGCTCTGGCAATAATCAACAATAAATTAACATGGCATGCCTCACCTACACACAAAGGACAACTCTACCCAGACTAAAAAGTAAACAGCCACGGACCATATTTCATGAGCACTCATGGGGCTGCCCTGCACACACCCTGATCCCATATCTGTCAAATCAGTAAAGATCATTAATTCACACACCAGGCAGCTCCACGCAGATCAAGAGTAGAACAAGCAGGGTGCTGTAGCACACACCCAAAGGGCTGCCCGATCTGGACCAGCAGGGAATGAAAGTGTACACAAACCAGGCTGCTCTGTACACAAATAACACCTGTCTGGCCATGGGCAGCCAGAGAACATGGAGCTATAGTACATGTATGTACACCAGGCTGCCCCACCTTGATCGTGCTCCTTTTGGACAGGCAGCACCCCAGTCACTATGCACACTGCCCTTACTCCAACTGGCCTGACAATACAACCTGGAACACAAGCCACTTCTATACAAGACCACTTTTTCAAGATTCGGAGAGAAAGCTATTTCATCTAACTCATAAGAACAAGCACAGAAAGTCAAACAGAATGAGGAGAGAGAATAGTATGCTCCAAATGGAGAAACAAGGAAAACAAAACAAAAAAACAAACAAAACAGAAAAGAACACTAATTAAATGGAGATAAGTAATTTGCCAAAGAATTTAAACTAATAATTATAAAAATATTCAAGAAACTTGAGAGTAAAATAAGGAAATCAGAGAGAACCTCAACAAAGAGAAAATATAACATAAGAATAAATCAGAAATTTTAAAAAATACAAGAAATTAAAAACACTATAAGTAATTGACAGTAAGTTAATTAAAACAGAAGAACAGATTAGTGACTTGGAAAGCAGAATTATGAAAATCAGCCAATCAAAACATCAAAAAGATAAAAGAATTTTTAAAAACAAGGATAGTATAAGAACTCTCTGGGACAACATCAAGCACACTAACATTCATATTATAGGGATCTTACAAGGAGAGAAAGAAAGGGCAAAAAGTATATTTGAAAAAATATGGTTGAAAACTTTCCTAATCTGGGGATCAAAACAGACATCCAAATCTAGGAAGCACAGAGAGTTCCAAACACGATGAAGCCAAAGAGGCCAACACCAAGATATGTTGTAATTAAAATAGCAAAAGTTAGGGAAAAAGATAAAATATTGAAGGCAACAATAGGAAAACAATAAGTTACATCCAAGAGAAAACCTAATAAGTCTATCAGCTGACTTCTCAACAACAACTTTATAGGCCAGAAGGGACTGGCAGGAAATATGTAAAGTGCTGAAAGAAAGGAACCTACAACCTGGAATCTGATACCCAGCAAGGTTATCATTCAGAATTGAAGTAGAGCTAAAGAATTTTACAGGCAAGCAAAAACATAAAGGAGTTTATCACCACTAAACTGGATCTACATGAAATATTGATGTGTCTTTATTCTGAAAAGATTAGGCCATACAAGAAATGAGAAAATACAGGAAATTAAAAAAAACCTCATAGGTAAAAGAAAATATGACTTAACACAGTGAATCAGCCACTTAATCTAATACGAAGGATAGAAAATTAAAGTAGTAAAATTATAACTACAACAAACAATTGGGATACACCAAACAAAAACGTATAAAATATGACATAAAAAACACAGAGTGTGGAGGGAAAGTGAAAATGTAGTGTTTTTCATTGCATCTGAATTTAAATGCCTATCAGCTTAAAATAGACTGCTATAGATATATACATACCTCATGGTAACCACAAACCAAAAAAGACAAAAATTACACAAAAAAAGAGAGAGTAACCCAAACAAAACACAAAAGTGAACGAGCAAATAGAAAGGAGAGATCAGATGGGCCGGCCGAGTGGCGCGATGGTTGGGAACTGGCTTGGAACGCCAGAGGGCCCCGGTTCGGATCCAACATATGAGGGCCAGTGACACTGCCCTCCACAGCTGAGATGCTGAACAATAGCTCAACCTGGAGCTGGGCTGCTGTGAGTCGCCGGCGACAGTGTAGGCTGCAGCCCCTGTGGCAGTGGGTTGCCATGGGC
>NW_017732303.1:188554-191447 GCF_001890085.2 Hipposideros armiger | reverse complement strand
ACATACAAATAATAAAATTGGAATTACTGGGTACATATCAATAATCACTTTAAATGTAAATGAATTAAATGCTCCAATCTAAAGACCTGGAGTATCTGAGTGGATAAGAAAACAAGATCCATGCATATGATGTTTACAAGAGACCCACCTCAGATTGAAAGACACACATAGACTGAAAGTAATGAGATGGAATAGAATAGACATTTCTCCAAAGAAGACTTGTAGATAGCCAACAGTCATATGAAAAAAATGCTTAATATCACCTATCATCAGGGAAACGGAAATCAAAACCAAAATGTGATACAACCTCACACCTGTCAGGATGGCTAGTATCGAAAAGTCAACAAATAACAAATCTTGCTAAGAATGTGGAGAAAAGGAACCCTCATACACTGTTGATAAATTGGTGCAGCCACTATGGAAAACTTTATAGAGATTCCTCTAAAAACTAAAAATAGAACTACCATACAACCCAGCAACCTCACTTCTTGATATTCATCTCAAGAAAATGAAAATACTAATTCAAACAGATACATTTACTCCTATGTTCATTGCATCATTACTTGCAATAGCCAAGACATGGGCGCAACCTAGGTGTTCATTGATAGATGAATAGATAGAGAAGATGTGGTGCATATATACACAATCGAAAATTACTCAGCAGTAAAAAAGAATGACAGCTTGCTATTTGCAACCACATGGATGAAACTAGATGGTATTATGCTAAGTGAAATAAGTCAGACAGAGAAAGACAAATACCAAATGATTTCACTTATATGTGGAATCTAAACAAAACAAAACAAAAAAACTCAAATGAGCAAATAAAACAAAAACAGACTCACAGAAACAGAGATCAAACTGATGGTTGCCAGAAGGAAGAGGAGTGTTGGGGAGATGGTGGAAAATGTGAAGGGGAATATAATCAATAATATTGTGATAACTCTGCACAGTGGCAGATGGGACTTAGTGTGGTGAATACATCATAAGGTATATAAATGTCAAATCAGTATGCTGTATACCTAAAACTAATATAATAGTGTATGCCAACTATACTAAAATCCAAAATAAATTTAAAAATTCTCTCACATTTATAGCTTAATTTGTCTATAAAATAAGGAGAAGGAATATTCCTTGCTGGAACCTTAAATTCCAACAATATATTATCTTATTATGGTCCTTTGCCTGAAGGAATTAAATGAAAAAAAAAGGGAGAATGTTTTGGTCAATGATATTAGAGTTCCTGAAGAGAATGCTTATTTTTGGAAAATTTGTTGAGAAGTCAGTTCTTCAGTCGTAGTGATGGAAGAGAATAGGGGAAGGTTTTATAATGGAAGGTAAGTCTTGGGGACCTAGGCTGATGGATTAAAAGGAAAAAATAACTAGGCAAACCTCTCTGGAAAAGTAACAAGAATTTAAGTAGGAAACGAGGGAATAAGAGGTGTAAAAGTACCAATATCCTTGATACTCAAAATGTGGTATGCTGACAAGCAACCTTCATATTGGGATGGCCTGGGAGCTTGTTAGAAATAAAAATTCTCAGCCCCACTTCAGACCTGCTGAATCAGTATCTGCATTTTTATAAGATCACATAGTGATTCATATGCATATCAAAGTCTCTTGGAGTTTATGGGTTAGTAAGAAAGAAAAAAATGTTATTCAAGTAATAAATGTTAAAGCATAACTATGAAGAATTCTATAAAGAAGATTTAAAGGCTTGTGTTAGGGAGAATTTCCTGTATACAAGAAGTCAGGGAAGTGTTCCCTAAAGAATGGACCATGCAGTACATGCACCACATAATGTCACCCAGCAAAGACTGAGACATAGGAGACCTACTTAATACTTAGAAGCAAACACAGAGAGGCAGCCAGAATGAGGAAACAAAGAAACATGTCCCAAATAAACGACTAGGAGGAATATCCAGAAATACATCTAAATGAAATGGAGGCAACCAACCTACCAGAGAGAGTTGAAAACACTGGTTATAAGAATGTTTAATGAACTTGGTAAATACTGTAACAAGAGATAGTAAAGATAAAGAAGGACATAGAAATCATAAAAAGAACCAATCAGAAATAAAGAATACAATAACTGAAACTAAGAATGCACTAGAAGGAATCAACAGCAGATTAGATGAAGCAGAGGACTGAATCAGTGATTTAGAAGAGTATGTAGTAGAAAACACCCAATCAGAACAACAACTCTTTTTTTTGGGGGGGAGGTGGACAACTCTTAAGCATAACAGCATTCACATTATGGCATACCAGCAGGGAAAGACAAGGAATGAACAAGGGATTGAGAACCTATTTAAAGAAATAATGACTGAAAATTTCCCTAACCTGGCAAAAGACATACAAGCCCAGGAAGTACAGAATTTGAAAAAGATGAACCCAAACAGGCCCACACCAAGACACATAATTAAAATTGCAAAGGTTAAAGCAAAGAGAGAATCCTAAAAGCATCAAGAGAAAGACAAACAGTTACTTACAATGGAGCCCACATTAGACAATCAGGTGATTTCTCAACAAAAACTTCGCAGGACAGAAGTGGCAGGAAATATTCAAAGCAGTGAAAAACAAGTGTCTACAACCAAGACTACTCTACCCAGCAAGGCTATCACTTAAAATTGAAGAATAGATAAAGAGCTTCCCAAACAAGAAATAGCTAAAGCAATTAATTATTGGCAAGACAGCTATAAGAAATGTTAAAAGGACTTCTTTAAGAGGGAAAAGGGAGAAAAAAAAGAATATTAAAAATATGAATAATAAAATGACAATAACTATGTACCTATCAATAATTGCTTTAAATGTAAATGAATTACATGCTCCAATCAAAAGACATAGGGTAGCTGAATGGATAAGAAAACAAGACCCATGCCTATGCTGTCTACAAGAG
>NW_017732303.1:178976-182314 GCF_001890085.2 Hipposideros armiger | reverse complement strand
TTGCCCCACCTCTGCCCTTCCAGTGTTCCAATTGTGCTCCAGAAGTGGTAGCAGCTTGAAAACTGGAAAGACCGGCTCCTCAGCCCTTGAGAGCTGAAAAGACCAGTTCTGCAGGTGCATGACAGCTCTGAGCTGGTCCCAGCCACAAATGCACTGGCCTGCCTCTCACAGCCAACCCAGCCCCCAACTTTCTGGGCAGATCCCTGCAAGTCACTGAGACACACACAGGCTCAGCATTAGTTTGCAGAAGTTCAGAACTGCCCTCCTCATCCCCCACCAGAAGAGGTGCCCTAAGACTCAGGCAACCTACTCACAGAAGAGAAGCCCACCTTTTCAGTGGCTGGCTGTGATGGCCTCAGTGGATTTGTGTGGTCCAGAGAAGAAACTGCACTGACTTTGGGGAAACCATTGACCACACCCCATAGCACCTGAGAAGCCTGCCCCTCCCACCTACCACTGCATTGCCAAAGGCACTCTGGGCACCTAGAGGCCAGCCCCACCTCCACAAGGCATGGAGGGGAATTTTTACAGAATCCAACAACCCACAATTGCCTGAGGAGATAGCTGGATGGCATTAAACCAAGACCTGCACTGCAGCTCACAGCTGGACTTAGTGGTTTTTATTTTTTATCTTTTAATTTTTCTTCTTTATTTTTCTTTCTCATTTTTCTTTTTTTCTGGTTTTTGTGTGCGTGTATTTTTGTTTGTTTTGAGTGTTTGTTGTTTTTGTGTGTGTGTGCATTTGTTTTTTGTTGTTTGTTTTGCAGGATGGTCTCAGGCCCAGCACTGGTCCAGGAGCTGAGAATACACTGAATTTGTAGAAACCACTGACCACACCCTTCAGCCTCCTATGATCCCACCCTGCCTACCTACAACTGCATTTTCAGGGGCATCTGGAAGTCTGAGTAACAAACCCCACCCCCACAAACTGCAGAGGAGGTTTGTTAAAACAGTGGACAATCCACAAGAGCCTGGAGAGATTTTGGTGGTGAACAGTGACCCAAAAACTGTACCAGAAACACTTGGGAATAGCTGTCCAGAATTTGCAAGCCAAGGTGGAGGCTGTCTACAGTGTCCTCCTACAGTGTACAAGGAGATCACAGGCCTTCTTTAACATTGTAAAAACTGCTAGTCCCATCTCATGACTCACTTGAACTCTACCCTGCTCAGCTAGTGCTGCATCACTGAGGGCACTTTAACACTGGGTCAACCAGACAGACACGCACCTAAGAAGCCCCATTCAACAGCTGGACCTTTCGGGAAGCTGACAAATGGCAACAGGCCTAGGGGGCCCTGTGCCTTTGGCTAAGCTTCCTTAGGCCCAATACTGGTGGCAGCCAGCCTCAGTTCACAAAGCCGCCCCCACATGCCTCCAGGTCTAGCATGGGCAACATATAGCTTTGAGGCACCTACCAGATAGTCACAGGCCGATAACAGGCAAAGCTGAAATTGCCCTGCGTGAGAGCCACACCCAAGAGTCACCAGAAACAACATACCCAGAGGCCAACTTCAGACTACACGAGAACACTACCTTGTTTAACCCATTAGTGGCGCACCCAAAGGGGATTCTCAACAGGCACAAGAGCCCACAAGGGCAAACCCTCTGCTGAGGCGTCAGCCCTCACACGGCAGATCATACACTGTGGATGTAGCCAGTGCTCACAGCTAGTCAGTCTAGGAGTCAATCCCACCCATTGACAACCCAAAAACAATCAAAGCTCAACAAAAACAGGAGAACACAAACACAAGGCACACCTTTGGAACATACCCACAGGAGATTAGGAAAACCTCACAATTTTATTACAAAGGACACATACTACATAAGGTCACTCATCAAAAACTGAGACATAGGTGATCTACCTAATACATAGAAGCAAACACAGAGTACAGCCAGAATGAGAAAACGAAACATTTCCCAAATAAAAGAACCAAAGAAACTGTCGCGTTTTGTGCAGCCAGGGCAGTGGAGAGTGAGAGGGGCAGTGCAAGGTTGAAGAAAACACAAGAGCCAAAGATAAGGTTAAAGCGGGGCCAAGAGGTATCAGCCTCTGAGGACTGAGCCCTGAATCAGGCCGATGCATGGCTTTTATTGAGAAAATTTCAAGGAAGTGAAACTGGATTACTCAAAGATCCATGTGCTACGTGCCTTAAGGCTGTTTTTCCATTAACCAGCTCCCATTGTATTCTAACATGTACTATGCCTTCATACAAACTCACACAACCCCCCTGGACAGCATTGCTGTACCGCATCCATCTAGATAATGGAGATGACGGATATCACTTCATTGGATCTCAGTATTCTGAGACACTCCCTTGAGGAAGCTTTACTGATATCATTCCACCAGGTCTCAGCATTCCGAAACACTTCCTCATGACCTCATTAGGTCAGGGGTTGGTGTGTGTGTTGGGGGGTGGTCGTGGACATAGCTGTAAGGCAACAAGAAACCTCAAGAAATAGAACTAAATGAAATGGAGGGAATCAACCTACCAGAGACTGGGTTTAAAACACTGATTATAAGAATGCTTATGGAACTTAGTGAGAATTTCAACAAAGAGATAGCAAGCATAAAGAAGGATATAGAAACCATAAAAAATAACCAGTCAGAAATAAATAATACAGTAATTGAAGTGAAGAATACACTAGAAGGAATCACCAGCAGATTAGATGAAACAGAGGATCAAATCAGCGATTTAGAAGACAAGGTAGCAGAATCCACCCAATCAGAACAACAACAGAATAAAAAACTATAAAAATAGTTTAAGAGACCTGTGGGACAAAATCAAGTGCAACAACATTCATATCAGGAATACCAGAAGAAGAGAGAGAGAAAGAGATCTAGAAACTATTTGAAGAAATAATGACTGGAAACTTCCCTAACCTGGTGCAGGAAAATGACATACCAGCCCAGGATGCTCAGGGAGTCCAAAACAAGATGAACCCAAACAGGCCCACACTTAGTCACATAATAGTTAAAATAGCAAAGGTTAAAGACAAAGAGGGAATCCTAAAAGCAGCCAGAGAAAGACAGCTAGATACTTACAAGGGTGCTCCCATAAAACTATCAGCTGACTTTTCTACAGAAACATTGCAGTCCAGAAGGGAATAGCAGGAAATATTAAAACTGATGAAAAACAAAGGCCTACAACCAAGGTAGCTATACCTAGCAATGCTATCATTTAAAATTGAAAGAGAGATCATTTAAAATTGAAAGAGAGATAAAGAGCTCTCCAGAAAAGAATAAGCTAAAGGAATTCATTACCACCATGCCAGTATTGCAGTAAATGTTGAAAGGGCTTCTTTAAGCAGAACAAAGGTGAAAACAAACTAGTGAAGACCA
>NW_017732303.1:169554-176111 GCF_001890085.2 Hipposideros armiger | reverse complement strand
ATGCTCCAATCAAAAGACATAGGGTAGCTGAATGGATAAGAAAACAAGACCCATGCCTATGCTGTCTACAAGAGATCCACCGCAGATCAAAAGACACACATACACTGAAAGTAAAGGGATGGGGAAAAGATATTTCATGTAAATAGAAATGAGAAAAATGCTGGAGTAGCAATACTTATATTAGATATACTGTATGCTTTAAAACAAAGACTATAGTAAGAAACAAAGAAGGACATTACATAATGATAAAGGGATCAATCCATCAAGAAAACATAACCATAGTAAACATCTGTACACCCAACAGAGGAGCACCTAGATATATAAAACAAATATTGACTGACATAAAGGCAGGGATCTACAGTAACACAATCATAGTAAGGGATTTTAACACCCTGCTGACACCAATGGACATATTCTCCAGACAGAAAATCAACACGAAAACAATGGCCTTAAATGACACACTAGAGCAGATGGATGTAATTGATATTTTTAGAGCATTTCACCCTGAAGCAGCAGAATATACATTCTTCTCAGGTGCACATAGAATGTTTTCCAAGATAGACCACATGTAGGGCACAAAATAAGTTTCAATAAAGTTAATATTAAAATCATATCCAGAATTTTTTCTGATGACAGTCGTATGAAACTAGAAATCAATTACAAGAAAAAAAACCCTGGAAAAACAAACATTTTGAGGCTAGATAACATGCTATTAAATAATGAATGGGTTAACAAAGAAATCAAGGAAGAAATCAAAAGGTATCTTGAGACAAATGAAAATGAAAACACAACAATCCAAGATCCATGGAACACAGGAAAAGTGAACCTAAGAGGGAAATTCATAGCAATGTAGGCCTACTTCAAGAAACAGGAAATATCTCAAATAAATGGTCTAAGTTTACACCTGAAGGAACTGGAAAAAAATAGCAAACAAAGCCCAATGTGAGTACAAGGAAGGAAATAATAAAGACCAGAATGGAAATAAACAAAATAGAGACTAAAAATACAATACAAAAGACCAATGAAACAAAGAGCTTTTTTTTTAAAAGATAATTTGATAAACCTTTAACCAAACTCATCGAGAGAGAGAGAGAGAGAGAGAGAGATCAAACAATTAAAATCAGAAAGAGATGTGACAATGGCCACCACAAAAATATTTTAAAACTATAATAAAATACTACAAGCAACCAGATGGCAAAAAATTGGACAATCTGGGGAAAATGAATAAATTCCTGAAAGCATATAATCTTCCAATGCTCAATAAAGAAGAAACAGACAATCTGAACTCAGCAATTACTACTAATGAAATCAAATCAGTAATCAACAAGCTTCCTACAACAAATGTCCTGGACCAGATGGCTTCACAGGTGAATTTTGCTAAATACTGAAAAAAGAATTAACATCTATTCTTATTAAATTATTTCAAAAAATTCAAGTGGAGGGAAGGCTCCCAAGTTCATTTTTTTTTTGAGGCCAACGTCACTCTGATTTCAAAACCAGACAAAGACATTACAAGAAAAGAGAACTGTAGGCTGATATCCCTAATGAACATAGATGCAAAACTCCTCAACAAAATATTAACAAAGCGAATTCAGCAATACATTTAAAAAAATATACACTACAACCAAGTGGGATTCATTTCTCATATGCAAGGTTGTTTCAATATCTGCAAATTAATTAATGTGATACACCACTTAAACAAAATTTAAAAACAACTATTGATCATATCAATAGATGCAGAAAACGCGTTTGTCAAAATCCAGCATCCATTTATGACAAACTCTCAACAAAGTGTGAATAGAGTTAACATGACAAACCCACAGCTTTTTCTCTACTCAATGTGGAAAAGCTAAAAGCATTCTTTTTAAGATCAGGAACAAGACAAGGATGTCCACTGTCACCACTTTTGTTCAACATTACTGGAAGTCCTAGCCACAGTTCTCAAAGAAGAAAAAGAAATAAATCCAAATTGGAAAGAAGAAATTAGAATTATTGTTATTTGCAGATGACATAATACTATATAGAAAAACCCCAAAGATTCCACCAAAAAACTATTAGAACTGATAAATGAATTCGGTAATTAGTAGGACACAAATTAATATTCAGAAATTGATTGCACTTTTATATACCTATAATGAACTATCAGAAAGGGAAATTAAAAAAAAAAGCAATTCCATTTACCATTGCATCAAAGAAATACTTAGGAATAAATTTAACCTAGGAAGTAAAAGACCTATACTCAGAAATTCTAAGACACTGGAGAGACAAATAAAGAAGATATAAATGAAAACATATACTATGCTCCAATTAATATAGTTAAAATGTCCATACTACCCAAAGCAATCTATACATTTAACAACCTGTATCAAAATACTAATGGCACTTTTCACTGTACTAACAAACAAATAATTCTAAAATTTAAATAGAACCATGAAAGACCCTGAATAGCCATGGCAATCCTAAGAGAGAAGAACAAAGCTTGAGGTGTCATGCTACCTGATACCAAATTATACTACAAGTCCATAGTAATCAAAACAGCATGGTTTTGGCATAAAAACAGACACATAGATTAATGGAACAGAATAGAAATCCCAGAAATAAATCCATGCCTATATGGTCATTTAATCTATGACAAAGGAAGCAAGTATATACATTGCGATAAAGACATTCTCTTCAATATATGGGGCTGGGAAAACTGGACAGATACATGAAGAAAAAAAATGAAAGAAAGAAACTGGACTACCTTCTTACACCATATACAAGAATAAACTCAAAATGGATTAAAGATTTAAATGTAAGACCCCAAACCATAAAACTCCTAGAAGAAAACATTTATATTGTGTCATAGTGAGCTCCAGCTCACCCTGAGCACACTTGTGGCTGAGAGGTTAGGGAAGTAAAGGCTTCCCAAGACTCAAAGTGTTACTGGATTAAGATCTGGCTGCTTGTCCCCTCATGAGCCAAAAATCAAAAGACAAGATTGGTGGAAAGAAAAGCAGGTTTATTCTAAAATGCCAGCGTTCAGGGAAGGTGGTGGACTTTTGTCACAAAGACAATCTCTTCTGATCTCTGAATGGCCAAAAGCTGGTTGTTTTTTTTTAAGATTATTTTTTTCAATTGGGGAATTGGGGGAGGGGAGCAGTGTTGGGGAATTGGGGAAAGGTAACAAACAAGTTACTGTTCTTTTGTTCTTCAGTCTAGTTGTGGAAAACTTTGCTTCACTGGCCCATGCCAGTGCACTCTTCCCGGTTGAGGCAGATAGGTCGCCAGACCCTGGACAGCCACTCATGGTGGCTCTTGGCAGCTCACTCTGGCTGCTGGCCTCTCACGCTGGTTGCCAGCCACTCACAGTAGCTTTTTACAGCAGCCCACTGCAGCTCTAATGCAGCCTATTCCATCGCTGGCAACTCACAGCAGCCCACCTCCAGGTCGAGCTGTTGCCCACCATCTTAGCTGTAGAGGGTGCAGTGTCACTGGACCTAATATGGGATTTTAACCAGGGCCCTGCTGCTCAGAGCTGGCACCCCAAGCAAACTCCTAACCAACGTGCCACTCGGCTGGCCCTCTAAGTATCTTTTGATCAGTTTTTATTTCTTCTTTGACCCAGTCATTGTTTAGTATCATGTTGTTTAATTTCCACATATTTGTGGGGTTTTCCTCTTTTTTTTTTGCAATTGATTTTCAATTTCAAAGCATAGTCATAGAATATGCTTGATGTGATTCAATCTTTTTAAATTTATTGAGGCTAGTTTTGTGCCTCAACATATGATCTATCCTTGAAAATGCTTCACGTGCACTAAAGAAGAATGTATATACTGGTGTTCTGCCATAAAAAGCTCTGAGAATACTGATTATGTCGATTTGGTCTAATGTGTCATTTCAGGCTGATATTTCCTTGTTGATTTTCTATTTGGATGGTATATTTCTTGCTGTCAATGGGGTGTTTAGGTTCTCAACTATAATTTTGTTTTTGTCAGTTTCTCCCTTTAGTTCTGTTAGTAGTTGCTTTATATTATATATTTTGGTGCTCCCAGGCTGGATGCATATATATTAGTAAGTGTTATGCCTTCTTGATGTATTGTCCCCTTTATCATTATAAAATGTTCATCTCTGTCTCTTGGTACATCTTTTCAATTTGAAATCAATTTTGTCAGATACAAGTATAGCTACATCTGCCTTTTTCTGGATGCAATTTGCTTGAAGTATTATTTTCCACCCTTCACTCTGTGTATGTCATTTCAGCTAAGATATATCCCCTTAGAGCATATGGTTGGGTTTTGTTTTTTGATCCAACATGCTACTCTGTCTTTTAATTGCTGAGTTCAGTACATTTGAACTTATATTATTATTGATATATAAGAGTTTCCTCGAGTAATTTTGTCTTTGTATTCTGGTAGCTCTGTGTCTTCATTTTTTTTTCATTGTGTTTCTGTCTGTTATTTTAGTATGGTAATATTCTATGATATTTTACTCAGTTTCTCTATTTTTTATGTTATGTGTCTCAATACTAGATTTTTTATGGGGTTACCATTAGGTTTATGCAAAAAAGCTTTATATAGAGAGTAGTCCTGTTTCTTCTGATTGTATCTTATCTCCATTCACCTGTGGAAGTTCAGTCATTTTACCCCTTCACCTGTTATATTTTTATCACAAATTCTCCCTTTCCAAATGGCAGCAACTATTGCTGTCTTCTTATTTTAAAAAAAAAGTTTTCATCTCCTTTAATATATGTTATATATAAGTGTTTAATACTCCATTTTGAACAAGGGTTCTAATTCCCTGATTCTCTTTGCCTATTAGTCACATTGCTCATAATTTTGTATCTTTTTGTCTTTGTGTTTCAAGTAGAGAAACACCTTTCAGCATTTCCTCTAATTCAAGTGCTGGGTGCTAAATTCCCTCAACTTATGTATGTTTGGAAATGCCTTTTTTTAATCTAAAAAGCAACTTTGATGAATATTTTATTCTTGGCTCATGATTTTCTTTCAATATTTTGAATTATTTTATTCCAATCACTCCTAGCTTATTGGGTGTCTGCTGAAGAATAATCCATTGATAATTTAAAGATAAATCACATTCCAATCACATGAGAGTCTCATAAAATCAAAGTGTTATCACGTGACTGTTAAGTGAGAATCACATGATTATCACATTACCATCACATGGGAATCATGTAGTTATGTGACGGTCAAGTGGAATCATGTGACCATGATATGACAGTCATGTGGGAATTACATGGCCATCATGTTACCATCGCATGGTAACCACATGTTACCACATGATGGTCATGTGAGAATCACATGGAAATCCCTTGACAGTCATGTGGAAACCATTTTCCAATCATGTGATACTCGGGAAACAATCACATGGTTATCAAATGACAGTCACGTGACAATCACATGGCCATCATGTAAGAATCACACCAGTATCACGTTATGATCACATGAAAATCAACTGGACATCACATAACAGGCATGGGAGAATAACATGGCCATCACATTATGGTCATGTGGTAATCTAAAGTTTATTATGTGACAGTCACTTGGGAATTATATGGTCATCATATTACCATCATGTGGGAGTCATGTGGTTATTATGTGATGGTCAGATGCAAATCACATGGCTGGCACAGGAATGGTCACATGGAAATTAAATGGCCATTGCTTTATAATTACATGAGAATTATGTGGTCATCACTTGATAAGCACATGAAAATCACGTGGCCATCACATGATCACATGAGAATCGCATGGTCATCCCTTGATGGTCATGAGGGTCTTACATAGCCATAGTGTTACATTCACATGGGAATTACATGGTCATCACATGATGTTCATGTGGAAAATATGTAGTATTCACGTGATCACATGAAAATCATGTGGCTATCAAATGTCGGTAATGTGGCAATTATGCAGACATACTTATATGGTCATGTGGGATTCACAAGATTATCACAAGATGGTAATCATGTGATAGTTACATAGAAATCATGTTTTTTTTAATTTTTATTAAGTTATTTTTTATTATGAAATACACATTTTTTATAATTAGTTTCAGCTGTACAACACAGGGCAATAGTTATACTTTTTACTCCTCGAAGTAACAACCACCCTCCCCCAATCTGCCGCCCCATTTCCCCCCAATATCATACATATCTATTACAAATCCCCCGACTCCACTCCCACACTGCACTCCATGCCCCATGACCATGCACATGCACATATACATATATATATTCAATCATAGTTGACATACAATACTACACAACATCAGCCTCAGGTGCACAGCGCAGCGATCAAGGCTCCCCCCATCCATGATGCAAGACATGTGACCACCCGACACCCCACAAAACATTCACAACATCATCAATTACATTCCCCGGACCATCCTCCATGCCCCCACGGCAACACTGCAGCTGCGTACCTATGCTATCCAGCCCCCCCTCCCTCCTCCACTCCCACCTCCCCATCCAACAGCCATCAACTGCACCCCCACATCTCTGAGGCCACCTCTGTTCACTTTCCTTGCCCATTCAGTTTTTTAGAGTCCACATATAA
>NW_017732303.1:145898-165329 GCF_001890085.2 Hipposideros armiger | reverse complement strand
CCTCCTTAAGTTCCTGAAACATTCTTATCATCAGTCTTCTAAACTCTGACTCTGAAAGGTTGGATATCTCTGTTTCATTTAGTTGCATTTCTTGAGGTTTCTTCTGATCTTTTACTTGAGACATGTTTCTTTGTTTCTTCATTCTGGCTGTCGCTCTGATTGCTTTGATGTATTAGATCACCTAGAAAGAAAGAAAAAAAAGAGAAAGGGGAAAAAGAGAAAAAAAAAGGAGGGGCTCTCTGCCCGCTGTAATCTGCACTGCAGACCACTTGCTCAGTAATAGAGAGATTCTGGGCGACTCAGTACCAGCTGCTGCGGGGAAGAGCTCAGTGCGTCATGCACCAACCTCCCTCTAGACTTGAAGTAAGTTTCCCACAATTAGTTGCTGTGTGCTTTGGAACTGTGCTCACCACCAAAAATCCTCACAGGTTGTTTTGGGCTGTCTCCTGCTGCAAAAAAACCCTCTGTGGCCTGCAGGGGTAGGAGCTAGGGACCAGGGGCCAGCTGGCAATACAGCTCTAGGTGGGCGGGGCAGGCCCCCAAGGCACCACAGGGTGTGGTCAGTGGCCCCCACCAAGTCAGAGCAGGATGCACTCCTGCATCAGCAGCCAACCCACACAAACTCGCCCGGAAAGCCCTGGCTGAATCACACAGGTTCACAGCTCATGGCCCTACACTCCAAGGAAAACTGCCTGTCTCAGCCTGTCCCAATCAGCCGCTCAAAGATCAGGCTGAACAGCTCGACAGCCAATTGCCACCAAGACAACTCTGCATGCGTATTGCGGAAATCAGGGACCTAAGGCGAGTCGCGCACTTCCGGGTCTGTTGTAGTCGAAGCGCGCTTGCCTGGCTTTTCCCTTGTTACGAAGCACAAACAATATGGAGGGTGGGGTTCCAAGGCCGCATGCGCATGCACGCACGCACGCACGCACGCACACACTCCTGCGCCAATTCCAGCAGACCAATGCAGTCCCAGACCCGAGCCTCTGTGGGAGGGCCCAGCCCTCAAAAAATGGCGGCCTCCTGTGTACCACCTGCATGCAAGCTCCACACCAGGGGAACAATCGGTTCACAAACCTCCAGCTCCCGCGCCAAAGGCACTCAGTTCAGTCCTTCCCGGAGGCTCCTGGGCCCCGCTCGCAAAGCCACTCCCTCCACCAGGAACCGGGTGAGTGCTCACCAGCGAGCAATTCGGTTTGCCAGCTCCACTGTTTCACCAGACGCCCCCTGCCTCACTGAGCCGAGCAAAGAGAGTCCTCACTATTTTCTCCTTCCAGTTATCGTAGAATTCCTCTTCCCAGCAACGTAACTCGGACTCGATGTGGCTTCCTGTTTAAGTCCTTCATTTAGAGGTTCTGTTCATCTAGGGTCCAGGGAACTTCCGAGGTTGAATATCTTGTAAATTATTTGTAATTTTGTTGTGATCCTGGGAGGTAGTTGGCACAGCATCTGTCTATTCCGCCATCTTACTGGCAGTCCCTGAAATCGTGTTTTAATTATGTGATGCTCACATCACATGACAACTACATGGTTATCGCGTGATTGTCATGAAAATCACATGTATCACATAATGGTCATGAGAGAAACACATAGCTGTCACATGACAATTACATGGTTATCATATGATGGGTAGGTGAGAATTACATGTGTTGCAATCACATGGGATTTACAAGGCCATTAAGTGACTGTCACAAGAGAATCACGTGGCCATCATGTGACAGTCACATTAGTATTACATAGTCATAATGTGATGGTCATGTAGAAATCACATTTCAGTCACAGAGGAGTAATGAGTCCATCAAGAAATGGCCACAAGGGAATCATGTGGTTATCACATGATGGTCAGATGAGAATCAGGTGGCTATCAAGTTATAGTCACGTGGTAATCACATGGTTAATATGCTCACGTCAGAATCAAGTGGCCATCACGTGATGGTCATGGGTAAATCATGTAGTCATCACATTACGGTCACATGGGAATCATGAATTTATCACATTACAGTCACCTGAGAATCATAAGGCCATCATGTGATGGTCAAGTGGGAATCACGTGTCCATCTTGTTATAGTCACATGGGAATCACACAGTTATCACATGAGAATCAGGGGGGAATATATGGCCATTACGTGACAATAGCTAAAGAATCATATAGCTAAAATGTGATGATCATATGGGAATCATGTAGAAATTCTGTGGCAGTCATGTGGAAATCATGTTCCAATCACATGACAGTCATGTAAAGATCACATGGTTATCATGTGACAGTCATGTAGAAATTACATGGCTGTCATTTGATAATGACATGAATGTCACATGGCCATCATATGATGATCATGTGGGAATCATGTGAACAAAATGTGATGGTCATGGGGGAATCCCATGGCAATCACGTGACAAATACATAAAAATTACATAGTCATAATGTTACAGTCACCTCAGAATCATGTGGCCATCATGTGACAATAATGAGACTATCATGTAGCCATCACATAGTAATCACATGGAAATCATGTGATTTATATTCACAAAGGAATCAACTGTATATCTTCCAAGTGTCACTTGGGAATCATATGACCATAAAGTGAAAATGACATGAAAATCACGTAGTCATTAAGTGATAGTCACATGGAAATCAAATGACCATTGATGGTCATATGGAAATCAGAAGGTTATCACGTGAAATTCACTTAGGAATCACATAGCCATCACTTGATGGTAATGAGAGAATCACATGGCCATCACATGATAATCACATGGGAGTTTCATGGCCACTTAGATATAGTAATATAGGAATCATATTTTTTGTTTGTTTGTTTTTTTTTTTTTAAGATTTTTATTGGGGAATTGGGGGGATGGGAACAGTGCTGGGGAATGGGGGAAGGGGAACAGAGAAGTTGCTGTTGTTTTGTTCTTCAGTCTAGTTGTGGAGGATGTTGCTTCACTGGCCCAAGTTGGCACCATCATTGCGCTCTTCCCAGGCGAGGCAGATCAGTCACCGGCTTCTGGACGGCTGCTCACTGCGGCTGCTGGCCGCTCACGCTGGCTGCTGGCTATATACGGTAGCCCATGGCAACCCACTGCCACAGGGGCTGCAGCCTACGCCGTCGCCAGCAACTCATGGCAGCCCAGCTCCAAGTTGAGCTGTTGTTCACCATCTTAGCTGTGGAGGGCAGTGTCACTGGCCCTCATATGTGGGATCTGAACCGGGGCCCTCTGGCATCCCAAGCCAGTTCTTAACCATCACGCACTCGGCCGGCCCAGGAATCATGTTTTAATCACATTATGGTCATGTATAAATCACATGGTTATCATGTTACCATCATGTGTGGATCCCGTGTTTATCACATGATGGTCACATGGGAATTGTGTTGCCTTCACGTTATGATCACATGAAAATCATGTGGCCATAACATGATGATAATGTGAAAATTATGTGGTCAATACATTATGTTTATGTGGGAATTACATGGTTATAATGAGACAGACACATGGAACTTGCATAGCCATCACTTTATAATCACATGAGGATCTTATTATTATCATATGGTGATCACATGAAAATCATGTAGTAGTCACATCGGCTTCACATGGCCATCACATGACAGTCACGTGGAAACCACGTGGTTATAATGTGATGGTGACATGAAAGGTGGTCATTACATGAAAACCACATAAAAATCACATAGTGATAATAAGACAATTGAATGGCTATCACATGGTGATCAGAGAGAAATCATGTGGCCATCACATAACAGCAACAAGGGATTCCCATGACCATCACATTACAATCACATGTGAATCACATGGTCATTTCAAGGCAGTAACATGGGAATCATTCCAATCACTTGATGGTCATGTAAGAATGAAATACGTTTCACCTAATTGATACGTGGGAATAGTATTCCAATCATATGAAGGTAATGTAAGAATTATGTGGTTATCATGTGAGTACTATGAGAGAATGATGTTGTTATCACATGACAGTCACATTAATATCATGTGGCCATCACATCATGGTCATGTAGGAATTATGTGGTCATTTTTATATGGTCACCAGGGAATAATGAGGTTATCACATGATGGTCAGGTGAGAATCATATGGCTGTCATGTTACTGTCATGGTAATCATGTGGTAGTCATGTGAAAATCAAGTCGACAACACATGACCGTCACAAGGGATTTGTAGCCATCACTTATGGTCACATGAGAATCACAAGTTTATCATGTGACAGTCACTTGGGAATCACATAGCCCTCACATTACCATTATGGGGAAATCACTGTTATCACATGATGGTCGGGTGTGAATCACATGGCTGTCACATGACAGTTATATAAAAATCACATGGCCACAATTTTGTAGTCACATGGGAATTATGTGGTTTTCACTTGATGATCCTGTGAGAATTACATGGCTATTATGTGGTGATCACTTAAAAATCACATGGCCATCAAGTTATGGTCATGTGATAATCATGAGTTCATCACGTGATGGTCTTTTGAAATCACATAACCATCACTTGATGGTTATATTGAAATCACATGCCCATCAGGTAGTGAAGAAATCACATGGCAATCATGTGATGATCACATGGGAATTAGATGGCCATTACATTATTGTTATGTGAGAATCACATGGTTATCACATGATGGTCATGTGGCTATGCTGTGGTTATTATCTGGCTGTCACATGGAAATCACACTCCAATCACATGACCATTATGTGAGGGTCATATGGTTATCATGTGATTGGCATGTGGGAATCATATGGCTTCATGTGATGGTCACCTGGGAATAACATGCCAATTACATTGCTATCTCAGGTGAATCATGAGATCATCATGTGAGGGTAACAAGAAAATTACATGGCCATCACAGTATGTTCACATGGGAATCAGGATTTTATCGTGTCGCAATCATGTGAAAATCATGAAGTCATTTTGTGGCAGTCACATGGAAATCACATTCTAAACATGTGATGGACAAGTGGGAATCATATGGCTATCCTGTGATGATAATAAGGGAATCATATGGCCATCAATTGACAATCATGTGGGAATCATGTAGGCATTGTGTGGGGATTATGTGGTAATCACATGGTTATCACATGACTGTCATATGAAAATCACTTGGTTATCATGTTATGGTCACATGGGAATCCCATGGCCCTAAAATGATGGTCAAGGGAAAAATCACGTGTTTATCACATGATAGTCATGTGCCAATCATGTGGCCATCATGTAGTGTTCACGTGGGAATCACCTGGCAATCATGTAATGATCAGGTGAAAATTATGTGATTGTCACATTATAGTCACATGAAAATCATGTGGTTATCATGATATAGTCACATGGAAATCATGAAATTATCATTTGATAGTCATGTGAAATCAAATAGTCATCATGTTACCAATACTTGGGAATCATGTGGTTATCAGGTGACAGTCATGTGAGAATCACATGGCTATCATGTGAAGGAAATGTGAAATATTTTGGTTATCATGTGGTGGTCATGTATGAATCATGCAGTTATGATGTGATGGTCATGTGAGAATCACATGGCCATCAGGCACAGTAACTAGGGAATCAAGTGGTTATCACATGATGATGATAAAAATTACATAACCATGTTTTATAATCACATGGGATTCAGGAGTTTATCACATCACAATTGTGGGAATAACATGATGGTCACATGAGAATACATGACTATCATGTGATGGTCACATGGGAATCAGGTGGCTATCACATTAAGGTCACAAAAATCACATGGCCATCAGTTAATTGTCAGTTCGGAATTAGGAGATTATCACGTGACAGTTACATAGAAATCACACTTTAATCAAGTGACCGTCACATGAAAAGCATGTGGTTATCATGTGGCAGTCATGTAGGAATCATGTGACAATCATCTTGTGATCATTGGGAAGTCCTGAGGTCATCACATGACAAACATAGAAATCTTGTGGCCATTACACGGCAGTCATGAGGAAATCACGTAGCCATCACATTACATTCACTTGGAAATTGTGTCAATCAAGCCCTTCCGGTTGAAGGAGAAGAACCCATGTTTTTTTTAGCAGAAAGGGTCATGGCTCTGAGGCCTACTGGCTGAGGGGGGAGACCTCTCTCTCAATTCAGTGAGGAGGGATGGGGCCTGTGAGCTCTTATGATGGAGGAAAAGGACCACTCAGCTACCATGGTGCAGAGGGACAGAGCGCCCTTCCTACTGGCACAAGAAGTGGTTTCCATGCTTGCCCATATGCAGATGGGTATGACTCCAGGCCTTCTTGGTGAAAGATGGGAACACTGCACCAGCCCCAGCACTAAGTAATAGTGCATTGGTCCCTGGTGGTGGAAGAAGGAAACATTCACCCACCACAGTGGGGATGGGTGTAGTCCCTGGACCCTCCTGGCTGAGTGAGGGGACCCCAAACCCGTTTCAGCAAGGAGAGATGGCCCCTGGCTTCTCCTGGTGGAGGAAGTGGACCTTGCACCCACTGTGGTGAGGCGTGATGATGGCCCAAGCCTTTCAGGAGGAGAGAAAGGATACTACATCAGCCCTTGAAGTGAGGGATTGGGCACTTCTGGTGAACATAGGAAATTCTGTTTCCACCTCAGCAGAAAGGGATGGAGCCCTCAACCCTGCTGGCAAAGGGAAGGGAACCCACGGTTGCCAGGTTTCAGAGGGACAATTTCCCATGTTTTCCTGGCAAAATGAGGGATACCTGCACCTGCCACAGTGGTGGAAAACAAGGTCCCACACCCTCCTGGAAGAAAGAGTGAATACCAGATTCACTCTGGTGGGGAGGGGATGGGGTCCCAGACCCTATGGTGGAGATAGGGGCCCCGCACCTGCCCAGGTGGGGTGGGCCTAGGCCATGGTCACCTTCCAATGGAGAGAAAGCATTCCACAACTACTTTTGCTGGGAGGGACATGAATCTGGTCCCTCCTTGTGGAGGGAGTGGACCTTGCTGTCACTGTGGCGGGGCTAGATTGGGCCCCGAGCTCTCCTGGCTGAAGGAGGGTGAGGATGGAAAAGTGGCCACATGTTAAACCTGACAAGCTCAGGATACTGAAAATAATCACATAGGTTGGCATGAACTTAAAAATCCCTAATTAAGGTGGGCCATGTTGGGAAGTCACACCTTTAGTCTGTAGCTCCCTTGACGAAGGTCAATCTCTACCTTAAGTGAGCCTGTCCATTGTCTTTTTGCATCTAGCATAACATACCCTTGAAATGTTAGTAATCCATTTATCCAGACCAGAACAGGAAACTGTAGAATCCTTCATTATTAGTTTTATCCCATGATTACACTCTCTATGTGCTATAAAAAGTGAACTATTAACTATCCTGCACCCACCTATGTGAAAGAAGCACCTGCCTCTCCAATTTACTTTTATCCAATCCCAGAGATTTTCTTGCTTTGCTTTCTCTCACCCCCTTAATCTAAATCCAATGAATTTCATGGAACTCTCCACTTTTGATTGTACATATAAAATAAGCTGTGAATCACATTTTGTGGAGCATTTTTGCAGTCCATTGAGATTTTGTTTCCTGGCAATTGTCATCATTTTGGCTCAAATAAACTCATGAGATTTCACTAAAACTGGATGTTTTTTCATCAACATTACTTGGTGTAGCAGGCAGGATTCCAAAGAAGCCCACTGAGGTCCACCCTGTAGACCCAGATTCAGTGCTAGGAACCAGCAAGGGCCCATTGTGTTCCACCAACTCCCTGCTTCACATCAGGTGAAGTTGGGTGACTTTTTCTTGGAATTCTGGACTTTGATTTTTTAAAGTAGGAGGCTCTGACTTTATTTAAGCTGTTTTTTTTGTTTGTTGGTTTAAAAAATCCCTGAAGTGGCATTAAAGTTTAAGGGTTGAGATAACCCAGGCTAAGGACACAGGTTAAGGTAACTCAAGGATAGGAGGAAAACATGGGTAACTGGCTAGTAATTTTGGCTTTCAGTTGGAATTTCTTGCTGTGATTCTGAACAAACTTTTTGCTGAATAAATGAGAGTCTGAACTTGTTTAGCTCTAAAGATAAGGGGAAATTACTCCCTCCAGCTCGAATTTTGGGTATTCTTAGGTGATTAAGAATATATGTGGAGGTATTTGAGGGTACTCTTCAAAACGTGCAGTGGCCCCATAGGGAATTCCAACACAACTGTAATGGAATATTTGACTCATCTGGGGATGCATACATAAAGGCTGGTTATCTTGCACTCCCAGTTCTCATAGTTATATAATATTAAATAGCCAGGGAGAGAAACTGAGGCATTTAAAGGGGTTGAAATGACTCAGGAGGTGATAGCCCCTTTGAGCTCAACCTGTAAGCAGGACACTTCAACTGACTACACAACATCACTCTTGTTAACACTCTTCAGGCCTCAAAAACAAACCCTAAAAATTAACATGGAAAAATATGCCTCAAAGGCTGAAAAGCTCCCAGATCCCAACCCCATTAATATTCCATGCAGATGTATAGTTCCTAAGGAGTCTTTACTTGCAAGTATTTACAGAAATTGAAAGATTTAACTAGAAGTGATATAAACTTAAGATGGCCAAAATGGAGCTCTTATTACATGTAAATTAATTTTTGTGTGCACAATTAGAAAAAGCCGGCTTAAAAATCAAACAGAACCAAATGGGAGGCTTACCTCAATTGGCAAATAGAAGCCTCTGAAATGCTACACGGAGAGATATTTCTCTCTCCAGGAAGTTAGTAAGAAAATTTTAGAGACTATCTCTGACTAAAGAAGGTTTCTGAAGCTGTTCAGTGCCAACATCCCACTTTTCCCTCTTCGCCAACTGTCTCACTGTGTGTTTTACTTTGCTGCCTGGACTTACTCTCTTTTCCTCTGCCTCTCTCTCTCTCTCCTACACATCTATTGCAGCCCACTTTAGAGAAAAAATGATTTCAGTTGGAAGGGAATCAGCAATTGTATACAAACAAAACTGAGTAATCTACTAGATTCCCCAACCCTCTCTAGGACCCTAATGACTTTGCAAAGGAATTTGAATTAAGTGTTAAAACAAACTTATTATCCTGGCTTTTCTGATTTATTCCAATTAATGCACCTACTGGTTTCTGAGAGCAAAACAACAGAATTACTAAATAAGATTTGCTAGGGAAACTCCTGTAGAAGAATCTGCTTTTATTGTAAAAAGTCAAGTAATCTTAAGGATTGTAGGAAACTAAAATGGGATTTAGAAAAAGAAAAGAAATAAAACAAGCTTACGACTGCTCCAAGGACTGTGAGGGCATTTCCCTTTCTTACTAACACTGGGGCTACTTTACCTGTTAATACTACCCAATTAAGTTGCCCTTTCTTGGAGTAAACCTTCTGTACAAATGATAGGGACTTCTAATCAACTAATGTCTATTTAAATCAGAACCCATTTCTCTCCAGCTAGGAAATGTTAAGGAGCAACAAATATTTTTACTACTCAAATCTGCCCCAACTCACCTGACAGTGTGAGATTTTCTAACCAATGATGCTCACATATCCTTCTCCCAGAAGGGTGAATTGTACTTAAAACTAAATGAATCAGGTTGGAAGAATAATGATTTTGAAAGAAACCATATAAGTAGAAACTACTCTTGAAACTGCCTGAATGTCTGTCACAGGATGTTCCAATACAACTTTAGGCTTTTTCCAGTACAGCTATTGGAAAGGTTAAGTCAGCCATTCCTATTAAAATAATGATTGGTAATACTTTGCCTCTACCTAATATTTGCCAATATCATACGGCCCCCAACCCCAAACATAAATTGTAACCCTGTCCCGGGGCTGAGGGACCCAATCCGGAAGCGGTAAAAAGGGCTGCGTCATCTTCAGCAAGGCTGGCGCCTTCCGCATTTCTGCCCCCGCATAAGCGGGGCTATATATACATGAACCAGCGCTGCTAGACTGGTTCACAGCTGCTCTCCCAAAAGAGGGGACAGCTCTTGTCCACCAGCCCCCGCTTTCAAGTCCTTCCCTGGTCGGTCTCACTTAACTTCCCATCACGCCAACTCTGGGCGGTCTGATGCAGCAGCCAGGTCCCTAAAAACACTAACCCTGTCCCGAACCCAAACCTGTCCCTGACCTGAAGCCTAGAAAATTAACTATCCCCACTCAGCCAATCCTAAATACCTTTATTAACGTCTTGACTCTAAAACCTTAATGCTACACACACCTGTCCCTTACACCCTGCTTTGAACCCTAAAGAGCCAAACAGGATCCCCTCACTGGAACCCTAACCATGTCCCCCACAACCTGAACACTGGCACTAACCTCACCCTCCTCTTCTCTATGGCCCCCAACCCCAAACATAAGACGTAACCCTGTGCCGGGGCTGAGGGACCCACCCGGAAGCGGTAAAAATTTCTATGTCATCCTCAGCAAGGCTGGCACAGCGAACCTCAGTGCCCTCCCCATTTCTGCGCCCACATAAGCGGGGTTATATATACATGAACCAGTGCTGCTAGACTGGTTCAGAGCTGCTCTCCCAACAGAGGGGACAGCTCTTGTCCACCGGCCCCCGCTTTCAAGTCCTTCCCTGGTTGATCTCCCTTAACTTCCTGTTGTGCCCACCCCAGGCGGTACAACATGGCAGCCATGTCCTTAAAACACTGACCCTGTCCCGAACCCGAACCCTGTCCCTGACCCCAAGTCTAGAAAATTAACTATCCCCCCTCAGCAAACCCTAAATACCTGTCTTCACAACTTGCCTCTAAAATCTTAATGCTACACACACCTGTCCTTTACACCCTACTTCGAACCGTAAAGAGCCAAACAGGATCCCCTCCCCGGAACACTAACAATGTCCCCCTCAAGCCAAACACTGGCCTTACCCACACCCTCCTCTTCCCTAAGGCCCCCAACCCCAAACAATAAACATAAACCTGTGTTGGGGATGAGGGACCCATCCCAGAAGTGGTAGAAAGTGCTACGTCATCCTCAGCAAGGCTGGCACAGAGAACCTCAGCACCCTCCACGTTTCTGCCCCTGCAAAAGCACTGCTATATATACATGAACCAGTGCTGCTAGACTGGTTCACAGCTACTCTTTCAACAGAGGGGACAGCTCTTGTCCACCGGCCCCCGCTTTCAAGTCCTTCCCTGGTCGATCTCCCTTAATTTCCCGTTGTGCCCATAAAGGGCAGTCTGACGTGGCAGCTATGTCCGTAAAAACACTGACCCCGTCCTGAACCCAAACTCCATCCCTGACCCCAAGCCTAGATAATCAACTATCCCCCCTGAGCAAACCCTAAATACCTGTCCCTAATGCCTTACCTCTAAAATCTTAACGCTACTCACACCTCTCCCTTACACCCTGTTCTGAACCCCCAAAATCCTAAGAGTATACACTCATCTGAACCCTAACAATGTCTCCCACAATCCAAACACGAGCCCTACCCCGCCACTAGTGCCCCGCAATGCCACACATAAAACATAACCCTGTGCCAGGGATGAGGGACCCAAACCGGAAATGGAAAAAGTGCTGCATCATCCTTAGCTAGGCTGGCCCAACACACCTCAGCGCCCTCCCCATTTCTGCCCCTGCAAAAGCGCGGCTATTTGTAAATGAACTAGTGCTGCCAGACTGGTTCAACACTTCTCTCCCAAGAGGGGCAGTTCTTGTCCACCTGCCCCCGCTTTATAGTACTTCCTTTGTCAGTCTCCCTTAACTTCCCATCGTGCCCACTCCGGGCGGTCTGATGAGACAGCCGTGTCACTAAACACACAGAACCAGTCCCGAAACCTAAGCCTGTCCCTGACCCCAACCCTAAAAAATAACTATCCCCCCTCAGCGAACCCGAAAAGCCTGTCCCTAACCCCTTGCCTCTAAAACCTTAAAGCTACACACATATCTCCCTTACACCCTGTTCCGAACCCCAAAACTCCTAAGAGTATACCCTCACCTGAACCCTAACAATGTCCGTGACAATCCAAACATGAGCCCTACCCCGCCCCTAGTGCCCCCCAAACGCACATATAAACCATAACCCTATTCCGGAGCTGAGGGACCCAACCCGGAAGTGGAAAAAGTGCTGCATCATCCTTAGCTAAGCTGGCCATACAAACCTCAGCGCCCTCCCCGTTTCTTCCCCCGCAACAGTGCAGCTATGTGTAAACGAACTAGTGCTGCCAGACTGGTTAACCACTTCTCTCCCAAGAGGGAACAGCTCTTGTACACCTGACCTGCTTTTGAGTACTTCCTTTGGTGGTCTCCCTTAACTTCCCGTCGGGCCCACTCCGGGTGGTCCTACTAGGCAGCCATGTCACTAAACACACTGAAACTGTTCTGAAAACTAAGCGCGTCCCTGACCCCAACCCTAAAATATAACTATACCACCCTCAGAGAACCCGAAAAACCTGTCCCTAACACCTTGCTTCTAAAACCTTAACGCTACACACACCTCTCCCTTACACCCTGTTCTGAAACCATAAAATCCTCAGAGTATCTCCTCACCTGAACCCTAACAATGTCCCCCACAATTCAAACATGAGTCCTACCCCACCACTAGTGCCCCCCAACCTCACACATAAAACATAACCCTGTGCCGGGGCTGAAGGATCCAACCCGGAAGTGGAAAAAGTGCTGCGTCATCCTTAGCTAGGCTGGCCCTACACACCTCAGTGCCCTCCCCGTTTCTGCCCCCGCAAAACGCAGCTATGTGTAAACGAACTAGTGCTGCCAGACTGGTTCATCACTTCTCTCCCAATAGGGGACAGCTCGTGACCACCTGCCCCCACTTCCAAGTACTTCCTTTGTCTGTCTCCCTTAAATACCCGTCGCGCCCACTCCGGGTGGTCCGACGAGGCAGCCCTGTCACTAAACACACTGAACCTGTCCCAAACCCTAAGACCGTCCCTGACCGCAAACCTAAAAAATAGCTATCCCAACCTGAGTGAACCCGAAAAACCTGTCCCTAACACCTTAACTCTAAAACCTTAATGTTACACACACCTCTCCCTTACACCCTGTTCTGAACCCCCAAAATCCTAACAGTATCCCCTCATCCGGACCCTAACAATGTCTGCCACAATCCAAACATGAGCCCTATCCTGCCCGTAGTGCCCCCGAACTGCACACAAAAACCTAACCCTGTGCTGGGGGTGAGGGACCCAACTCGGAAGTGGAAAAAGTGCTGCATCATCCTTAGCTAGGCTGGTCCAACACACCTCAGCACCCTTCCCGTTCTTTGCCCAAAAGCTTGGTTATATGTAAACGAACTAGTGCTGCCAGACTGGTTCACCAATTCTCTCCTAAGAGGGACAGCTCTTGTCCACCTGCCCCCGCTTTCGAGTACTTCCTTTGTCAGTTTCCCCTAAATTCCCATCGCGCCCGCTCTGCGTGGTCCGAAGAGGCAGCCATGTCACTAAAAGCACTGAACCTGTCCCGAACCGTAAGGCTGTCCCTGACCCCAACCCTAAAAATGAAATATCCCACCCTAAGTGAACCCGAAAAACTGGACCTTAACACTTCCTTGCCTCTAAAACCTTAATGCTACACACACCTCTCCCTTACACCCTGTTTCGAACCCCCAAAATACTAAGAGTATACCCTTCCCAGAACCCTAAAAATGTCCCCTACAATACAAATGCTAGTCCTACACCAACCCTATGCCCACCAACCCCAAACATAAAGCATCACCCTGTGCCAGGGCTGAAGGACACAACCCGGAAGTGGAAAAAGTGCTACGTCATCCTTAGCTAGGCTGGCGCAACACAACTCAGCACACTCCCCGTTGCTGAACCCGCAAAAGCGAGGCTATATGTGAACGAGCTAGTGATGCCAGAATGGTTCACAATGTCTCTCCCAAGAGGGGACAGTTTGAGGGCACCTGCTTCCGCTTTCGAGTATCTCCTATGCTGGTCTCCCATAACTTCCCATCGCGCCCACTCCGGGCAGTCTGACGAGGAAGCCATGTCCCTGAAAACACTGAACCTCTCTTGAACCCGAACACTGTCCCTGACTTGAACCCTAAAAAATAACTATCCCACCTCACCGAACCCTAAAAAACTGTCCCTAACACCTCCTTGCATCTAAAACCTTAACACTACACACACCTCTCCATTACACCCTGTTTCAAACCTCAAAAATCCTAAGAGTATCCCCTCCCAAGAACCCAAGAATGTCCCCCACAATCCAAAAGTTAGCCCTTAGCTGCCCCTATGCCCCCCAACCCCAAACATAAAACATCACCCTGTGCCGGGGCTGAGGGACCCAACTTGGAAGTGAAAAAAAGTGCTGCATCATCCTTAGCTGGGCTGGCACAACACACCTCAGCACCCTCTCCATTTCTGCCATTGCAAAAGCGCGGCTACATATGAACGAGTGAGTGCTGCCAGACTGGGTCACAACGTCTCTCCCAAGAGAGGACAGTTTTGGAGCACCTGCTCCCACTTTCGAGTATCTCCTTTGCCGGTCTCCCGTAACTTCCCGTCGCGCCCGCTCTGGGTGGTCTGACGAGGCAGCCATGTCCCTGAAAACACTGAACCTGTCCCGAACCCAAACACCGTCCCTGACCCTAACCCTAAAAAATAACTATCCCACCTCAGCGAACACTAAAAACCTGTCCCTGACACCTCTTTGCCTCTAAAACCTTAACGCTACTCACACCTCTCCCTTACACCCTGTTTCGAACCCCCAAAATACTAAGATTATCCCCTCCCCAGAACCCTAAGAATGTCCCCCACTATCCAAAGGCTAGCCCTAGCCCACTCATAAGCACCCCATCTCCAAACATAAAGCATCACCCAGTGCTGGGGCTGAGGGACCCAAACCGGAAGTGGAAAAAGTGCTACCTCATCCTTAGGTAGGCTGGCCCAACACACTTCAGCGCCCTCCCCATTTCTGCCATCACAAAAGCGCGCCTATATGTGAACGAGGGAGTGCTGCCAGACTGGGTCACAACGTCTCTCCCAAGAGGAGACAGTTTTGGGGCACTTGCTACCGCTTTCCAGTATCTCCTTTTAAGGTCTCCCGTAAAATCCCGTTGCGCCCTCTCCGGGTGGTCTGACGACGCAGCCATGTCCCTGAAAACACTGAACCTGTTATGATCCAGAACACCGTCCCTGACCCCAACCCTAAAAAATAACTATCCCACCACAGTGAACACTAAAAACCTGTCCCTAACACCTCCTTGCCTCTAAAACCTTAAGGTTACGCAAACCTCTCCTTTACACCTTGTTTCAAACCCAAAAAATCCTGAGTATCGCATCCCCGGAACCATAAGAATCTCACCCACAATCCAAACACTAGCCCTACCCCGACCTTACGCCCACAAACACAAACACAAAGCATAACCCTGTGCCGGGGCTGAGGGACCCAACCTGGAAGTGGAAAAAGTGCAGCGTCATCCTTAGATAAGCTGGCTCAACTAACATCAGCTCCCTCCCTGTTTCTGCCATCGAAAAAGTGCGGCTATATGTGAATGAGCGAGTGCTGCCAGACTGGGTCACAACTTCTCTCCCAAGAGGGGACAGTTTTGGACACCACCTACCGCTTTTGAGTATCTCCTTTGCCGGTCTCCCGAAACTTTCCATCGCAACCACTCTGGACCGTCTGACGAGGCAGCCATGTCCCTGAAAACACTGAACTTGTCCCGAACACGAACACGTCCCTGACCCCAATCCTAAATAATAACTATCCCACCTCAGCGAACCCTAAAAAGCTGTCCCTGACACCTCCTTGCCTCTAAAACATTAATGCTACACACTGCTCTCGCTTACACCCTGTTTTGGACCCCAAAAGTCCTAAGATTATCTCCTCCCCGGAACCCTAAGAATGTCCCCAACAATATAAATGTTAGCCCTATCCCGCCCTTATGCCACAAACCCCAAATATAAAGCATCACCCTGTGCCGGGGCTGAAGGACCCAACACGGAAGTGGAAAAATTGCTGAGTCCTCCTTAGCTAGACTGCCCAACCCACCTCAGCGCCATTCCCGTTACTGCCCCCGCAAAAGCGAGGCTATATGTAAACGAACGAGTGTTGACAGACAGGTTCACAACGTCTCTCGCAATAGTGGACAGTTTGGGGGCCCTTACTCCCGCTTTGGAGTATTTCTTTGCTGGTCTCCAGTAACTTCCTGTCATGCCCAACCCGGGCGTTTCGAAAAGGGAGCCATGTCCCTAAAAACACTGAAACTGTCCCGAACATGAACAACGTCCCTGACCCCAAACTTAAAAAGTAACTATCCAACCTCAATGAACCCTAAAAAACCTTCCCTAACAACCCCTTCCCTCTAAAACCTTAACGCTACACACACCTCTCCTTTACACCCAGTTTCGAACCAAAAATCCAAAGATTATCCCTTTCCCAGAACCCTACAGATGTCACCCACAAACCAAACACTCGCCCTACCCAACCTCTATGCCCCCCGACCCCAAACATAAAGCATAACCCTGTGCCAGAGCTGAGGAATCCAAACTGGAAGTGGAAATTTGCTGAGTCATCCTTAGCTAGACTGGCTCAAGACACCTCAGCGCCCTCCCCGTTTCTGCCTCCACTAAAGCTTGGCTATATGTAAATGAATGAGTGCTGTCAGACTGGTTCACAACGTCTTTCCCAAGAGGAGACAGTTTTGGGGCACCTGCTCTGACTTTCGAATATTTCTATTGCCAGTATCCCATAACATGCCGTCATGCCCACCCTAGGCAGTCCGCCGAGGCAGCCATGTCCCTGAAAACACTGAACCTGTCCCAAAACCGAACAACGTCCCTGACCCCAAACCTTAAAAGTAATTATCCCAACTCAACGAACCCTGAAAACCTGTCCCTAATATTCCCTTCCTACAAAACCTTAACGCTACACACACCTCTCCCTGACCCCTTGTTTTGAATCCCCAAATCAAAAGAGTTTCCCCTGCCTGGAACCCTAAACATGCCCCCCACAACTCAAACACTAGCCTTACCCGAACCCTATGCCCCCCGACCCAAAACATAAAGCATAACCCAGTGCCAGGGCTGAGGAACCCTAACCGAAAGTGGAAAATTGCTGAGTCATGCTTAGCTAGACTGCCCAAAGCACCTAAGCGACCTCCCCGTTTGTGCTCCCACAAAAGCGAGGCTATATGTAAATGAATGAGTGCTTCCAGGTGGGTTCTCAATGTCTCCCAACAGCGGACAGTTTTGGGGCACCTGCTGCCGCTTTCAAGTATTTCTATTGCCAGTCTCCCGTAACTTGCCATCGCGACTACCCCAGGTGGTCCCCCGAGGCAGCCATGTCCCTGATAACACTGAACCTGTCCCGAACCCGAACACCATCCCTGACCACAACCCTAAAATATAAATATCCCACCTGAGAGAACCCAAAAAACCTGTCCCTATCATTTCCTTCCCTCTAAAACCTTAACGCTACACACACCTCTACATTATACCCTGTTTCGAACCCAAAAATTCCTAAGAGTATTCCCTGTCTGGAACCCTAAGAATGTCCCCCCACAATCCAAACACTTGCCCTACCCATCCCCTATATCCCCCAAACCCAAACATAAAACGTAACCCTGTGCTGGGGCTGAGGGACCCAACCCCGAAGTGGGAAATTGCTGAGTCATCCTTAGCTAGGCTATTGCAACACACCTCAGCGCCCTCCCCGTTTCGGCCTCCACAAAAGCGAGGCTATATGTAAACGAACAATTGCTGTAGACGGGTTCACAACGTTTCTCCCAAGAGCGGACAGTTATAGGGCCCTACTCCTGCTTTTGAGTATTACCTTTGCCGGTCTCCAGTAAATTCCAATCGCGCCCAATCCGGGCGGTCTGATGAGGCAGCCATGTCTCTAAAAACACTGAGACTGTCCCAAACCCGAACAACGTCCCTGACCACAAACCTGAAAAGTAACTATCCCAACTCAGTGAACCTTAAAAACATGTCCCTAACATCCCCTTCCCTCTAAAACCTTAACGCTACACACACCTCTCCCTTACCCGCTGTTTTGAACCCAAAAATCGAAAAAGCACCCCCTGCCCAGAACCCTAAGCATGTCCCCCACAAATCAAATATTCGACCTACCCCCACAGTACCCTCGACACCAAACATAAAGCATAACCCCGTGCCCGGGCTGAGGGACTCAACCGGGAAGTGGATAATTGCTGAGTCATCCTTAGCTAGGCTGGCACAACACACCTCAGCGCACTCCCCATTTCTGCCTCCACAAAAGGGTGGCTATATGTAAATGAATGAGTGCTGCCAGGTGGCACAGTTTTGGGGCCCCTGCTCCTGCTTTCGAGTATTTCTATTGCCATTTTCCTGTAACTTCCCGTCGGCCCACCCTAGCGGTTTGCCGAGGCAGCCATGTACCTGAAAACACTGAACCTGTCCTGAATCCGACCACCGTCCCTGACCACAACACTAAAATATAACTATCCCACCTCAGCTAACTTTAAAAACCTGTCGCTAACATCCCCTTCCCTCTAAAACTTTAACGCTACACACACCTCTCCCTTATACACTGTTTCAAACCCAAAAATCCAAAGAGTATCCCCTGTCCGGAACCCTAAGCATGTTGCCACAAATCAAACACTAGCCCTACACCACACCTATGCCGCCCGACCCCAAACATAAAGCATAAGCCTGTGCCGGGGCTGAGGGAACCAACCCGGAAGTGGGAAATTGCTGAGTCATCCTTAGATAGACTGCCCAATCCACCTCAGCACCCTCCCCGTTTCTGCCTCCACAAAAGCGTGCCTATATGTAAATGAACGATTGTTGCCAGAATGGTTCACAACGTCTCTCCCAAGACAGGACAGTTTTGGGGGACCTGCTCCCGCATTCGAGTATTTCTATTGCCAGTCTCCCAAAACTTACCATTGCGCCAACCTTAGGCCGTCCGCCGAGGCAGCCATGTGTCCCTGAAAACACTCAACCTGTCCTGAACCAGAACACCGTCCCTGACCCCAACACTAAAATATAACTATCCCACCTCAGCGAACCCTGAAAACCTGTCTCTGTCATTTCCTTCCCTCTAAAACCTTAATGCTACACACACCTCTCCCTTACCCCTTCTTTCGAACCCAAATATCCAAAGAGTATCCCCTGCCCGGAATCATAAGCATGTCCCCCCACAAATCAAACACAGGCCCTACCTGATCCCTATGCCCCTGACCCCAAACATAAAGCAAAACCCAGTGCCAGGGCTGAGGAACCCAACCCGGAAGTGGAAAATGGTTGAGTCATCCTTAGCGAGGCTGGCACAACACACCTCAGCGCCCTCCCTGTTTCTTCCTCCACAAAATCGGGGCTATAACAAACGAGTACTGCCAGACTGGTTCACAACGTCTCTCCCAAGAGGGGACAGTTTTGGGGCACCTGCTCCCGCTTTTGAAGATTTCTATTGCCAGTATCCTGTAACTTGCCCTCGTGCCCAACCGAGGTGATCTGCCGAGGCAGCCATGTCCCTGAAAACACTGAACCTGTCCCGAACCCGAAC
>NW_017732303.1:123306-144976 GCF_001890085.2 Hipposideros armiger | reverse complement strand
CCCACCTCAGCGCCCTCCCCGTTTCTGCCCCCGCAAAAGCGAGGCTATATGTAAACGAACGAGTGCTGCCAGACGGGTTCACAGCATCTCTCCCAAGAGCGGACAATTTTGGGGCCCCTACTCCCGCTTTTGAGCATATCTTTTGCTGGTCTCCAGTAACTTCCTGTCACACTCACTCAGGGCGGTCCGATGAGGCAGCCATGTCCCTAAAAACACTGAACCTGTCCTGAACCCGATCAACGTCCCTGACCCCAAACCTAAAAAGTAACTATCCCACCTCAGCGGACCCTGAAAACCTGTCCCTAACATCCCCTTCCCTCTAAAACCTTAACGCTACACACACCTCTCCCTTACACCCTGTTTCGAACCCAAAAATCCAAAGTGTATCTCCTGCCCATAACCCTAAGAATGTCCCCCACAATCCGAACACTCGCCCTACCCCTCCCAAATATCCCTCAACCCCAAACATGTAGCATAACCCTGTGCCAGGGCTGAGGGACCCAACCAGGAAGTGGAAAATTGCTGAGTCATCCTTAGCTATGCTGGCCCAACACACCTCAGCGCCCTAAGCGTTTCTGCCTCCACAGAAGCGTGGCTATATGTAAAGGAACGAGTGCTGCCAGATGGGTTCACACCATCTCTCCCAAGAGCGGACAGTTTTGGGGCCCCTACTCCCGCTTTCGAATGTTTCCTTTGTTGGTCTCCAGTAACTTCCTGTCTTGCCCACTCCAGGCGGTCTTCAGAGGCAGCCATGTCCCTGAAAACACTGAACCTGTCCTGAACGCGAACACCGTCCCTGACCCAACCCTAATATATAACTATCCGACCTCAGCGAACCCTAAAATCCTATCCCTATCAACCCCTTCCCTTAAAACCTTAACGCTGCACATATCTCTCCCTTACACCCTATTTCGAACCCAAAAATCTAAAGCGTATCCCCTGTCCGTAAACAATAACATGTCCCAAACAAATCAAACACTCGCCCTACCCCACCCCTATGCCTCCCAACCCCAAACATAAAGCATACCCCTCTGCCGGGGCTGAGAGACCCACCCGGACATGCAAAATTATGGAGTCATCCTTAGCCAGGCTGGCCCAACACACCTCAGCGCCCTCCCCATTTCTGCCTCCACAAAAGCGTCGCTATATGTAAATGAACGATTGCTGCCAGAGTGGCTCACAACGTCTCTCCAAAGAGGGGACAGTTTTGGGGCACCTGCTCCCGCTTTCGATTATTTCTATTGCTAGTCTCCATTAACTTGCCCTCTCGCCCACCCCAGGTGGTCTGTCAGGGACCCACGTCCCTGAAAACACTGAACCTGTCCCGAACCCGAACACAGTCCCTGACACCAACCCTAAAATATAACTATCCCACCACAGCAAAACCTAAAACCTGTCCCTATCATTTCCTTCCCTCTAAAACCTTAACGCTACACACACCTCTCCCTTACACCCTGTTTCGAACTCCAAAATTCCTAAGATTATCCTTTCCCCAGAACCCTAAGAAAGTCCCCCACAATCTAAACACTCGCCCTACCCCTCCCCTATGACCCCTAACACCAAACATAAAGCGGAACTGTGTGCCGGAGCTGAGGGACCCAACCCGGAATTGGCAAATTGCTGAGTCTTCCTTAGCTAGACTGCCAAACTCACCTCAGTGCCCTCCCCGTTTCTGGCCCGCAAAAGCTTGGCTATATGAAAATGAACGAGTGCTGCCACACAGGTTCACAACGTCTCTCCCAAGAGTGGACAGTTTTTGGGCCCTTACACCCACTTTCGAGTATTTCCTTTTCTGGTCTCCAGTAACTTCCTGTTGTGCCCATTCCGGGTGGTCCGAAGATGCAGCCATGTCCCTAAAAACACTGAACCTGTCCCAAACTCGAACAACATCCCTGACTCGAAACCTAAAAAGTAACTATCCCACCTCAGCAAACCCTAAAAACCTGTCCCTAACATCACCTTCCCTCTAAAATCTTAACGTTACACACACCTCTCCCTTACACCCTGTTTCGAACCCAAATATCCAAAGAGTATCCCCTCCTCAGAACCCCAAGAATGTCCCTCACTATCCAAACACTCGCCCTACCCCTTCACTATACCCCCCAAAACCAAACATACAGCGTAACCCAGTGCTGGTTCTCAGGGACCCAAACGGAAAGTGGAAAATTGCTGAGTTGGTCTTAGCTAGACTGCCCAACCCACCTCAGCGCCCTCCCCGTTTCTGCACCTGCAAAAGCGAGGCTATATGTAAACGAACGAGTGATGCCAGACGGGTTCACAACTTCTCTCCCAAGAGGGAACAGTTTTGGAGCCCCTACTCCCGCTTTTGACTATTTCCTTTGCCGGTCTCCAGTTACTTCCTGCTGCACCCAATCCGGGCGGTCCAACGAGGCAGCCATGTCCCTAAAAACAATGAACCTGTCCCATACCTAAACAACGTCCCTTGCCCCAAACCTAAAAAGACAATATCCCACCTCAGCGAACCCTAAAAACCTGTCCCTAACATCCCATTCCCTCTAAAACCTTAAAGCTACACACACCTCTCCCTTACACCCTGTTTCGAACCCCCAAATCCAAAGAGTATCCCGTGCCCGGAACCCTAAGCATGTCCCCCGGAAATCAAACACTCTCCCTACCGCACCCCAATGTCGCATGACCCCAAACATACAGCATAACACTGTGCTGGGGCTGAGGGACCCAACCGGGAAGTGCAAAATTATGGACTCATCCTTAGCTACACTGGCCCAACACACCTGAGCGCCCACCCCTTGTATACCAACCTTAAGCGTTGCTATATGTAAACCAACGAGTGCGGCCAGACTGGTTCAGAACATCTCACCCAAGAGGGGACAGTTTTTGGGCACCTGCTCCCGCTTTCCAGTATTTCTATTGCCAGTCTCCAGTAACTTCCTGTCGTGCTCACTCCAGGCAGTCCGACGAGGCAACCATGTTCTTAAAAACACTGAACCTGTACTGAACCCGAAAAACGTCCCTGACCCCAAAACTAAAAAGTAACTATCGTACCTCAGCCAACACTAAAATCCTGTGCCTAACATCGCCTTCCCTCTAAAACCTTAAATCTACACACACCTCTCCCTTACACACTGTTTCAAACCCCAAAATCCAGAGTATCCCCTGCCTGGAACCCTAAGCATATCCACCAGAAACCAAACACTCACCGTACACCACCCTTATGCCCCCCGAACCCAAATGTAAAGCATAACCCTGTGCTGGGGCTGAGGGAGCCATCCCGGAAGTGGAAAACTGCTGAGTCTTCCTTATCTAGACTGCCAAACACACCTCAGCGCCCTCCACATTTCTGCCCCTGCAAAAGCGAGGCTATATGTAAACGAATGAGTGCTGCCAGAAGGGTTAACAATGTCTCTCCCAAGAGCGGACAGTTTTGTGGCCCCTACTCCCGCTTTCGAGTATTTCCCTTGCCGGTCTCCAATAACTCCCTGTCGTGCCCACTCCGGGCATTCCGACGAGGCAGCCATGTCCCTGAAAACACTGAACCTGTCCCGAACCCGAACGAAGTCCCTGACCCCAATCATCAAAAGTAACTATCCCACCACAGCTAAAGGTAAAACCTGTCTCTAACATCCCCTTCCCTCTAAAACCTTAACATTACACACACATCTCCCTTACACCCTGTTTCAAACCCAAAAATCCAAAGAGTATCCGCTTCCCAGAACCCTAAGCATGTCCCCCACAAATCAAACACACGCCCTACCCCACCCCTATGTCACCGACACCAAAATAGAAGCTTAACCCTGTGCTGGGGTTGAGGGTCCCAACCTGGATGTGGAAAATTGCTGAGTCATCCTTAGCTAGGCTAGCCCAACACACCTCAGCACCCTCTCCGTTTTTCCCTCCACAAAAGCGTGGCTATATGTAAATGAATGATTGCTGCCAGACTGCTTCACAACGTCTCTCCCAAGAGGGGACAGTTTTGGGGCACCTGCTCCTGCTTTTGAGTGTTTCTATTGTCAGTCTTCCGTAACTTGCCATTGTGCCTTCCCCAGGTGGTACACTGAGGCAGCAATGTCCATGAAAACACTGAACCTGTCCCAAACCCGAACACCGTCCCTGGCCACAACCCTAAAATATAACTATCCCACCTCAACGAATCCTAAAAACGTGCCCCTATCATTTCCTTCCCTCTAAAACCTTAACGCTACAAACACCTCTCCCTTAAACCCTGTTTAGAACTCAAAAATTCCTAAGAATATCCCCTCCCCAGAACACAAAGCATGTCCTCCACAATCCAAACACACGCCCAACCCCTCTCCTATGCACCCCAAACCCAAACATAAAGCATAACCCTGTGCCGAGGCTGAGGGACCCAACCCGGAAGTGAGAAATTGCTGAGTCATCCTTAGCTAGACTGCCCAACCCACCTCAGCACCCTCCCCGTTTCTGCCCCCGCATAACCGATGCTATATGTAAACGAATGAGTGCTGCCAGATGGGTCACATCTACTCTCCCAAGAGCAGACAGTTTTGGGGCTCCTACTCGAGCATTCGAGTATTTCCTTTGCCGGTCTCCAGTAACGTCTTATCGCACCCACTCCAGGCGGTCCGATGTGGCAGCCATGTCCCTAAAAACACTGAACCTGTCTCGAACCCGAACAAAGTCCCTGACCACAATCTTAAAAAGTAACTATCCCACCTCAGCGAACCTTAAAAACCTGTCCCTAACATCCCCTTCTCTCTAAAACCTTAATGTTACACAAACCTCTGCCTTACACCCTGTTTCAAACCCAAATATCCAAAGAGTATCCTCTTCCTGGAAATCTAAGCGTGTCCCCCACAAATCAAACAATTGCCCTAACCCACCCCTATGTCCCCGAACCCAAATATAAAGCATAAGTCTGTGCCAGGGCTAAGAGACCCAACACGGACATGGAAAATGCGGAGTCATCCTTAGTTAGGCTGGCCCAACACACCTCAGCGATCTCCCCATTTCTGCCGCCACAAAAGCCTCGCTATATGTAAATGGATGAGTGCTGCCAGAGGGTTCACAACGTCTCTCCAAAGAGGGGACAGTTTTGGGGCACCTGCTCCCGCTTTTGAGTATCTCTATTGCCAGTCTCCAGTAACTTGGCCTCGCGCCCACCCCCAACGGTCCGACGAGGCAGCCATGTCCCTGAAAACACTGAACCTGTCCCGAACCTGAACAACATCCCTGACACGAAACCTAAAATGTAACTATCCCACCTCAGCGAACCCTAAAAACCTGTCCCTAACATCGCCTTCCCTCTAAAATCTTAACGTTACACACACCTCTCCCTTACCCCTGTTTCGAACCCAAATATCCAAAGAGTATACCCTGCCTGGAACGCTAAGCATGTCCCCCACAAATCAAACACACACCCTAGCTGATCCCTATGCCCCCTACTCCAAACATAAAGCAAAACCCTATGCTAGGGCTGAGGAACCCAACCTGGAAGTGGAAAATAGCTGAGTATTCCTTAGCTAGGCTGGCCCAACACATCTCAGCACCCTCCCCATTTCTGCATCCACAAAAGCGTGACTATATGTAAATGAACGAGTGCTGCCAGACTGCTTCACAATGTCTCTCCAAAGAGGGGACAGGTTTGGTGCACGTGCTCCAGCTTTCGAATATTTCTAATGCCAGTTTCCCGTAACTTGCCATCGCGCCCACACCAGGCAGTCCGCCGAGGCAGCCATGTCCCTGAAAACACTGAACCTGTCCCAAACCCGAACACCGTCCCTGACCACAGCCCTAAAATATAATTATCCCACCTCAACGAACCCTAATTACCTGTCCCTATCATTTCCTTCCCTCTAAAACCTTAATGCTACACACACTTCTCCCTTACACCCTGTTTCGAACCAAAAAATACCTAAGAGTATCCCTTCCTTGGAACCCCAACAATGTCCCTCACAATCCAAACACTCGCCCTACCCCTCCACTATGCCCCCCAACACCAAACATAAAGCGTAACCCAGTGCTGGGTCTCAGGGACCCAAACGGGAAGTGGAAAATTGCTGAGTCGTCCTTAGGTAGAGTGCCCAACCCACCTCAGCACCCTTCCCGTTGCTGCCCCCGCAAAAGCGAGTCTATATGTAAACGAAAGAGTGCTGCCAGACGGGTTCACAACGTCTCTCCTAAGAGCGGACAGTTTTGGTGCTCCCACCCCCACTTTCCACTCTTTCCTTTGCCGGTTTTCACTAACTTCCTGTCACGCTTACTCCAGGCGGTCCGACGAGGCCGCCATGTCCCTAAAAACACTGATCCTGTCCCAAACCCGAACAACATCCCTGACCCCAAACCTGAAAAGTAACTATCGCACCTCAGCGAACCCTAAAAACCTGTCCCTTACATCTCCTTCCCTCTAAAACCTTAATGCTACACAGACTTTTCCCTTACACCGTGTTTCAAACCCCAAAATCCAAAGAGTATCCCCTACCGGGAACCCTAAGCATGTCGCCACAAATCAAACACACGCCTTACACCACCCTTATGCCCCCTGACCCCAAAGATAAAGGAAAACCCTCTGCCAGGGCTGCGGAAACCAACCTGGAAGTTGAAAATGGCTTAGTCATCCTTAGCTTGGCTGGCACAACACACCTCAGCACCCTCCCCATTTCTGCCTCCACAAAAGTGTGGCTATATGTAAAGGAACGAGTGCTGCAAGACGGGTTCACAACGTCTCTCCCAAGAGCGGACAGTTTTGGGGCCCCTACTCCTGCTTTCGAGTATTTCCTTTGCTGGTCTCCAGTAACTTCCTGTCGCGCCCAATCCAGGTGGTCCAATGAGGCAGCCCTGTCCCTAAAACACTGAACCTGTCCCGAACCCAAACAACGTCCCTGACCCCAAACCTAAAAAGTAACTATCGCACCTCAGCGAACCCTAAAAACCTGTCCCTATCATTTCCATCCCTCTAAAACCTTAGCACTACACACACCTCTCCCTTAAACCCTGTTTTGAACCGAAAAGTTCCTAAGAATATCCCCTCCCCAGAACCCTAAGTATGTCCCCCACAATCCAAACATGCGCCCTAACCTTCCCCTATATCCCCAAACCCCAAAAATAAAGCGTAACCCTGTGCCGGGGCTGATGGGCCCAACCCGGAAGTGGAAAATTACTGAGTCATCCTTAGGTAGACTGCCCAACCCACCTCAGCACCCTCCCCGTTTCTGCCCCCGCAAAAGCGAGGCTATGTGAAAATGAACGAGTGCTGCCAGACGGGTTCACAATGTCTCTCTGAAGAGTGGACAGTTTTGGGTTCCCCACTCCCGCTTTCCACTATTTCCTTTGCCAGTCTCCACTAACTTCCTGTCACACCCACTCCGGGCGGTCCGACAAGGCCGCCATGACCCTAAAAACACCGAACCTGTCCCAAACCCGAACAACGTCCCTGACCCCAAACCTGAAAAGTAACTATCGTATCTCAGCGAACCCTAAAAACCTGTCCCTAACATCCCTTCCCTCTAAAACCTGAATGCCACACACACCTCTCCCTTACACCTTGTTTCAAACCCAAAAATTCAAAGAGTATCCCCTGTCCGGAACCCTAAGCATATCCCCCACAAATCAAACACTCACCCTACCCCATTCCTATGCCCCATAGCCCCAAACCTAAAGCATAACCCTGTGCCGGGGCTGAAGGATCCAACCCAGAAGTGGAAAATTGCAGAGTCATCCTTAGCTAGGCTGGCCCAAACCACCTCAGCGCCCTCCCCGTTTCTGCCTCCACAAAAGCATAGCTATATGTAAATGAATGAGTGCTGCCAGACTGGTTCACAATGTCTCTCCCAAGAGGGGCCAGTTTTGGGCACCTGCTCCCACTTTCGAGTATTTCTATTGCCAGTCACCAGTAACTTGCCATCGCGACCACCCCAGGCGGACCGCCGAGGCAGCCAAGTCCCTGAAAACACTGAACCTGTCCCGACCTGAACACCATCCCTAACCCAACCCTAGTATATAACTATCCCACCTCAGCGAACCCTAAAAACCTGTCACTATCATTTCTTTCCCTCTAAAACCTTAATGCTACAGACACCTCTCCCTTTCACTCTGTTGCAAACCCAAATATTCCTAAGTGTATCCCTTCCCCTGAACCCTATGTATGTCCTCCACAATCAAAACACTCGCCCTACCCCACCCCAATGCACCCCAACACCAACATAAAGCTTAACCTTGTGCCGGTGCTGATGGACCCAACCGGGAAGTGGAAAATTGCTGAGTCATGCTTACTAGACAGCCCAACCCACCTCAGCGCCTTCCCCGTTTCTGCCCCCGAAAAAGCGAGGCTATATGTAAACGAACGTGTGCTGCCAGACGGGTTCACAACGTTTCTACCAAGAGTGGACAATTTGGGGGCCCCCACTCCCGCTTTCCATTATTTCCTTTGCCGGTCTCCAGTAACTTCCTGCCATGCCCACTCCGGGTGGTCCGATGAGATAACCATGTCCCTAAAAACACTGAACCTGTCCCGATCCCGAAAAACGTCCCTGACCCCAAACCTGAAAAGTAACTATCCCACCTCAACGAACCATGAAAACCTGTCCCTAACATCCCCTTCCCTCTAAAACCTTAATGCTACACACACCACTCCCTTACACCCTGTTTCAAACCCAACAATCCAAACAGTATCCCCTGCCAGGGAACCCTAACCATGTCCCCCACAAATCAAACACTCGTCCTACCCGACCCCTATGCCCCCAGACCCGAAACATAAAGCACAACCCTGTGCCAGGGCTGAGGAACCCAACCCGGAAGTGGAAAATGGCTGAGTCATCCTTAGCTCAGCTGGCACAACATACCTCAGCACCCTTCCCGTTTCTACCTCCACAAAAGCGTGGCTATATGTAAAGGAACAAGTGCTGCTAGACTGGTTCACAACGTCTCTCCCAAGAGGGGACAGTTTTGGGACACCTGCTCTCGCTTTCGAGAATTTCTCTTGCCACTCTCCCATAACTTGCGGTCGCACCCACCACAGGCAGTCTGCCGAGGCAGCCGTGTCCCTGAAAACACTGAACCTGTCCTGAACCCGAACACCGTCCCTGACACCAACCCTAAAAAATAACTATCCCACATCAGTGAACCCTAAATACCTGTCCCTATCATTTCCTTCCCTCTAAAACCTTAACGCTACACACACCTCTCCCTTACCCACTGTTTCGAACCCAAATATCCAAACAGTATCACACCTCGGAACCCCAAGAATGTCCCCCACAATCCAAACACTCGCCCTACCCCTGCTCTATACCCCGCAACACTAAACATAAAGCGTAACCAAGTGCCGGGTCTCAGGGACCCAAACGGGAAGTTGAAAATTGCTGATTCGTCCTTAGCTAGACTGCCCAACTCACCTCAGTGCCCTCCCTGTTTCTGCCCCTGCAAAAGCGCAGCTATATGTAAATGAACGAGTGCTGCCAGACGGGTTCACAACTTCTCTCCCAAGAGGGGACAGTTTTGGGGCCCCTACTCCCGCTTTCCTGTATTTCTTTGTCAGTCTCCATTGACTTCCTGTAGCGCCTACTCCGGGCAGTCCGACGAGGCAGCCATGTCCCTGAAAACACTGAACCTCTCCTGAACCCGAACAAAGTCCCCAACACCAAACCTAAAAAGTAACTATCCCACCTCAGTGAACCCTAAAAACCTGTCCCTTACATCCCCTTCCCTCTAAAATCTGAACGCTACACATACCTCTCTCTTACACCCTGTTTCGAACCCAAAAATCCAAAGAGTATCCCCTACCCGAAACCTTAAGCATGTCGCCACAAACCAAACACACGCCCTACACCACCCTTATGCCCCTTGACCCCAAACATAAAGCAAAACCCTCTGCCAGGGCTGAGGAATCCAACCCAGAAGTTGAAAATGGCTGAGTCATCCTTAGGTTGGCTGGCACAACACACCTCAGCGCCCTCCCCGTTTCTGCTTCCACAAAAGCGTGGCAATATGTAAAGGAATGAGTGCTGCAAGACCGGTTCACAACGTCTCTCGCAAGAGTGGACAGTTTTGGGGTCCCTACTCCCGCTTTCGACTATTTCCTTTGCCGGTCTCCAGTGACTTCCTGTCGCACCCACTCCAGGCGGTCCGATGAGGCCGCCATGTCCCTAAAAACACTGAACCTGTCCCGAACCCAAATAAAGTCCCTGACCCCAAACCTAAAAAGTAATTATCGCACCTCAGCAAACCCTAAAAACCTGTCCTTAACATCCCCTTCACTCTAAAACCTTAACGCTACACACACTTCTCCCTTTCACCCTGTTTCTAACACCAAATTTCCTAACAGTATCCCTTCGTCGGAACCCTAAGAATGTCCCCCACAATGCAAACACACGCCCTTCCCTTCCCCTATGCCTCCCAACCCCAAACATAAAGTGTAACCCTGTGCCGGGGCTGAGTGACCCAACCCGGAAGTGGAAAATTGCTGAGTCTGTCCAGCCCACCTCAGCACCCTCCCCATTTCTGCCCTCACAAAAGCGAGGCTATGTGAAAATGAACGAGTGATGCCAGATGGGTTCACAACGTCTCTCCCAAGAGCGGACAGTTTTGGGGCCCCTACTCCCGCTTTCGAATATTTCCTTTGCCAGGTCCCGTAACTTCCCGTCACGTCCACGCCAGGCGGTCCGCCAAGTCAGCCATGTCCCTGAAAACACTGAACCTGTACCGAACCCGAACACCGTCCCTGACCCAACACTAATATATAAGTATCCCACCTCAGCGAACCGTAAGAACCTGTCCCTATCATTTCCTATCCTCTAAAACCTTAACGCTGCACACACCTCTCACTTACACCCTGTTTTGAACCCAAAAATTCCTAAGAGTATCCCCTCCCTGGAACCCTAAGAATGTCCCTCACAATCGAAACACTCGCCCTACCCCTCCGCTATGCACCCCAAACCCAAACATAAAGTGTAACCCTGTGCCGGGGCTGAGGGACCCAACCTGGAAGTGGAAAATTGCTGAGTCATCCTTAGCTAGGTTGGCCCAGAACACCTCAGCGCCCTCCACGTTTCTGCCTCCACAAAAGCGTAGCTATATGTAAACAAACGAGTGCTGCCAGACTGGTTCACAAGTTCTCTTCCAATGGGGACACCTCTTGTCCACCTGCCCCCGCTTTCTTCTACTTCTTGGACGGTCTCTTGTAAATTCCTGTCGCGCCCACTCAGGGCAGTACAAAAAGGCAGCCATGTCACTAAATACAGTGAACCTGTCCTGACCCTAAGCCCGTCCATAACTCAACCCTAAAAAAGAGCTATCCCACCTCAGAGAACCCTAAAAACCTGTCCCTAACACCTTGGCTCTAAAACCTTAACACTACACTCAACTCTCCCTTACACCCTGTTTCGAACCCAAAAAACCTAAGCGTATCCCCTCACCTGAACCCTAAGAATGTCCCCCACAATCCAAACTCTAGCCCTTTCCCGCCCCTTGGCCCCCCAACATAAAACATAAAACATATCCCTGTGCTGGGGCTCAGGGACCCAAACTGGAAGTGGAAAAAGTGCTGCGTCATCCTTAACTAGGCTGGCCCAACACACCCCAGCGCCTACCCCGTTTCAACTCCTGCTAAAGCGAGGTTATATATAACGAAATACAGCTGCCAGACCTGTTCACAACTTCTCTCCCAAGAGGGGACAGCTCTTGTCCACCTGCCCCTGCTTTCCAGTACTTCCTTGGCTGGTCTCCCATAGCTTCCTGTCGTGCCCACTCTGGACGGTCTGAAGAGGCATCCATGTCACTAAATACAGTGAAACTGTCCCGAACCATAAGCCCGTCCGTGACCGCAACCCTAAAAAAGAACTATCCCACCTAAGCGAACCCTAAAAACCTGTTCCTAACACCTTGCCTCTGAAACCTTAACACTACACTCACCTCTCCCTTACACCCTGTTTTGAACCCAAAAAAACCTCAGAGTATCCCCTCACCTGAACCCTAATAATGTCCCCCACAATCCAAACACTATCCTACCCGGCCCCTAGGCCCCCCAACATAAAACATAAAACATATCCCTGTGCCAGGGCTCAGGGACCCAAACCGGAGGTGGAAAGAATGCTGCATCATCCTTAACTAGGCTGGCCCAACACACATCAGCGCCCTCCCCATTTCTGCTCCCACCAAAGCGCGGCTATGTGTAAATGAAATAGTGCTGCCAGACTGGTTCACAACTTCTCTCCCAAGAGGGGACAACTCTTGTTCACCTGCCCTCGCTTTTGTATACTTCCGTGGCCGTTGTGCCGAAACTTCCTGTCATGCCCATTCAGGGCAGTCCGAAGCAGTATCCATGTCACTAAACACAGTGAACCTGTCCCAAGCCCTAAGCCCGTCCATGACACTAACCCGAAGAATGAACTATCCCACCTCAGGAACCCTAAAACCTGTCCCCAAATCCTTGCCTCTAAAACTTTAACACTACACTCACCTCTGCCTTACACCCTGTTTCGAACCCAAAAAAACTAAGATTATCCCCTCACCTGAACCCTAAGAATGTCCCCCACAATCCAAACACTAGTCCTACAGCACCCCGGGGCCCCCCAACCCCAAACATAAAACATAACCTTGTGCCGGGGCTGAAAGTCCCAAATCAGAAGTGGAAAAAGTGCTGCATCATACTTAACTAGGCTGGCCCAACACACATCAGTGCCCGCCTGGTTTCTGCTCCCTCTAAAGCATGGCTATATATAAACAAAATAGAGCTGCCAGACTGGTTTACAACTCCTCTCCCAAAAGGGATAGCTCTTCTCCACCTGCCCCTGCTTTCGAGTACTTACTTGGCCAGTCTCGAGAAACTTCCCGTTGAGGCCACTCCGCGCAATTTGAAGAGGCAGCCCTATCACTAAACAAGGTGAACCTGTACCGAACCCTAAGCCTGTCCGTGACACCAACCTTAAAAAAGAACTATCCCACCTCAGCAAACCCTAAAAACCTGTCCTAACACATTGCTTCTAAAACCTTAACACTAGTCTCACCTCTCGCTTAAACCCTGTTTTAAACCCAAAAAACCTAAGAGTATCCCCTCACCTGAACCCTGAGACTGTCCCCCACACCCAAACACAAGCCCTTGCCCGCCCTTAGGCCCCCCAACATGAAACAAAAAACATACCCCTGTGCTGGGACTGAGGGACCCAAACCGGAAGTGAAAAAAATGCTGCTTCTTCCTTAACTCGGCTGCCCCAACAAACATCAGCGTCCTCCCCGTTTCTGCTGCCATCAAAGCGTGGCTATGTGTAAAAGAAATAGTGCTGCCAGACTGGTTCACAATGTCTCTCCCAAGAGGGGACCATTTTGGGGCACCTGCTCACGCTTTCAAGTATTTCCTTTGTCGGTATCCCGTAACTTCCCGTCAAGCCCACTCTGGGCAGTCCGATGAGGCAGCCATGTCTCTGAAAACACTGAACCTGTTTGGAACATGAACACTGTCCCATATCCCAACCCTAAAAAATAATTATCGCACCTCAGCGAACCCTAAAAACCTGTCCCTAACAACTTCTTGCCTCGAAAACCTTAATGCTACACACACCTCTCCCTTACACCCTGTTTCAAACCCCAAAAATCTTTAGAGGATCCCCTCCCCAGAACCATAAGAATGTCCCCCACAATCCAAACAATTGTCTTCCCCACCCAAATGCTCCACAAATCAAAACATAAAGCATAACAATGTGCCGCGCTGAGGGACCCAAAGCGGAAGTGAAAAAAGTGCTGCATCATCATTAGCTAGGCTTGCCCAACAAACCTCAGCGCCCTTCCCGTTTCTGCCTCCGCAAAAGGGCGGTTATATGTAAACGAACATGTGCTGCCAGATAGTTCACAACGTCTCTCCGAAGAGGGGACTGCTTTGTGTCACCTGCTCCTGCTTTTGAGTAATTCCTTTGCCGGTCTCCCGTAACTTCCTGTCGCGCAACTCTAGGCGTTCTGACAAGACAACCATGTGCCTAAAAACGTTGAACATGTGGCGAACCTGAACACCGTTTCTGACCCAACCTTCAAAAATAACTATCCCACCTCAGCGAACACTAGAAAGCTGTCCCTAACACCTCCTTATTTCTAAAACCTTAACACTACACACACCTCTCCCTTAACCCTGTTTTGAACCCCCAAAATACTAAGAGTATCCCCTTTCCGGAACTGTAAGAATGTCCACCACAATCCAAACACTCGCCCTACCCCACCCAAATGCCCCCAACCCATAACATAAAGTACAACCCTGTGCCAGTGCTGAAGGTCCCAAAACGGAAGTGGAAAAAGCGCTGCGTCATCCTTAGCTAGGCTGGCCCAACACACATCAGCGCCATCCCCATTAATGCCCCCACAAAAGCGCGGCTATATGTAAACAAACGAGTGCTGCCAGACTGGTTCACAACGTCTGTCCCAAGAGGGGTTAGTTTTCGGGCACCTGCTCCCGCTTTCAAGTATTTCTATTGCCAGTCTCTCGTAACTTGCCATTGTGGCCACCTCAGGCTGTCCGCCGAGACAGCCACGTCCCTGAAAACACTGAACCTGTCCCGAACCCGAACACCATCCCTGACCCAAACCATACATTATAAATATCCTACTTGAGCGAACACTGAAAACCTGTCCCTCTCATTTCCTTCCCTCTTAAACCTTAATGCTACACACAACTCTCCCTTACACACTGTTTCGAACCTAAAAATTCCTAAGAGTATCCCCTCCTCGGAACCCTAAGAATGTCCCCCAGAATCCAAACACTCACCATATCCGTCCCCTATGCCCCCCCAGACCGAAACATAAAGTGTAACCCTGAGCCGGGCCTGAGGGACTCAACACGGAAGTGGAAAATTGCTGAGTCATCCTTAGCTAGACCGCCCAACCCACCTCAGCGCCCTCCCCATTACTGCCACCGAAAAAGCGAGGCTATATGTAAACGAGCTTGTGCTGACAGACGGTTTTCCAAGGTCTCTCCCAAGAGAAGACAGTTTTGGGGCCCCTGCTCCCGCTTTCGAGTATTTCTATTGCCAGTCTCCCGTAACTTGCCGTTGCGCTGACCCCAGGCGGGCTGCCGAGGCAGCCATGTCCCTGAAAACACTGAACCTGTCCCGAACCCAAACACTGTCCCTGACCCCAACCCTAAATTATAACTATCCCACCTCAGTGAACACTAAAAACCTATCCCTATCATTTCCTTCCCTCTAGAACCTTCACGCTACACATACCTCTTCCTTACACCCTGTTTCAAACCCCAAAATCCAGAGAGTATCCCTTCTCCGGAACCCTAAGTATGTCCCCCAGAATCCAAACACTCGCCGTATCCGTCCCCTATGCCTCATAACCCAAAACATAAAGCGTAACCATGATCCGGGGCTGAGGGACGCAACACGGAAGTGGAAAATTGCTGAGTCATCCTTAGCCAGACTGCCCAACCCACCTCAGCTCCCTCCCCATTACTGCCACCGCAAAAGCAAGGCTATATGTAAACGAACGTGTGCTGACAGATGGGTTCCCAACGTCTCTCCCAAGAGCGGACAATTTTGGGGCCCGTTCTCCAGCTTTCTAGTATTTCCTTTGCCGGTCTCCGGTAACTTCCTGCTGCGACCACTCCGAGTGCTCCAACAAGGCAGCCATGTCCCTAAAAACACTGAAACTGTCCTGAACCCGAACAACGTCCCTAACAACAAACCGAGAATCCCACCTCAGCGAACCCTAAAAACCTGTCCCGTACTTCCTCTTCCCTCTAAAACCTTAACGCACACACACCTTTCCCTTACCCCCGTTTTGAACTCAAAAATCCAAAGAGTATCCCCTGCCCGGAACCCTAAGGAAATCCCCCACAAATCAAACACTCACCCTATCCCACCCCTATGACCCCTGACACCAAATATAAAGCATAATCCTGTACCGTGGCTGAGGGACCCAAACCTGAAGTGGAAAATTGCTGAGTCATGCTTAGCTAGGCTGGCCCACCACACCTCAGCGCCCTGCTCATTACTGCCTCCACAAAATCGTGGCTATTTGTAAAACAAGGAGTGCTGCCAGAGTGGTTCACAACGTCTGTCCCAAGAGGGGACAGTTTTGGGGCACCTGCTCCCGCTTTTGAGTATTTCTATTGCCAGTCTCCCGTAACTTGCCGTTGCACCCACCCCAGGTAGGCCGCCGAGGCAGCCACGTCCCTGAAAACATTGAACCTGTCCTGAACCTGAACAACGTCCTGGACCCCAACCCTAAACTATAACTTTCCCACCTCAGCGAACCCTAAAAACCTGTCCCTATCATTTCCTTCCTTCTAAAACCTTAACGCTACACACACCTCCCCCTTAAACCCTGTTTCGAACCCAAAAGTCCAGAGTGTATCCCCTCCCCGGAACCCTAACAATGTCCCCCAGAATAAAAACACTCGTCGTATCCATCCCCTATGCCCCCCAACCCCAAACATAAAGCGTAACCCTGAGCTGGGTCTGAGGGACTCAACACGGAAGTGGAAAATTGCTGAGTCATCCTTAGCTAGACAGCCCAACTCACCTCAGCGCCCTCCCCGTTACTGCCACTGAAAAAGCGAGGCTATATGTAAATGAACTTGTGCTGACAGACAGTTTCCCAAGGTCTCTCCCAAGAGTGGACAGTTTTGGAGCCCCTACTCCCGCTTTCTATTATTTCCTTTGCTGGTCCCCAGCAACTTCCTGTTGCGCCCCTTACGTGTGGACCGACGAGGCACCCATGTCCCTAAAAACACTGAAACTATCCTGAACTCAAACAACATCCCTGACAACAAACCGAGAAAGTAACTATCCCACCTCAGCAAACCCTAAAATCCTGTCCCTAACATCCCCGTCCCTCTAAAACCTTAACGCTACACACACTTTCCCTTACCCCTTGTTTTGAACCGAAAAATCCAAAGATTATTCCTTGACCAGATCCATAAGCATGTCCCCCACAAATCAAACCCTCGCCCTACCCCACTCCTATGCCCCCCAAAACCAAACATAAAGCATAACCCTGTGCCGGGGCTGAGGGACCCAACCCGGAAGTGAAAATTGCTGAGTCATCCTTAGCTAGGCTGCCAGAACATAGCTCAGCTCCTTCACCATTTCTGCCTATACAAATGCGTGGCTATATGTAATTGAACGACTTCAGACAGAGTGGTTCAAAATGTCTGTCTCAAGAGGGGACAGTTTTAGGTCACCTGCTCTGGCTTTCGAGTATTTCTATTGCCAGTCTCCCATAACTAGCCATTGCACCCACTCCAGGCAGTCCGCCGAGGCAGCCATGTCCCTGAAAACACCGAACCTGTCCCGAACCCGAACACCGTCCCTGACCCCAACCCTAAATTATAACTATCACACCTCAGCTAGCCCTAAAAACCTGTCCCTAACATTTCCTTCCCTTAGCGCTACACACACCACTCCCTTACACCCTGTTTCGAACCCAAAAATTCCTAAGAATATCCCCTCCCCAGAACCCTAAGAATGTCCCCCACAATCCAATCACTCGACCTACCCCTCTCCTATATCCCCAAACCCCAAACATAAAGCATAACCCTGTGCTGGGGCTGATGGACCCAACCTGGAAGTGGAAAATTGCTGAGTCATCCTTAGCAAGACTGCCCAACCCACCTCAGCGCCCTCCCCATTTCTGCCCCCACAAAAGTGAGTCTATATGTCAATGAACGAATGCTGCCAGACTGGTTCAAAACGTCTCTCCCAAGAGCGGACAGTTTTGGGATCCCGAATCCCACTTTCCAGTGTTTCCTTTGCCGATCTCCAGTAACTTCCTGTTGCGCCCATTCCACGTGGTCTGACGAGGCAGCCATGTCCCTAAAAACATTGAACCTGTCCTGATCGCAAACAACGTCTCTGATTGCAAACCTAAAAAGTAACTATCCCACATCAACAAACCCTGAAGACCTGTCCCAAACATCCCCTTCCCTCTAAAACCTTAATGCTGCACACACCTCTCCCTTACACCGTGTTTCGAACCCAAAAATCCAAACAGTATCCCCTGCCAGGGAACCCTAACCATGTCCTCCACAAATCAAACAGTCACCCTACCTGAACCCTATGCCCCCGGACCCCAAACATAAAGCATAACCCTGTGCCAGGGCTGAGGAACCCAACCCGGAAGTGGAAAATGGCTGAGTCATCCTTAACTGAGCTGGCACAACACACCTCAGCTCCCTCCCCATTTCTGCCTCCACTAAGTGAGGCTATATGTAAACGAACGAGTGCTGCCAGACGGGTTCACAACGTCTCTCCCAAGAACGGACAGTTTTGGGGCTCCTTTTCCCGCTTTTGAGTAATTGCTTTGCCGGTCTCCCATAACTTCCTGTCACACCCACGCCAGTCTGTCCGCGGAGTAAGCCATGTCACTGAAAACACTGAACCTGTACCGAACCCGAACACTGTCCCTGACCCAACCCTAATATATAAGTATCCCACATCAGCGAACCCTGAAAATCTGTCCTTATCATTTCCTATCCTCTAAAACCTTAATGCTGCTCACACCTCTCCCTGTCACCCTGTTTCAAACAAAAAAACACTACGATTATACCCAGCATGGACCTTAAGATTGTCCCCACAATCAAAACACTAGCCCTTACCTGCCCCTAGCATAAAACATAACCCTGTGCCGGGGCTCACAGACCCAAACCGGACTTGGAAAGTTTGCTGTGTCATCCTTAACTAGGCTGGCCCAACACACCTCAGCGCCCTCCTGGTTTCTGCTCCCCCCAAAGTGCGGCTATGTTTAAGAGAAATAGCGCTGCCAGAGTGGTTCTCAACTTCACTCCCAAGAGGGGACAGCTCTTCTCCACCTGCCCCCACTTTCGAGTACTTCCTTGGCCTGTCTCCAGTAACTTCCGTCAGCCCACTCCATGAGGTCTGAAGAGGCAGCCATGTCACTTAACACAGTGAACCTGTCCTTAACCCTAAGCCTGTCCATGAACCCAACCCTAAAAAAGAACTATGCCACCTCAGCGAACCCTAAAAACCTGTCCCTAACACCTTGCCACTGAAACATTAACACTCTACTCACCTCTCCCTTACACCCTGTTTCGAACCCAAAAAACCTAAGAGTATCCCCTCACCTGAACTCTGAGCATGTCTTCCAGAAACAAACACTAGACCTACCCAACCTGAAGCCCCCCAACCCCAAACATAAAACATAACCTTGAGCCGGCACTGAAGTTCCCAAACCAGAAGTGAAAAAAGTGCTGCATCGTACTTAACTAGGCTGGCTGAACACACATCAAGACACACCATGTTTCTTTTTGCGCTGAAGCATGGCTATATATAAACGAAATAGTGCTGCCAGACTGTTTCACAACTTCTCTCCCAAAGGGGACACCTCTCGTCCACCTGCCCCCGGTTTTTTCTACTTCCTTGGACGATCTCTTTTAAATTCCCGTCGTGCCCACTCAGGGCGGTCTGAAGAGGCAGCCATGTCACTCAATACAGTGAACCTGTCCCGACCCTAAGTCCATTCGCGACCCCATCCCTAAAAAAGAAATATCCCACCTCAGAGAACCCTAAAAACCTGTCCCTAACACCTTGCCTCTGAAACATTAACACTACACTCACCTCTCCCTTACATCCTGTTTCGAACCCAATAAACCTAAGAGTATCCCCTCACCTGAACGCTAAGACTGTCCCCTACAATCCAAACTCTAGCTATTCCTGCCCTTAGGCCCCCCAACATCAAACATAAAACATAATCCTGTGCCGGGTTGAGGGACCCAAACTGGAAGTGGAAAGAATGCTGTGTCATCCTTAACTATGCTGGCCCAACACACATCAGCGCCCTCCCCGTTTCTGCTCCCGCCAAAACGCGGCTATGTGTAAACGAAATAGTGCTGCCAGACTGGTTCAAACTTCTCTCCCAAGAGGGGACAGCTCTTCTCCACCTGTCCCCGCTTTCGAGTATTTCCTTGGCTGGTCTCCCGTAACTTTCCATCGTGCCCACTTCAGGCGTTCTGAAGAGGCATCCATGTCACTAAACACAGTGAACCTGTCCTGAACCGTAAGCCCGTCTGTGACCCCAGCCCCAAAAAAGAACTATCCCACCTCAGCGAACCCTAAAATGGTGTCCATAACACTTTGCCTCTGAAACCTTAACACTACAATCACCTCTCCTTTACACCCTGTTTCGAACCCAAAAAACCTAACAGTATCCCCTCACCTGATCCTGAAGAATGTCCCCCATAATCCAAACACTAGCACTTCCCTCACCTAGGCCCCCCAACATCAAACATCAAACATAACCCTGTGCTCGGGCTCAGGGACCCAAACCGGAAGTGGAAAGAATGCTGCGTCATCCTTAACTGGGCTGGCACCAACACATATCAGCGCCATTTCCGTTTCTGCTCCCGCCAAAGCGCGGGTATGTGTAAACGAAATAGTGCTGCCAGACTGGTTTACAACTTCTCTCCCAAGAGGGGACAGCTCTTGTCCACCTGCCCCCGCTTTTGAGTACTTCCTTTGTCGGTCTCCCATAACTTCCCGGTGTGCCCACTCCTGGCTGTCCGACGTGGCAGCCATGTCTTTAGAAATACTGAACCTGTCCCGAACCTGAACACCGTCCCTGACCCCAACCCTAAAAAATAACTATCCCACCTCTGCGAACCCTAAAAACCTGTCCCTAACACCTTGCCTCTGAAACCTTAACGCTACGCACACCTGTTTGTCCCTTACACCCTGTTTCGAACTCAAAAAAGCCTAAGAATATCCCCTCACCTTAACCCTAAGAATGTCCCCCACAATCTAAACATTAGCCCTACCCCTGTTTTGAGTTTATCTCAGGGCTTTATACAAACTTAAGCTCTGGAACAACCCCGAATGGATCATGAACTAGGTCAATTAAGGGAAGAAAAGCAAGTTCAAAGTCCTGATGCCACATTATGAAGCCTTTTCATGGCCAAGTAGAGAGAGCTTCATCTCAGCCAAGCAAGTCAGGGGCTCCCAAGGAGCACACAAGGGAACATGAAGACACACAAGGGCAGATCCTGACTCCTGGAGAGAAGTCACCCTCACCCAGGGAACACAGATTCCTGTAGCTCTCTGACATCATGTCTCTGTACAAGGCCCTCTGAGCTGAGTCCCGGCATTCCCACTCCTCCTGAGAGAATTATATGACCACATCCTGTAATGTCAACCATCGCTGAAATGAAAACACATTTCACTATGGAGAAATAGTGACAGTTCTTACCCTCACACAAAATGAGAAGAAAAAGACGAGTAAAATTGATTCAGTTGAAGAAAGTGTTATGACAGATCCCCATATAATATTGTGGAGCCAGTTAAGTAATGTTGGCTTTCCCATAATAGCTATTGTTAGCCCAGAAATTAGGGAGGATTTCCCATTTTTGTGGGCCATATATGAAATATACAATTAAAATTCAAAATGGGGTTGTCTACAAAGAAGAATCAGATACTGTGTTCTACACACTGAGTGATATAAAATGTCTAGATGAGCTAGCGCACGAGTAGTATGTTCAGAGGTGACACACTCCAGAGTATCTTTAAAAAAATTCAAACCCATAAATTGTGATGAGGATAGCAACAACAATAACTACAAGGTTTTTTTTATTATTTTTTAATGTGAAATACACATTTTTCAGAATTAGTTTCAGCTGTACAACACAGTGTAATACTTATAGTTTTTACTCCTCGAGGTAAGAATCCCCTCCCCCAATCCGCCACCCCACTACCCCTCCCCCAATATCATACATATCTATTAAAAT
>NW_017732303.1:119108-120331 GCF_001890085.2 Hipposideros armiger | reverse complement strand
TGGAGGGCAGTGTCACTGGCCCTCATATGTGGGATCCGAACCGGGGCCCTCTGGCATCCCAAGCGAGTTCTTAACCATCGCGCCACTCGGCCGGCCCCCTATTTTTCATTTTGTTAATGTGATGTATTACATTACTTGATTTGCATACCTTGCATACCAGGAATGAATCCCACTTGATCGTGGTATATGATCTTTTTAATGTGATGCTGAATTCGGTTTGCTAGTATTTTGTTGAGGATTTTTGCATTTATGTTTATTAGGGATATCGGCCTGTAGTTTTCCTTTTTTGTAATATCTTTGTTTGATTTTGTGATCAGAGTAATAGTGGACTCATAAAATGTGCTTGGGCGCCATCCCTCCTTCTGTATTTTTTGGAATAGTTTGAGGAGAATAGGTATTAATTCTTTTTGGATGTTTTGTAAAATTCGCCTGTGAAGCCATCTGGTCCAGGACTTTTGTTTGTTGGAAGCTTATTGATTACTGACTCAATTTCTTTGGTAGTAATCAGTCTGTTCAGAGTTTCTGTTTCTTTTTGGTTCAGACTTGGTAGATTGTAGGCTTCTATAAATTTATCCATTTCTTCCAGATTGTCGAATTTGTTGGCATATAGTTTCTCGTAGTATTTTCTTACAATTTCCTGTATCTCTGTGGCATCTGTTGTCAATTCCTCTCTTTCATTTCTGATTTTATAAATTTGGGTCCTCTCTCTCTTTTTCTTGGTGAGTCTGTCTAAGGGTTTGTCGATTTTGTTTATCTTTTCAAAAAACCAGCTCTTGGTTTCATTAATCCTTTGTATTGTTTTTCTGGTCTCTATTTCATTTATTTCTGCCCTGGTCTTTATTATTTCCTTCCTTGTACTCCCTTTGGGCTAGCTTTGTTGTTCTTTCTCCAGTTCCCTTAGGTGTAAAGATAGTCCATTGATAGAAGATTCTTCTTGTTTCTTTAGAAAGGCCTGCATTGCTATGAATTTTCCTCTTAGGACTGCTTTCACTGCATCCCAGAGATTTTGAGTTGTGTTTTCATTGTCGTTTGTCTTGATACAGCTTTAATTTCTTCCTTGATCTCAGTTTTGACCCACTCACTATTTAGTAGCATGATATTCAGCCTCCATGTATTTGTGTGCTTTCCAGATTTCTTTTTATAATTGATTTCTAGTTTTATAGCATTGTGGTCAGAGAAGATGCTTGATATGATTTCAATCTTCTTAAATTTATTGAGACTGG
>NW_017732303.1:114310-118383 GCF_001890085.2 Hipposideros armiger | reverse complement strand
TGTCTTTTGATTGGAGCATTTAATCCATTCACATTTAAAGTGATTATTGATAGGTGCATATTTATTGCCATCTTGTTATTTGTATTTCTGATCTTCCTGGGTTCGCTTGTTTACCTCTTTCTTCTGTTTAAAAAGCCCTTTTAGCATTTCCTGCAATGCTGGCTTGGTGGTAATGAATTCCTCACGTTTATTCTTTTCTGAGAAGCTCTTTATCTCTCCTGCAATTTTAAGTGATAGCCGTGATGGGTAGAGCAATCTTGGTTGTAGGTCTTTATTTTCCGTCACTTTGAAGATTTACTGCCACTCCCTTCTCGCCTGCAGAGTTTCTGTAGAAAAGTGATCTGTTAGTCTTATAAGAGTTCTTTTGTGTGTAACCTGCTGTCTTTCTCTTGCTTTTAGGATCCTGTCTTTGTCTTTAACCTTTGCCATTTTTACTATGATGTGTCTTGGTGTGGACCTGTTTGGGTTCAACTTGTTTGGAACTCTCTGCATTTCCTGGGCTTGTATGTTGATTTCCTTCACCGTGGTAGGCAAGTTCTCAGTCATTACTTCTTCAAATACATTCTCGATCCCTTGCTTCTTCTCTTCTCCTTCTGGTATTCCTACAATGCGAATATTGTTGCACTTGATGTTGTCCCACAGGTCTCTTAAACTATTTTCATTGTTTTTTATTATTTTTTTTCTTTTTGTTGTTCCAAGTGGGTGATTTCTGCTATTTTGTCTTCTAAATCACTGATCCAATCTTCTGCTTCATCTAATCTACTGGTGATTCCTTCGAATGTGTACTTCATTTCAGTTATTTTATTCTTTAGTTTTACCTGTTTTTTTAAAAATGATTTCTGTGTCCTTCTTTATGCCTTCCCTAAGTTCCTTAAACATTCTTAATATCAGTGTTCTAAACTCTGTCTCTGAAAGGTTGGATACGTCTGTTTTATTTAATTCCATTTCTTGAGGTGTTTTCTGATCTTTTACTTGGGACATGTTTCTTTGTTTCTTCATTCTTGCTGTCACTCTGATTGCTTCTATGTACAGATCACCTAGAAAGAAAAACAAAGGAAAAAATAAGACCAAAAATCGAAAAAAAAAAGAAAAAAGAGAAAAAGAGGAAAAAAGAAAAAAGAAAAAAAGGGAGGGGGCTCTCCACCCGCTTTAATCTGCAGACCACTTGCTCAACAATAGAGAGACTCTGGGTGACTCAGCACATGCTGTTGGGGCGAAGGGCTCAGTGCGTCATGCGCCGACCTTCCTCTAGACTTGAAATGAGCTTCCCACAATTAGCTGCTCTGTGCTGTGGAACCGAGCTCACCACCAAAAATCCTCACAGGTTGTTGCGGGCTCTCTGCTGCTGCAAAAAACCATCTGTGGCCTGCAGAGGTAGGGTCCAAGGACCATGGACTCAGGGTGCCCTTGGCAACACTGCTACAGGTGGGTGAGGTAGGCACCCCAGGCACCACAAGATGTGGTCAGTGGACCCCACCAAGTCAGAGCGGCATGCAACCCTGCATCGGCAGCCAGCCTACACAAACTCTCGTGGAAAGCCCTGACTCAATCATGCAGGCGCACAGCTCATGGGCCTACATTCCCAGGAAAATTCTCAGTCTCAGCCTGTCCCAATCAGCCACTCACAGATCAGGCCGAGCAGTCCGACAGCCAGTCACCACCTAGGTAACTCTGCACGCGCAGCAGTGCAGAAATCGGGGACCTAAGTTGAACCGCGCACTCCCGGGTCTCAATAAGCAGTTTGTTGGAGTTGGAGCACGCCTGCCAGGCTTTTCCCTGGCTATGCAGCACAAGCTGTGTGGAGGGTGCGGATCCAAGCCTGCATGCGCACACACGCACGCACGCAGGCACCCACACACACAGTCCTGCACCAATTCCAGCAGACCAATGCAGTCCCAGACCTGAGTCTCTGTGGGAGGGCCCAACCCTGAAAAAATGGAGCCCTTCTGTGCACTACTGGTGTGCAAGCTCCACACCAGGGGTACAATGGTCCCCAAAACCTCCAGCTCCTGCATCAAAGGCATTCAGTTCAGTCCTGAGTACAGGCTCCTGTGTCCTGTTCACAAAGTTACTGCCTCCACCACGAACCGGGTGAGTGCTCACCAGCAAGAGAGTTGTTTTGCCGGCTCCAATGGTTCTTCTGCTGCCCTCAGCTTCACCGAGATGAGTAAAGAGAGTCCTCACTATTTTCTACTTCCAGCTGTTGTAGAACTCCTCTTCCCGGCAAAGTAACTCTGGGCTGTTGAGCGCGGTGTGGGGTCAGAGGGTCTCTCCCCCAAGATGAGCTTCCCCACCGCTGAGGTGTCCCTCATGGGGTTCGCCCCCTCTTGTCTCCACCCCTCCTATCACATTCGACGTGGCCTCCTCTTTAAGTCCTTCGTTTAGAGGTTCTGTTTTTCTAATGTCCGGAGAACTTCCGAGGTTGAATATTTTATAAATTCTTTGTAATTTTGGTGTGATCCTGGGAGGCAGTCAGCACAGTGGCTGTCTACTCTGCCATCTTACCGGAAGTCCCAATAATTATAAGTTTTTGAACATGTCCTATACAGTAAGCATTAGTCTAAATGCTCTACATAGTTTAACTGTTTATCAACATAGGGCTCACTACAGAACAATCAGGTTACAATCATATTACAGAGAAGAAAACGTGTCCCAGAAACTCTAAGAAAGTTGCCTCAGGTCAAAATAACAATTTGACTCAGCAAACAACCGAATTTAGGTGGTGGGGTTTAGACGTGAACCTAAAGAATGAAACAAGTAAGTAACAGATAGAACCTTAAAAATATAGTAATACAACATTCTTTAACTGAAGCAAACTTGAAATAAGTTAAAGGTTAATGACACTGCACTACATGAAAGGTGATGACATCTGCACATGTGCAATTATATACATACACATGTGCAATTATGTACATAATGTTACTAGTTTTACTTTTATTTACATCACTAACATGATAGTGTAGAAAAAAATAAGACCATGGAATATGTTTAAGATATAATTTAAACTGCTAAAATATATAAAAATTATTCATGAAATGATGATGTCTTTTATAGAAATCATGGACTTGCACATCCATGCACTCATGCATACACGTATAAACCAAACAACTGAGTGAAATGAGAGGAGTCTTGACATATTTGTTGATGATTTTATTTATTATCATTTTCATTTATGTGTATTTCAGCATCTTTCAGACAATAAAAATGTATCCACTGTACACTTTGACTTTTTGAGATGGTATCACAGGCTACTCAAATATTGTACAAACTGAAAGAATATAGAACACTTTAATTCTATAAAATATTTATTGAAACATGCAAATATAATTTTATGCATTTACAATTAGATGTATAGGCAATAACAAAAGCCAAATAGTTTATTGTAATATTCCACTCATAAAACAATGGTTCAAGATATTAAAAATTATCAGTGTGATATATTATAACATTAATGGGTACTTGAAAATTTCTTAGTTAAATAACATGAGAAAAATGAAATTGTGGCAAAACCTGTCATGAAGCAGAAGCATTTCACCAAATATTTTGATTAGCAGAAAACAGTAAATTCATGTCCTCTGAAATACAGTGGACAACAGGGGGTGACCAGAGATCCTGCCTAAACAATAACCAGTAGAAAAGGGAAAAGGAGGAAAACTAGATTGAGTGAGACAGATTCAAAGAGTTGGAACTGTTCAGCTCACAAGTCTAATAGAGATTGGCTAATAGTACCCAAAGCCAAGAAGATATTCCATGCAAACCTGTTCCTAAAGAAAGTCGGAGTTGCTAAATTCTAGGAGACAAAACAGAGTTTAAGACAAAAACTGACAAGAGGCAAAGGACATTATAATGGTAAAGGGGCCCATTCTCCAAACATATGAGGTAAATGGTGACAGAAATGCAGGTAGAAATAGATACCAGCACAGGAATCCTATGAGATTTGACTACTTCAGCTTTATGTGTGGATATAAAAAACAACACAAGATCAATAAGGAAAAGGAACACTTGAGTAACACCATAGAAGGAAGGAATTTAACAGACATACACAACACTCAACCCAACACCAGCAGAAAACA
>NW_017732303.1:110883-113982 GCF_001890085.2 Hipposideros armiger | reverse complement strand
CCCCACCAAACTAAAACAAATTTTAGTAGAAGGTAAGAAAAAAATGAGAAATATTAGAGGACAAGTAAATAAAAGAGACTAGAAAACAATATTAAAAAAACAACAAACTAAGAGCTGGTTTGTTTTCAAAGATTTTATTAGGAAATTGGGTGAAGGAACAGCATTGGAGAATTGGGGAAAGAGAATAGCCAAGTTGCTGTTCTTTGGTTCTTCACTGGCCCATGTTGGTATTGTGATCATTGCGCTCCTCCTGGCTGAGGCAGATCAGTCGCCGGCCCTTGGACGGCTGCTCACAGGGGCTCACGGGAGCTCACGCTGGCTGCCGGCCACTCACGGTAGCTCATGGCAGCCCATTGCAGCCCCAGTGCAGCGTACACTGTCACCAGTGACTCATGGCAGCACAGCTCCTGGTCCAGTTGTCGTTTGTCATCTTGGCTGTAGAGGGTGCAGCGTCACTGGCCCATGTGGGATCTGAACCAGCGGCCCTGCTTCTCAGAGCTTGTGCTCCCAAGCCAACTCTTAATCAAAGAGCTACTTGGCTAGCCCAAAAGCTGGTTTTTAAGGAGATAAACAAATTTATAGATCCTTACCAACACTAGGGAAGAAGTACAGAATGCAAATAAGTCAAATCAGAAATGAAACAGGGACCATTGCAACTGATGTCACATAAATAAAAAAAAAGAATTTTAAGACAGTGATATGAATGATATTATATGACAAAATTACATAATCTCGAAGGCAAAGGGTAAATTCCTAAAAAACACTGCAGGACCAATTGTGAAAAAATAAAAAATGTGAATGAAATTCTAACCAGAGAGATTCAAGCAGGAATAAAAACATCCAACAAAAAACAGAAACAAACCCAGAATATGTGCATTTGCTGCAAAATTATAACAAACAGTGACAAAGGTAATAACAATAATTGTGCTAAAAATATTACAAAACAATTCAAGATAAAGAGTTGCCAAGTCATGGCATGGAGTATGCATGATGTTTATAATAAACCCAAGAAAGGCACAAGAAAAAACACAAAAAATATACCCTGCACACTCATGTCCCTGGACAGTATTGATGGAAAGACAAAATACTAGTAAGCCAAATTCAAAAGCACATTAAGACAATTATACCTAATGACCAAGGGGAATTTATCATCTAGGGACAACCAAGATGATGCAGTAGGTAAATGCTGTGTTTATCTTCTATCACAACCAGATCAAAATTACAACCAATCTACAAAACAACCATTATGGAGAATTGCATAAAATCAAGCTGAACTGATTTCAAGCCTTTCAACTAAGGACTTGCAGAAGAAGTCCTTAGGCAGGAATGTCAGAGACGTGGCATAGCCAGGTCCCACACATGCATGTGACCATTAAAGATCAGAAGGGCTATTTTGCTATGAAAGGTCTCCCATTCCCTCAAGGAGTGAGAGATACAAGCCCCACCCCGACCCACAGTTCCAGTGCTGGGGAAAGGAGTCCTTATAATTTTGGGTCTTGAAAACCAGCGCAGATTGTGACTGAGTGAGACAGTGTGGCTGCATTCATAGATGCTCCTTTAAAGGGTACAGACTTACCTACCATTGGGATCACTGGCTCTGAGCTCCAGCGCTGGGTCAGCAGCTGCAAAGGTGGCAGGGAACAATGGTTGGAAATTGAGTTGTCTGGTTTGGAACAGGGGATTGGAAAGGCGGCTTTCTCATGGACAAGAAAGTTGGCAGAGGCCATTTTTTCTTTGTTGAGCCCTCCCACATTCTGGCCTGTGAACACAGTGGTCACCATTTCTGAGTCTTCTCCATTAGTTCTCCCAGCCCTGGTGATTTGAGACCTGGCCCCGCCCAACTTTTGGGCACACCCAGGCTGCTTTTAGTGGCTAATTCATACAGAACGTTTGCCTTGACTAAAGCTGCACTTTCTTAGGGTCTCTCAAAGGTTCATGGAACCCAGACAAGCAACATCTGGCTTCAGCCTGTCCTGAACCTCTGAGTCGCAGTTATCTGGCACTAGCAGCAGCTGGCCTTGGTTCATGGTTTGGCCTCTCAGGTGCTTACAAGCACAGCATGGTGGCAGACATCTGCAGGTTTCTTTCTGATCCTGCTAGGTGGTCCCAAGAGAGTTACGGGCTGTACTGAACTAGAACTACAGGAGATCCCCTCCAATGTAGTCCTGGGGCTGACACCCCCAGTGGCCAGCTTCAAAATGGGCTGTAGCATCACCCAGCCATTTCCAAGTATGACACACAGCAGGAGCGGATTGGTCAGGCACCAGAGTCCCCCTGAGGCTGACCCTGCTCTGTAGGATTAGCCCCTGCACAGCTCTTCCACTGCAATGAAGGCCAGTCCTCACAGCCAGTGATCCCAAGGGTTAGTCCCTCACATTGATGTGCAATTATTAATGAAGGCTCAACTACAAGAGGAGGGCACACACAATCCACACAATGGACACACATAGGGCACGAGGCTCAGGTGACCAGGAAGACTGTGCCATTGAACCCCACAGCACACCTACTACATAAGACCACTCTATTAAGATGGGAAGACATTGCAGCCCCACCTAATACATAACAACAAACACAGGGAGGCAGCCAAAATGGGAAAACAAAGAAGCATGTCCCAAATTAAATAACAGAACAAAGCTCCAAAAAAAGAACTAAGCAAAAAAGAGATAAACAATCTATTAGATGCAGAGTTCCAAACACTGGTTATAAGAATGCACAATGATCTCAGGGAGAACTTTAATGAAGAGATAGGGAGCATATAAATGGAGATGGAAACCATTAAAAATAAACAGTAAAAAATTAAGGATAGAATAATGGAATTGAATAATATATTACAGGGAATAAACAGTAGATTAGATGAAGCAGAGGATCCAACCAGCGATGTAGACGATAAGGGAGCAGGAAACATTCAACCAGAACAGTGAAAACAAAAGAGATCCAGAAAATTGAGTATAGTTTACGGGGCTTCCAGGACAATATCAATTGTACCAACATTCGCATTATAGGGGTAACAGAAGGAGAAGAGAGAGAGCAAGGAATTGAAAAATACTTGAAGAAATAATGACAGAAATCTTCCCTAACCCGGTAAAGGAAATGGACATA
>NW_017732303.1:105963-110508 GCF_001890085.2 Hipposideros armiger | reverse complement strand
TCTTTAGATCGGAGGGGGGATAAGGACGGGTGAAAGGTGAAGGGATTAAGAGGAACAAGTTCCTCGTTACACAGTAGACATGTGGATGTAAGGTACAGCATAAGGAATATAGTCAGCAATATTGTAATAACTAGATATGGTGCCAGATAGGTACTAGATCTATCAGGGTGATAGATGGGAATGGGCTTGGGGGCAGGGTAGAAAAGATGAAGGCACTAAGAAATATAAATTGATAGTTAATACAGTATGGGAAATATAATCAACAATGTTGTAAAGATCACATAAGGTGCAAGTTGGGCACTGGACTTATCAGGAGGATCACCTCATAGACTGTAGATGCCTGACCAATGCACTAGACACCTAAGGTGAAGTAGAATAATACTGAATGTCAACTATAACTAAATATATAGGTATATATAGTCACGGGATGTTGAGTAAAACATGGGGAAGATAGTTGACAGTACTGTAATTTAACAGCTATATAAGATGTCAGAGGGGTAGTAGCTGGATAGCTGGGTTATTACTTTATGAGGGGCTTAAATGTCTAATTATTACATTGCTCTGTACACCTAAAACTAAAAAAAAATCTTCTTTACCATAGTACGACAAAGGAGGATATACGACTACGTGGGAAAAATGCATAGCCAAGGAAGGAAAAGACATATACATTGAAAACTACAAAACATTGCCAAAAGAAATGAAAGCAGATAGAAATATATAGAAAGATATCCCTTGCACATGGATTGCAACACTTAATGACTGTCCAAACGACCATGTTACCAAGTATTCTACAGATTCAATAGAATTCCTATCAAAATTCTAAAGGCAATTTTGGCACAAATAGGAAAAACACACACACACTGTAATTCATACAGAATCAAGCAAAAGGAACCCAGGAGAGCCGAAATACTCTTTAAATAGAAGACTTCTCTTTGTGGGATTTGAAAACATATTACAAAGCAAGAGTCATCAGGTCGGTGTGATAGTGACATTAACCTGGATACATAAACCAATGGAACAAAAGAGAATACCTTGAAATAAAGCCATGCATACATACCAAAGGTTTTTCACAAGGAGCCCAACGCTACACAATGGAGGAAGCTCAGTCCCTTTAACAAATGGTGTGGGGAAAGCTGGATAGCTACAAGAATGAAGCTGGAACCTTACTGGCATCAAATATAAAAGCTTCTCTGTGTCAAAGGATACAATCCACATGGTGAAAATGCTACCCCCGAGAAATGGATGTGAGTAAAAGGATCTGAAGACTCTCCAACTGTTAGATGTTATGGTGGATTTCTTATTTTAAAATGGATGATGAATAAAACATCTTTTGTCACTGATGTCTGTGAACTTCCCACTCCATTCCCAATCATTAAGATTTTCAAGTCAGTGACTCAATAAAATCAGTCAGAAATATTTCTGCCTATTGGTCCCTTTCCAGAATTTATCAGGTGTTCATGCATATCAATACATCAATTTCATGTGCAACTTCTTTTGCACAGGTTGAAAGAGAAGTGACAGTGCATCCAGATGTGTCCCTGACCAATCTTTGATACCGAACCACACTAATGCCTCGGGGCCCACACCCCATCTCCAATCCAAGGGCAGGTAGTCCCTTCCAAAGTCCCATGTCACTGGGTCAGGGTGAGATGGAACCTAACTAGAGACAGGAGGGACTGAGGAAAGGCCCTGATTGAGTGTGAACAAACCAATGTCAGGAGGACAATTCAGAGTCAGAGATCAGCAAGTCAAAGGGCATCTCAGGAAGGACAGACACGACCACCAGCCCAGGATATGACTTTCCTGAGGAAGAGTCATTGCTGAATGCTCTTTCTTTGCTCTTCCTCCTCTTCTGGGCTCATCCTCAGGCAATAAGAGTCTTTAGAAGTCAATTGGGAAAGTTGAAAATATGCTGTTCATGAACATACCCCCTTCCTGTGCCACAACTGCACAAACAGTGGAGACTTCACTGTGTGGAAAAGACGGTGCCTGTTGCCCCTGTCACATGGGGCATTCAGGAAAAGGAAACTCCCACTCAGATACAAACAAGAGAGTTTTCCATCTCTTTATTCAGATCACGCTGCCCTCCTGGTGACGCCTTCACATGAACTGCAGCAGTGACCTCGGCTGACCGACTCTTGCCTTCAGGTCACAGACCTGGCCCTGATCAAACCCCAAGCAGAGAAGAGCCCCTCACCCTCACCCCAGATCTCAGCCCCCAGAAATGGAGGACCCAGAGCTTTGTTGCTCAATGGTGGATACACAGTAGAATCACCTGAAGTACTTTAAATATCATTGAGACTGGGCCCAAGTCAAATGTATGAATGAGACTTTCTAGTCCAGGGGAGCAAAAGGTGGAATTGCAAAACACCTCAGCAATCTAATGTGACGTGGGATTCACCACCACCCAGAGGAGGCAAGCCCAGCACAACTCCACCCTGCTTATTTCCACCTGGTTAGAGGCAAAATTGACAAATACAAACTGCTTGCATTAAAGGAGCACAACCTGGACCATTTCAATTACATATACACTCTGAAGTAATTAGAACAATCAATTTAATTAACATCCATCAACTCACAATTACTATTTTTTTATGTCCATGTGGTGAGAACACGTAGGACTTAATCTCTCAGCAAATTTCAAGTTAATGATACAGTGTAATTGATGATACTCACTCAGCCATACATTAGAAGGCCAGAGCTTCAGTAATTTTACAAGTGAAATTTCGTACCCTTTCAACACCGTCTCCCCATTTTCTCTGTGGTTCTCTGAGTTTGACTTTTCTAGATTCCATGTACAGTGAGATCATACAATACTTGTCTTTCTCTGTTTGGCTTAATTCACTTACCACAATGTTCTCTAGTTTCATACATGTTGTTCATTCCTTCCTTCATTTTTATGGCTGAATGTATCATTGTGTGAAAGACTTCATTTCATATCTGTATCCATTCACCTGTCAAGAGACATTTAGGTCGATTCCACATCTGGGCTGTTGTGAATAATGCAGGAACACTCATGGCAGAGCAGATACCTTTTTGAAATACAGTACCATTTCCTTTGGATATATACCCAGAATTGAATGCCCACTATACTATGCATTTGAGACTCCTGTTCTGTATCTGTATCACCATATTTTCTTTCTTTTTCATATTTGGCTCATTTCGTTCCCCTCTCCTCACCTGATGTTTCCCTTCTTGTTTCTTCTCACACCTGTCTTAACCTCACTCAGCAACTACATACCCTTCCTGTTGGCCTTTCCTCCCAAATTTTCTGATTGTCCCTAATCTCCCTGTATGTTGCCACGTTCTGCCCCACCTTGCCTCCCTATCCATTCTCCTAGTTACATTCCTTCTTTCCCAGTCACACCCCCTTCAATCCCACTCTCTCCCACAGCCACGTGGCTAGACTTGTGTCCTGCTGTTTCTTCCTCTCCTCTCCTTGTTACCCCTTGTTCTCGCTTTCAGTCCCAGGCAACACGTGGCTCTGTGGCCCATGGATCCAAGACTTCCAACCTCTCCACCATCTCGGTCCAAACTGGCTCACCACTGTTTTCCTGCTCCTATTGCCTAGAAGGGCCTGTTGACATAAAAATGTACAAATCCGTCGAGAATTTTTATGAGTTTGAGCCAAACTGTGGACATAATCTGGTGAGTAAGATTGCAAATGCTTCCAAGAATGAGTTTTGCAGTTTCTTTTATTCACTTTAAATTAAAGATGGAAAGTAAGAAAGATTACAAAGCAAGGCTGACATTGAAATTGGATCACAGAAGAGCGAATTAGATTACGTGTTCTCTTTGTGGCTGTCATGCATGGAGGGATATTACCTCTTGCCTTTCAAAGGTGTGTTAACATAGATGCACAAGAACAATGGGCAGGGCTGGCTTAAGAACCTTTCATTAAGAAGTTACAGGACTGGGGTTTGACTACCCATTATGACCCGCCAAGTTAGGAATTTATGATTTATTACAGCACCCCCTTTTCCTCCAAAGGCTACCCTACTAACTCACCTTCATCTCCCTGGAAATAGCCTTTTCTCTAAACCACCATTTTCTCCCCCTGCTACTTTCACTCTTACTATCTCTTTGCAAGTCCATCACCCATTTTCCACCCTGGCATCTGTTCTCATTTACTCTTCTGCTTTTTTATTTCTTTGTCTGGGGCTGTCTATTTCTCCAGAATACCTGGGCCAGACATACAGAAGTACTAGCATGGAATCAGTTGCCCATCACCCCCAAGATCACATTCCCAGTAGGGTGAAACTTGGGATGGAAAAACATTTAGTGTCACAAGGCAGCTCCAGGTCACACCCACTTCCCCCCACTCAATACATAGTCAGAAAAAGGGGGACTAAGAATTGGTGACCTGAGGAGCAGAAGGACAGGGCTTGAGGAGGATGGGAGACCTGGTGGTGGAGAGACTGGCTCAGAACAGGGTTTGGGTCTCCAGAATCCCAGAACCAGGGAGAGAATATTGCCTTATCTGTAGTGGGGTGATCAGTGATGTTCTAAGGACCTCCAGGGTAAGGCTGGGGCTGTGAATCTGTA
>NW_017732303.1:102285-103293 GCF_001890085.2 Hipposideros armiger | reverse complement strand
GCATTGGGGTTCTTAAGTTCCCAAAGACAGAAATCGAGGGGAAACCTGAGAAAAATTTGCAGGCATATTTTATTAAGTTTATGCTTGAGCACAAGGTTGACAGCACAAAGAAAAGAAATGTCCTCCAAACTGACTCGGGGGCTGGCTCTGCCTGTTTGCTTTTATAAGCTTGGAACAAAATGCCCTTGCAGGAAAAGATGGGCTCTTTGAAAACAATGGGCTTTTTGAAAAATGTGGGCTTCCTTAACCGGAGATGTTCTCTGGTAACCATGTTCACTCCTCCACTCTGGGGGCAAAATGGCCCAGTAGTCAGTATCACCACCCCAGGAACGTGGTAGAGTGGTGAAACCTTTAATAACTGTGCATGCAGAACAGTGGTTAGAAATTGGTATGGAAGTAAAAGTTTGGAAAGGAGAAAATCAGCAACTTCTGCATTTTTCTTTCAGGGGAGATGGGGTGGTGGCATTCTTGTGGTTGGAATATCCTGGGTTCCTCCGCCATCTGGCATTTTTTCAACAGCTAGCCCAAGTCCCTATGCTGTCTCAACAGGTGACATGGGATATGAGACATAAAAGACTAAGGCATGTGATAATGCAGGTCATTAAGTATTACTTCAAAAAAAGAAGTAACTTGCCACAGTGAGTGGCCGTCCAATGGCCAGTGAGCGACTGCCTCACTCTGGAAGATTGCAATAATAACACCAACATCATAACAAGTGATGTCCACCGCAACTAGACTGAAAACAAAAGGAAAGCAAGTTGTCTATTTCCCTTCCCTGATACCCCAACGCTGTTCTCCTCCCCCCAATTCTTCAATAAAATTTGTTAAAAAAAGTAACACTTGAAAATTAGTTATGAATTACATTTATAAAATATATGTTGTATTTCACCCTTGAAATATATTACCTTCAAATAACTTTGAGAAAACTTGCTCCCATCATAATATACTTAGGTCAATAATACCTAAATATAATGTAATTTCAAATTCATTATATGTTCTCGAGAGTAA
>NW_017732303.1:96172-98222 GCF_001890085.2 Hipposideros armiger | reverse complement strand
AACCTAAAGCCTCAGTGTCCCTGGCTGATCCCAGCCAGCTCCCAACATCTCCCACTTATTTTGTTTTTTAAGAGCCTTGAGTTAACTAGGCCATGTCCCAAACAGACCTTAGGTTGTCTAGGCCATTGTCAAGTTAGGCCGAAGCTGGCCGAAAGAGCCTTGATATTACTAGGTGGGGGCTGGCATCGTTGGCTGACCAGCTGCTTGGCCGCTGACCCCCTACAACTGCGCCTGTCTTAGGTTGTCCCTCACCCAGGGATCTTACCCATCATTGGCTTACCAGACCTGCTGGGGGTCAGGTCCCACAACACCAAGTCAGGGGTAGAAGTGAAATGATGGCTTTGGAACAGAGCGAGCATCGGCTATAAGACTTATTGGTTGCAAGGTACCAAGAGACACTGACTATAGGGTGAGCACCATGGAGACAGTCTAATAGTGGACCCGTGGATGGCCGGACAGCAGATGTTGGGTCCGGAGTCTCTGTCACCTCTCCAACGCCAGATGTATGTTGGTCCCCAGTGACATTGCGAACGATGGGCTTCTATCTCGAAGTCTTTAATGCTAACTCTACTAATGGTAGCACAGACTATCATACTAAAAAACAGCAGGAATAGAAAAATAAGGAGATGGACAAGAAGAGTGGATCATGGGTGAGTAGTGTTTTGTGTGGGTGGAATCAGCGTCGCTGTTTTTCCTGTTTCTCCGGGCAACATGGAGCCTCTGAGCTGACAGTGAGACTGTTGCGCACCAGTTCCCAAAGTGAAAGTGCTTTGTTCAAAGACTTCTCCGCCTCCTCGCTCTCTAGCCTTTCTCTAAGCTGCCTTCCAACCCTCTCCCAGACTTCTAAGTCGAGGGTGCCTTCTTCGGGGAATCAAGGGCAGATGTCCTTCACATAAGCAAGAAACTCCTCTAGCTGCTGTTTTTCCACAAACCTGACTTGCTCCCGCAGTGTTGTTTTTAGCAAATGCAAATACAGATGATGGTCCTTTGACCCTGACTGTCCCATGATTTTGTCCTATTTTAATCTATCTTTACTTGTACTTTTNCAACTTCTTTTCTACCCTTAATAATTTTTAGAGCAATATCTGGCAGTTACATCTGCTATGAAGTATGGCTTCTCTTCTCGCTACATGTGGAAGATTTCATCTATAGAGAAATGGCAAGTCAGTCTGTGTGCAACAGCAGAGCTCAGGGCAACTGAGCTCAGCCCTGGGAGCCTGGGCAAAGAGATGGATGGTTGTTCGTTTTCTGGACCAAGAGCAATTTATGTTCCAAAGTTTCAATTTATTTGAGTCCAAGCATTTCATTAAAATCATAAAACTGTAAAATGTTAGGAAAAAGCACTAAAAGTTTCAGAAACTGATATCAGTTCTAAGGAAGCCAGAAGAATGCTCTTTATGGGAAATAACCTTTTCAAAATTTCTGTAGCATGTGCAGTTATGATCTGGTTGATCCAAAATCCTGCCAGCACCATCTACAGAAATTCCACAGCAAACAGGATAGGATATATAAACTTGTATATTCCAAGTTAAAATTTTTTAAGTGTATAAATGATGCTCTTGAAAGTTTGAAAACTACTTTTACTATTTAATTTATGGTTCACATAATAGACATCCTGATCACATGTCTGGATTAGGTAGTGATATGGAACTTGGGAAGAGGCTGCTTTGAGGTGATCATCCTCTGAAGGGATGTGTACTCAGACATGGATTAGAGACAGGGAGTAGACTATCAGCAATGCTGGTGAGTAAGGATTGTTTAGGGGGCCCATCTGGTGCCTTTTCAGCTCTATAAACCAGGATTAAAGAGACTGCATATGTACTCATGTATCAATGTGACAAATGCCCCAGAAACTGTGGAAAAGAAGGCTGATAGTGAAAACTGGCTCTGCTGATTTTATAAAGGCATATGAAGTTAAACTGAATCAGTGTCTTTCTGACTCTAAAATAAGTATAATTTATAAGAGTGAGAAGTTCAGTTTTAGAACTGAAGAAATAATAGTTCTAAGGGATAATACATAATTAATTTTATTTTTATTAAATTTATTGAC
>NW_017732303.1:71404-88713 GCF_001890085.2 Hipposideros armiger | reverse complement strand
AGTAACAGAGGACATAATTGTCCTGTGAGTAATCTTAGAGTAAAAGCTTTCAGTTTTTCAGCATAAAGTATGACATTAGCTGAGGGTTTGTCATATATGTCCTTTACTATGTTGAGGTACTTTCTTACTATACCAATTTTATTAAGTGTTTTAATAATAAATGCATGCTGTATCTTGTCAAATGATTTTTCTGTATGTATGCATATGATCGTATGATTTTTATCCTTTGTTTTGTTTATGTGGAGTATATCATTGATTGATTTGCATATGTTCAACCATTCTTCCACCCCGGAATGAAACTCTCTTGATCATGATGTGTAATTATTTTAATGTATTGTTGTACTCGATTTGCAAGTATTTCATGATTTTTGCATCTATATTCATCAGAGATATTTGTGTGTAGAGTTTCTTTTTTTGTGTTATCCTCCCCAGGGTTTGGTATCAGAGTAATTCTGGCCTCATAAAATGACATAAAAAATGTTGCCTTTTCAATTTTTTGGAAGTGTTTCAAAAGGAGAGGCATTAGGGTGGGCTGAGTGCCCAGTTGGTTAAAAGCTTGCTCAAGGGTGCGAGCTCTGAGCAACAGCGGTTTGATTCCCGGCCCGAGCTGAGCTGCCACTGAGCTGCCAACAGGTGGCAGGGTGGCTCAAGTAAGATAAAAAAAAAAAGAAAAGGAGAGGTATAAAGTCATCTTTTAATGTTTGCTAGACTTCACTAGTGAAGCCATCTGGTCCTGCACTTTTGCCTTTGGAGAGGTTTTGAATGATCATTTCAATTTCCTTACTGTTGATCAGGCTATTTAAATGTTTCCAGTCTTTGTGAGTCAGTCTAGGAAAGTTATATATTTCTAAGTACTTGTCTGTTTCTTCTGGGTTATTGAATTTGGTGGCATATTGTCTTTCATAGTATCTTCTCTGATCCTTTGTATTTTGTGTATCTGTCATAACTTCACTGATTTCATTTCTGATTTTGTTTCTTTTCTCTTTTTCCCTTAGTGCATCTAGCTGGGGGTTATGAATTTTTATTAATCCTTTCAAAGAACCAGCTCTTACTTTCACTGATCTTCGTATTGTTTATTTACCCTCTATTTTAATTCTACTCTAATTTTTATTATTTCCTTCCTTTTGCTGACTTTGGGCTTCATTTGTTCTAGTTCTGTAAAATGTAAATTTGTTTTTTGTTTTTTTTCTTTTCACATAGGCTTGTAATTATATAAATTTCCCCTTATTACTGAGTTTGAAGTAGCCCCCAAATTTTCATATGTTCTCTTTTCCTTCTAATTTGTTCCTCTATGTCTTTTGATCTGTCCTTTTATTTCTTGTTTGACCAAGTCATTCTTTTGTAGCATGTTGTTTAATCTCCATGTATTTTTTGTTTTTCCTGTTTTCATTTTGCAGTTTATCTCCAATATCAACACATTGTGGTCAGAGAATATGCTTGGTATGATAGCAATCTTCTTAAATTTGTTGAGGCTTGTTTAGTGTCCCAACAATGGTCTATCTTTGAGAATGTTTCATGTGAACTTGAGGAGAATGTATAGCCTGGTGTTCTGGGATGAATGGCTCTGTAAATGCAGGTGAGGTCCACTGGTCTGATGTGTCATTGAAGGCAGACATTTCTTTATTGATTTTCTCTTTGGATAATCTATACATAAATGTCAATGTTGTGTTTAAGTTTCTCCCTTTACTTCTGTTAGAAGTTGCTTTGCATATTTTGTGCTCCATGATTGGAAACACACGGGTACCTTGACAAGTGTTATGTCTTCTTCATGTACTGTCCCCTTTATTATTATGAAATGCCCATCTTTGTCTCATTTCCTTTTTTTACCTTGAAGCCTAACTCATCAGATATAAGTATGGCTACACCTGCTTTCCTGTGAATACCATTTGCTTGGAGTATCATTATCCATCCCTTCATATTGAGCCTATATTAGAACTAAGATGTGTCTCTTGAAGGCAATATGTGATTGGGTTTTGTTTTTGGTTTCAATCTTCTACCTTGTGCCTTTTCATTGGTGAGTTCAGTTCATTTACATTTACATTTATAGTGATTATTGATATATGAGGATTTTCTATAGCCATTTCATCTTTCTTTTCCTGGTAGCTCAGTGTCTCCATTGTTTCCTTATTATTGTGTTTCTTTCCATTATTTTTAGTTTGGTCTTATTTTTTTTTCTGTTTCCTTTTTTATAAAGTTATTTATTTAAGTTCTGCATGTTTTATTTGCATAACTACCATTAAGCTTATGTAAAAGAAAGTTTCATACTTACATCTATATTAACATCTATGTATCTACATAGGTATTTATATACCTATTTATATAGAAAAATATAGATTAATAGCTATAGATATTTATATATAGTAATCATTTTTTCTCCATGTATCTTATCGCCATTCCCTTTTGTAAATTCAGACATTTATCCCTTCCCCTTGTATGATTTTGTTGTTACAAGTCGTCCCTATTTATGCAGTGAATTCATTATGATGTTGTAGTCACTATTGTCTTTTAGTCTTTTTAAAAATGTTTTTACCTTTTTTAATCTTTATGTTATATTTAAGTGTATAGTGCCCTGCTCTGAAGAGTGGTTGCCATTTCCTGTTTGTTATTCATATTACTCATAATTTTGCATCCTTTTGTCTTGTAGTTTAAGGTAGAAAAATCCACTTCAGCACTTCCTGTAATGCAGGCCTTGTGGTAGAAAATTACCTCAGCTTTTGTATGTCTGGAAAGTTCTTTATTACTTATTCATGTATAAATATAAGTACAGATTTTCTGGGTACATTATTCCTGGCTGGTAATTTTTCTGTTAATAATTGGTTTATTTGATTCCATTTTCTTCCGATGTTGTAGAGTTACTGCCGAAAAATCTGATGATAATCACATAGGAATTCCTTTATAGGTTACCAACTCTTTTTCTTTGGGTGCTTGGAAAATTATTTTGGTCATTAATTTTTACAGTTTAAATATAATGTGCCTTGGAGAATGCACTTTTGAATTGAGATAATTGGCTGTCCTGTTTCCTTCTTGAATTTGAAGATCCAGTTCTTTTCATCAGTTTGGGAAGTTCTCACTGACTATTTGTTTGAATAGGACTTCTGTACGTTTTTCCATCTCTTCTTCTGGAATTCCTGTTATTCTTACATTGCTTTATATGATACGGCCAGATAGTTTTTGTACAGTTCATTCATGTTTTCTCTCAGGTTTCTCTCTTCTTCCTGTGCATCATCTCTAGATTTTTATGTTCGAAAACACTAATTCTTTCCTCCATCTGGTCAGCTCTGTTTCATAAACTGCTTATTTCATTTTTCAACTTATTTATTCAGTTCTTCAGCTCCAGAATTTCTATTTGGTTGTTTTTTAATATTTCAATCTCTTTGGTAAAGGATTACTCTTCTTGATTTTATCTCTGAATTGACTGAGCTGTGTGAGTTTTCTTGCATATTATATTTTCAGAACTGCGACATAAATTCTGTCATTTAAGTTATATATATATCTATGTCTTTATTTTCTTGAGAATCTCCATTTTCTTTCAGAGTTGCCTTGTTACCTTGGTTTTTCATGGTATTTGATAGATTATTTCTCTGCCTCAACATTTATGGAAGCGACCTTCACAGCAGGTTGATAAAGAGTTCTTTCTTTTGTTTTCCAGTATGTGGTGTGGAAGCACAAAGTTTCATTTTACCTTGCACTTCTCTGGCATATTGGATCTCCGCAGGAAGGCCTCTCCTCTGTGACCAGGTCGCCTCAGTATGAAGACACCAACTCCATGGGAGAATGTGGTGGGCAATTGGGTTTGAGTTCCTTAAGTCCTATTGCTTCCCCTGCAGCCAGAAGCAGAGTTGCATTACTTGAGGTGTACCAGGTGCCAACATTGGGATTAACCATGAGAGGTAGGTGAAGGTGTGATGGGATGGGACTCTGGAGTGTTTGTTGCCTTGTCTTCCTCTCAGTAAAGGTCAGCTGCCAGATGTCAGCTGCCTCACCTATGTATCTCCACCCATCATTGGGATAGCTGCAGTGTTAGTCTGCCCCTCAGGAACTGTCTCTCCAGATCTCAGGTTTGTAGATGTTTGCTTCGTATGACAGCACTCACTACTAGTTTCTTCTGGGACCTGCCGCTGTCTCTGCGAGGGTGGGGGGAAGGCAGGCAGACCCCCATGGCTTTGTTTTCTGCCTGGAAACAACAGCTGTTAGGACACAGGTATCACACTTCTGTATTAAAACTCTGCCATGATTACTGGGTTTAGACATTATTAAATGCTGAACACTCAGGTAGAAATGGTCAGAACTACAGACTGCCTCTGCAGCTTGATTCCTCCTCTCTCTTGAGACCTGCACTGAACACCAGGCTGCATCTGAAGCACCTGTCTTTTCCTTCCTTTCACCCAATTCAACCCCCTTCAGATGTTTCAACACTCGGTTCTCTCAGATGCGTTTGTGTATTGCACAGTGAATCCTTTGTTGAATTATAGATATTCAAATAGTTGTAACTTTGTGGGAGAAATCAAGGGGACCTGTCATGCCATCATTCTTCTGAAGTCACTTCATAATTAGCTCTAATGTGTGTAAAGAACATGATAATCTAACAGCAAACATTTCTGATTCACTACACATCAATCTCCCAAAAACCCTGGTGTTCATTTAGGGACCCTCATTCAACATGTATTTGACATTAAAATTGTTACAATTGAGGCAAGACATTGGAGCTATGTAGAAGCTTAATGAAACAGGTAAAACTATAAAACTCTGAGATGAAAAGTTAAGATTAAATCTTCATTACCTTGGATTTGGCAGTGGATTTTTAAGTATGACACCAATAGCAAGTGAGAGAAACATGAAGTAAGATAAATTGGTCATCTAAATTAATACTTTGTGCATTAAATGACACTATCACATGAATAAAAACAGTCAACAGAATAGGAGAATATAATTTCAAGTGCATGAAAGTTTGATGAGCAATGGATAGCAAAGTCGTTCTGACCCTTGAGTTCCTCATGGCATCCCCTGTGTGGTTTTCAGCAACCATCTCCTGTGTCCCACACCAGAAGTTGTCAGTCTGCAGCAGGGCCCAGCATCAATAGTATCTTCATGGAGAAGCCCAGGGTATTCTACCACAAGGCCAGGATTGAACACTGGGAGGACGCCAGAGACACTGTTGGTTTTTTTTAGAAGTTGCAGAAAAAAAGTTTATTAGGAGAAAAAACACATTTCAAAAAAGCGAAGCAGGCCTGAACAGTAGACAATGGCTCAACGGCCACTATTAAAAGAGAAAATACACTCCAAAGAGTATGGAGCAGGCTGAGCAAAGGAAGATCAAAAAGGCCCGCAGGGACATTTCTGTGGACTGATTACAAGATCTGGTCCCGGGGAAGTCTCCATAGGTGGAAGGAGGGGCCTGCTGTGCATAGGATTGGATAGAAGAAGTCAGTGTATCCCACATTCCCTAGATTGTATCAAATTTCTAGGTATCTCTACCAGGCAAGGGCACCCAAAGATCTGGGAAGGACACTCACATTTTGGCCTCCATGTAGGAACTCCAGATGTGCACAGGTATTCTCAGGCCCTCAAAAGCAAACGAAAGAGAGTGAACAATGGAAAGAGCATGCAACCTGTCACTGGCCATGGGGAGGCCTTTGGCTCACACTGAGAATGTGCTGGAAAGTCTTTGGAGCAAAAAGAAAGGCATTAGAGAATGTAAGAGCATGATCAGAGTAGGACAGTACAGATTCCTCTGTGGCAACAACAGAAAAACTCCTGGGTTTCTCAAAATCATTTTCGTTGAGGCAGATCTTCCCAAAGTTCACTTTAAGGTGGGCTCCCTACCTGACCTTTAGACCTCTCACCTGTGTCATCTGCTTTATTTATTCCTACCAACTTAACTGGAAGGCTAGTGTGTGCTCTATCTTCCCTTTTTAGGATTTTGTCTTCCTCCAAAAACATAACAAAGTCTGGATTTGAAAATGACAGCTGTTTATGAGAAAAAGAAGGTACATGACTCTTCCTGGGGACTCTACAATTTCCACCCAGCATTGTGCTCTGTAAAGAAGAGCGTACTTCATAGAAGGATATACAAAATTCTTTCCCCAGTTTCCTAGGAACCCCTTTATGAGGGTTAGTAAGCATATTCAATTTAAGAATCTGAACTCCACTTCAAAAAACTAATATGGAATCAAAAATAAGGGGTGTAATTTGGAGTTTAAGATGCAAGCAAGAATACTTTATAACAATGAATTCCTCAGATTATCAGTAATGTAAGGTGAAGGATGCAGATCACCTAAGGAAAAGGTGAAGGTCAAGATAAAACATTATGGGAGCTGGTCAAGTGGCTCAGTTGGTTAAAAGTTAGCTTAAGAGCACGAGCTCTGAGAAACAGGGTCACCGGTTCAATTATCACATGGGCCAGTGACGCTGTGCTTGAGGTGAGCTACCGCTGAGCTGCCAATAGGAGGCACGATGGCTCAGCTGGTGAGAGAACGTGCTCTTAACAACAAGACTGCCTGTTCGATGGTGGGCTACACCCACCCGCAACTAAGATTGTAACACAGAATTTTCAGCTTAGAGTCCACGAGCTGCTGCCGGGTAGCCAGAGGGCGACAGGTGCTCATCACAACTAAGATTGAACAAGTTGGCTGGTCCCCCTCCACAACTCCCCAACACTGTTCCCTCTGCCAATTCCCTAATTAAAAAAAAAAGATAAAATATTATGAAGATTTTACATCAACAAACCCCAAATAACTTTATTTAAAAAGGGTCACAGATTCAGTCATGCAAAACATAATCTCCCAAGAGATGTTCTATGAATAAAACAAAATAAAACCTTTGGATAGGGTAGGACTTCTGGAAGGAAGCTCTCCTCATGCAGGTAGACCAGGTTCCTGGAGTTCTCCAATATCACGTCCATGTAAAAATCCCACTGAGAGGCCCAGGCATTCCTACTCCTCCTGAGAGAATTTTAATGCACATCCCTCAATATCACAGTCCCTGCAGTAAATAACACATTTACCAAGTGGCTATGAAAACAGTTCATAACTTGACCAAAGATGAAAACAGAGAGTAAAAGCAACTGGTTCTGACTCTGGTGAGTGACCTGAAATATAAAATTAAATTATTTTCCACACAGTAAAATTCTCTAATACTTTGACTAAGTTAAGAAAGCGAAAAACATCAATGTAAAAACCCCCTTTTAGATAACACACTTTGGGGAAGATAAAATATGTAATTAATGCATCAACACTGGCAAAACACACGCACACAAACACTTATATTTTTCTGTGTGTGTATCCCATACAGGAAACGTGGTGGGTTTCCAGATTATTTCTCAAATTAGTTGAGCACAGCAATGAACACAAGATCTTATTACTACAATGCAGGTTCCGATCTAGTAGTTGTGAAATGGGGCCTGCGTTTCTGCATTTCTACAAGGCTGACCACTCATGGTAATGCCTGAGGTCCCAGGGCCACATTTTTCATATCAAAGAGGTAAAACCTGATGGGAAATATTCATAGATGGCTTTGAACTGAGGCTCTTAGGGCAATTAAAGGTCTTTCATAAAAGCCAAAAAACCTAAAAAACCTTTTTGAACATTTAATATACTACACATTGTTCTATCAGTTTTTCATAAATTAATGGATAAAACTACCAAAAAAACTAATCTATGAGAACAATATTATTTTCTTTTATAACAATATTTGTCCAATATCCAGTAAGTGGTACAACCTGGGATTTTACCTAGATTTTCTGACTTGAAATTTATATAAAAGAAAGACACAGGGCCGGCTAACTGGCGCGTTAGTTAAGAGCTGACTTGGGACACCAGCTCTGAGAAGCAGGGCCCTGGTTTGGATCCCACATGAGGGTCAGTGACACTGCCCTCTGCAGCTAAGATGGTGAACAAAAGCTCGACCTGGGGCTGGGCTGCCGTAAGTCACCGGCATCGGTGTAGGCTGCAGTGGGCTGCCATAAGCTACCGTGAGCATCCGTCAGCTGGTGTGAGCTGCCACGAGCCGCTGTGAGCAGCCATGCAGAAGCCGGCAGCCAATCTGCTGCACCTGGGAAGAGCACAATGATCACAATACCAGCATGGGACAGTGAAGCAACGTCCTCCACAGCTAGACTGAAGAACAAAAGGACAACAAGTTATCAGTTCCCCTTCCGTGATTCCCCAATGCTGTTCCCTTCCTCTAATACCCCAATAAAATCTTTTAAAAAAACAAAACAAAATGAAGACACATACAGGGACAATATATCAAGAGAACCCTAAACTTTTAATCATAGAGAAATAATGCACACAAGAATGTGCCAAAAGTGAATTGATCAAATAACGTATACATTTTAAGCACACATCTATATCTTTAAAAAATAACTATGGGGCCGGTGGAGTGGTGCGATGGTTAAGAACTGGCTTGGGATGCCAGAGGGCCTGGTTCAGATCCCACGTAGAAGGGCCAGTGATACTGCCCTCCACAGCTAAGATGCTGAACAACAGCTCAACCTTTAGCTGGGCTGCCATGAGTTGCTGGTGATGGTGTAGGCTGCAGCCCCTGTGGCAGTGGGTTGCCATGGGCTACCGTATGTAGCCAGAAGCCAGCATGAGCGGCCAGCAGCCGCAGTGAGGGGCCGTCCAGAAGCGGGTGACTGATCTGCCTCGCCCGGGAAGAGTGCAATGATGGTGTCAACTTGGGCCAGTGAAGCAACATCCTCCACAACTAGACTGAAGAACAAAAACGACAGCAACTTGTCTGTTCCTCTTACCCCAATTCCCCAGCACTCTTCCCATTGCCCCAATTCCCCAATAAAAATCTTTTAAAAAATGTAACTATGTACATGATAAAAGTGACACAATGGAAATATTTTAATGTCATTCCATTTAAAATATTTAAGTTGAAATTTAATACTTTCAATTGCATGAAATTATACATCTATTTGCGGGAAAAGCTCTTTGTCTTTGAAAAATATTATGGACACGGGATTACATTACAGAAACAGTGGAGTGACCAGTTCCTCTTGAAATCTTCCCTGGAATTTATAGCAAATGGAACAGCTATAATTCCACAAAGGACTCCCTACATGGCTTTCAGGCAAGAAAAAGAAACTCGCAACTTGAATCATCTACGGATGGGCAAATTCAGCTAGTGGTGGAAGTGGGAAAGGGGAAGTGCAGAGAAACAAGCCTCAGGGCTGCAGAACACAGACCGTAACTCGGAGCTCCCTGCAGACTGCAACTACCGCAGTCCCAGGAGAGGGACGAGCTCCCCTGTGGCCCACAATCCGGACTACAGGATCAGCATATAACATGGCTAAACCCAAAGCTCAGGGAAGACACTTCAGAGCAAGAAAGGGTAAAAGGATGAGGACAATGGTTTAAGCCCTTGTTGCCAAGCAGAGGATGGAAGACAGAAATGCAGCCTGGGTGACACCCTCCCTATTCTCCCAGAACTTGCCCTACCCGCCACCGTCCCAGTGCTAGAAGCTGAGCAGCTGGAGTGTCAGATCAAAACAATAGAATACTTGCACTCTGAGTATAGCGGCCCCACAGCCACAGACTCACAGCACAACTAATTCCAGCAAAAGGGAAGTTACTGCACAGGCAAGATAACTGTGCATGTCAAAGCCACCTCTCACAACCAACCCTGCAATCAACCTCATCTAACTGGGCAGATCCCTTCAGGGGTAAACAGAGCCATGGAAACACACAGACTCTAAATCTGGTTGCAGGAAATGCTTTGGAACTTCAGAAGCTCCCAATATCCCCCCACACAGGTGGTGCCCTGAGACCCAGAGGACCTGCTCACAGAGGAAAAACCCACCTTCCAGGGAACCCCCCATTGTGTGAGAAGCTGGAACAGTGTAAGAGAAAATATAACACAACACCATGCAAGAAAATAAAACATTCCACAACACCTACTGGAAGCAAAACAAAGACTTCTTCCTGTCAACCTCTTGCAGAACCCACTCCTGTAGATGCCTAGGAGGACAAATACTAATTCATTAATTGCCATGAATAACCAAGGTAACAAGGAAGCTCAGGAAGAAAACGAAAAGTCTCCAGAAAATGAACTCAAACACATTGAAATATGTGACTTAAATAACAGAGAATTCAAGGTTGCGGTTCTGTAAAAATGCAACAAGTTACAAGAAAATGCACACAGGCAGTTCAATGAACTCAGAAACACAACCAAAGAGCAAAATGTACATTTTACCAAAGAGACTGAAATTTGATAAAAGAATTTCTGAGACTAAGGACTCAATAAAAGAAATGAAGAATGAAACAGCCAGCTTAGACAATAGAGCAGAACAGATGGAGGAAAGAATCAGTGACATCAAAAATAGAAATCTGGAAGTGACACAGATGGAAGAAAAGAGAGACTCGAGAGTTCAAAGAAATGAAAGAACTTTACAAGAACTTTCTGACTCTATCAAAAAGAGCAACATAAAAATAATGGGCATACAAGAAGGAGAAAAAAGGGAGAAGGGAACAGAGAGTATCTCAAACAAATATTTGATGACAACTACCCATGTTTCTGCAAAGAACTGGATTCTTGATTCCAAGATGCAGATAGAACACCTATTTACCTCAATCCCAACAAGCTTTCTCCAAGGCACATTGTATGGAAGATGTCAAAAATTAACAAAACAGAAAGAAATCTCAAGGCAGCCAAGGAAAAGAAGACCGTAACCTACACAGGAAAAGCCCATTAAATTATCATCAGATTTTTCAGCAGAAACTCTACAAGCCAGGACGGAGTGCAATCAGATATTCAAACTATTGAAAGAGGGAAATTATGCATCAAGAATAATATATTCAGTAAAGATACCATTTAGATATGAAGAAGAAATAAAAACTTTATCAGACATATAGAAGCTGAGGGAATTTTCTACACTGACCTGCATTACAAGAAACACTGAAGGAGGCTATTCAACCTGAAACAAAAAAGCAAAAGAACACAAAACCGTTAGTAGTATTACAAACAGACAGACAGAAGCAGGAAATGGCAACCCCTACACAAAATATGAAACTACACACTTGAATATAATATATAGGATAAAGAAGAAAAGAATAATAAACAATTTAAATAAGAGGAAAAAGACGATTTTCTACTGCAACTCAGAAATCAATTCACAGCAATAATAAGGATAATTTGTGACAACAAAGACATAAAAGGGGAGAAAGTAAAGGTCTGAACCAGCAAAAGGGAATGGAGAAAGGAAGCATGCTGAAAAGGGAATACTCTAAATATAAAACTTTCTTTTTCATAAACTTAATTGCACCCACTCAAAAAAATCCATAACTGAAATATATAACAAAAAAAAGATAGCTGAGGTGGCAGCCCAAATCCGGTGGCACCCCAAGGGCTCCTGGGGCTCCCCAGTAAAGGTCACAAGTTGACAGATGCCTGGTCATCTGTCCGGTGCCTGGACAGAAAAGGTGCCTGGTCGGCCTCACCATTTTGTACCTGCTATCTGGCTTCTTACCTCATGAATAAGTATGTCTTATCTGTCTTGAAATTTACCTAACCTATATTGTTCCAAGTGTGGTGCATGTGAATTAAACTTTTGCTTCCTGTGTCATGAAAATTGGGCTGGGCTAAGATCAATAGCAGTATAAGATTCCATGGGGGTGGCTGGGTGGCTCAGCTGGTGAGAGCACGTGCTCTAATCAACAGGGCTGCCAGTTCAATTCCCACATGGGCCAGCGAACTGCCCCTCCACAACTAGATTGAAGACATTGACTTGAGCTGAGGTGGGTGGCCAGATGGCTCAGTTGATAGGAGCGCATGCTGTTAACAACAAGGTTGCTGGTTCCTCAGTCATAGTTGTGGAGGGCACCAGTCTCCATCTGACTGCCCCTCAGCAGCTCATGGCCTTTAAGGTCAAGGTGCTGTGTTCAATCTTAGTTGCGGGTGTGCATAGCCACCATCCCATGCAGATGTCAAACCAGCAGCCTTATTGTAAAGAGCGCATGCTCCATCCACTGAGCCATCTGGGCAGCAGCTCAGCTTAAGGTGCCAAGTTTAGTCCTAGTTGTGAGCGGACATAAAGTACCATTGAACAGGCAGTCTTGTTGTTAGGAGCACATGCTCTCACCAGCTGAGCCATCCTGCTACCTGTTGGCAGCTCAGGGGCAGCTCAACTCAGGCAAAGTGTCACTGACTTATGTGGGAATCAAACTGGTGTCCCTGTTGCTCAGAGCTTGGGCTCTTAAGCTAACTCTTAACCAACTGAGCCACTCAGCCATCCAGAGCACTTGCTCTTAATAGTATGTCGGCTCGACTCCCACAAGGGATGGTGGGCTGCATCCCCCGCAACTGGAATGAAAATGGAGACTGGACTTGGAGCTGAGCTGTGCCTTCTACAACTAACATTGAAAGACAACAACTTGAGTTGGAGCTGATGGGTTTTGGAAAAAACACATTGGTCTCTGAAAAACACATTGTTCCCCAAAAAAGCTGAAAAAATTTCCACTATAAAAAAAAGTAGAAGCAGCAGCAGAGGGGGAAAATCATAGAATACCATCACACTAAAATAACAGAGAGCAGCAAAAAGGCAAAGAAACAATGGAGACACAGTCCTACCAGAAAACAAGAGAATGAAAGGGCTTCCTCATACATCACTAATCACCCTAAATGTAAATGGACTGAATTCACCGATAAAAAGGCACAGAGAGGCAGTTTGAATAAAAAAACAAAAACAAAATCCAATCATATGCTACCTCTAAGAGACACACCTCAGCTACAAGGATAAATATAGACTCAAAGTGAAAGGGTGGAAATTGACATTCAAAGCAAATGGTATTCAGAGACAAGCAGGTGTAGCCATGTTTATATCAGAGCAAACAGACTTCAGGATAGAAAAGGTAACAAGACACAAAGAAGAACATTTCATAATGATAAAGGGGACAATAAAAAAACAACACTTAACAGTCATCAATATGTATGCACCCAATCAGGGAGCACTGAAATATACAAAGCAACTACTAACAGAACTAAAGGGAGAAATTAACCAAAGCACAATTATGGTAGGGGACCTAACCACATCATTGACAGCTATGGATAGATCATCCAAAGAGAAAACAAATAAGGAACTATCAGCTCTAAATGACACATTAGACTAAATGGATGTAATTGACATACAGAGCACATCATTTTAGAACACCAGACTATACATTCTTTTCTAGTGTACATGAAACATTCTCAAGGATAGAGCATATATTGGGACATAAAACTAGCCTCAGAAATTTTAAGAAGATTGAAATCATACCAAGCATATTCTCTGATCACAGCTTGTAAAATTGGGTATCAACTGCAAAAAGAAAGCAGAAAAACCCACAAATATGTGGATATTAAACAGCATGCTCTTAAAGAATGACTGGGTCACAGAAGAAATAAGAGGAGAGATCAAAAGACACATACAAACGAATATGAATGCAAATACATCCTATCAAAATTATTGGGATGCAGCAAAGGCAGTAATAAGAGGAAAATTTATACCATGACAGGCCTATCTCAAGAAAGAAAAATACGTCCCAGATAAACCACCTCATGCTAACCTTAAAGAATGAGAAAAAAAATGAAATCCAACGTAGCAGAAGGAAGGAAATAATGAAAACAATAGCAGATGGGCCAGCCGAGTGGCTTGTTGGTTAAGAGTTGGCTTGGGAGCGCGAGCTCTGAGCAACAGGACCATCGGTTTGGATCCCACATGGTCCAGTGATGCTGACCTCTACAGCAAAGATGGGGAACAACAGCTCGACTTGGAGCTGGGCTACCATGAGCCACCCTGAGCAGCCATCCAATGGCCACCAACAAATCTGCCTCACCCGGGAATAGCGCAATGATCACAATACAAACTTGGGCCAGTGAAGCGACATCCTCCACAACTAGACTGAAGAACAAAAGGACAGCACCTTGTCTGTTCCCCTTCTCCGATTCCCCAACACTGTATCCTCCTCCTCCAATTCCCCCCCACCAAAAAACAAAAAACAAAAACCCGAGCAGAACTAAATTAAATAGAGAACAAAAAGATAGTATAAAAATTCATGCCACAAAGAGCTGGCTGTTTGACAAGATTAATAAAATTGACAAACCCTTGGCTAGATTCACGAAGATAAAAAGAGAAAGGACACAATTAAGCAGAAACAGAAATGCAAAAGTAGAAGTTACCACGGAAATACAAAGTTTCATGCAAGTATACTATGAAGGACTATATACCTCCAAACTCAATAATCTAGAAGAAATGGACAAGTACTTAGAAATATAAGCCTTTTCAGCTTGATCATGAAGAACATGTAAAATCTAAATAGTCTGATCAACAGTTAGGAAATTGAATAAGGCCAGAGCAATCAGGCAAGAGAAAGAAATAAAAGGCATCTGAATTGGGAATGAAGAAATTAAATTGTCACTTTTTTGCAGATGACATGATACTATATAGACAACACCCTAAACACTCCACCAAATAGCCATTAGAAACCATAAACCAATACAGTAAATTGCCGGCTACAAAATCAACTTACAAAAATTAATTGCAATGAAACCTCAGAAAAAGAAATAAAAAACAAAAACAAAAACAAAAAATAATTCCTTTGGCAATTGCAACAAAAATAATAAAATGCCTAGTAATAAACTTAACCCAGGATGTGAAAGACCTATACACTGAAAACTATAAGGCACTTCTAAAAGAAATTGAAAAAGACACAAGGAAATAGAAAGACATTTCATGTTCATGGATTGGAAGAATCAATATAGTTAAAATGGCCACACTACCTTAAGCAATATACAGATTTAATGCAATCTCCATCAAAATCCCAATGGCATTTTTAAAGAAATAGAACAAAAAAGTCATCAGATTTGCATGGATCCACAAAAGACCCTGAATATCTAAAGCAATCCTAAGGGGAAAAAAACAATGCTGGAGGGGTCAAACTCCCTGACTTCAGCTTGTACTACAGGGAAACAATAATCAAAACAGTATGGTATTGGCAGAAAGACAGACACACAGACCAATGGAACATAATTGAAAACCCACAAATAAACCCATATGAATATACACAGATAATTTTAGAAAAAGGAGCCAAAACTATACAATGGAGAAAAGACAGACTCTTCAATTAATTGTGCTGGGAAAACTGAAAAGCCACAGACAAAAGAATAAAACTAGACTGCTCTCTGTCACCGTGTACCAAAATTAACTCAAAATGGATCAGAAACCTAAACGTAGGACCTGAAACAATAAAATACACAGAAGAAAACATAGGTACAAAATTTATGGACCTCGGGTTCAAAGAGGATTTTATGAATTTGACCTCAAAGGCAAGAGAAGTAAAAGCTAAAATAAATGAATGGGACTACATCAAACTAAAAATCTTCTGCACAGTAAAAGAAACCATCGACAATATAAAGACTGAAGAAACTGAACAGGAGAAGATTTTTTCAAACAACATCTCCGATTATAAGAAACTCATACAATTCAACAAGAAAAAAACAAGCAATCCAATTAAAAAATGGGCAGAGGACCTGAATTGACATTTCTCCAAAGAAGACATACAGGTGGCCAACAGACATATGAAAAGATGCCTAACATCAGTAACCATCAAATAAATGCAAATAAAAACCACAATGAGGTATCACCTCATACTGGTTAGAATGACTATCAACAAGACAAATAATAACAAGTGATGAAGAAGCTGTGGAGAAAAAGAAGCGCTCATACACTGTTGGTGGGAATGCAGATTGGTGCAACTGTTACAGAAAGCAGTGTGGAGGTGTTGGGAGCCGGCTGTGCCTCAGTGTTTGACATGGCCAAGCACACAGCTATTGTGACAAATTCTGATGCTCTGACTGAGAAACAGATACTGCTTTACATCTTGAAAACATTTTTAATTCCCTTTTTGATGCCCCCAGTAGTATGAAGATCTGACACCCCTTCTTATATTGGTTATTTAGTTTATCTTTAAATAAGTGAGTTTTAGACATATTGCGATAATTCTCTTTCGCTGTTAGTTTCTTAGTAATAGACAAGTTATGCCCCTTATAATTCTTAAGATCCTGTTTAGCCAGTAGTGTTTGAAATAATTGCTAAGAAGTAAACACCCTTTAGGCTCCAGGGCAGGAACTCTGCTCCGGCCACAAAGCCGTTATAGGTAGAAATTGAAACATTGTTAGGATAAGTTAGTCATTAGCATAGAACAGGTCAGGCTGTACCCTGTAACAGAAACATCAGGAGGAAGAAAAGCTCTGAGGAAAAGAACTTCCAAAAGGGCAAAAGTTTAACTCTGGAAAAGGTCAACTGCCCAGTATAAAAGGGACATGCTGTAAGAATAAAGTGAGACACTTCTCCTCTTGAAAAAGCACTCCTGTCTCTGCGTGTGTTTTCCTTTTTCCTCGCCGACTCCGCCTCCATCTGAGGGAACCCCTGGACCTGTGGGAGCTGGTCTCCCGCATAGAGGTTCCTCAAAAAATTACAACCAAAAATCTGAAAACATTGATCCATAAAGATATATGTGCTCTAATGTTCAATGCAGCTTTATTTATAGAGGCCAAGACCCGGAAACAAACAAAGTGTCCTTCAACAGATGATGGGATTAAGAAGATGTGGTATATATACACAATGGAATACTATTCTGTCCTAAGAAAATCTGCAAATTTTTAAATTTTAAAAATTAAAAAATAATTTAAAAAATTTGCAAAAACCTGGATAGATCTTGAGATTAGTATGCTACGCGAAACAGATCAGACATTAAAAGTTGAGAACCATATGATTTCACTGAGGGTGGGATTTGAAACTGAAAGCAACAGGGCCAGACGAGTGGCTCAGTTGGTTAAGAGCTCACTCAAGAGTTTGAGCTCTGAGCAACAGTGGTTCGATGCCCGGCCTGAGCTGTGCTGCTGCTGAGCTGCCAACAGGTGGCAGGATGGCTCAACTGAAAAAACTGAAAGCAAAAAAGAAAGAAAACAAAGAAACATAAACTGATAGACATAGACAATAGTTTAGTGGTTACCAGAAGGTGGGGTGATGGTAGATGAGGGTAAAAGGGATCAAGTATATGGTGATTAAAGGACAACTGACTGTGAGTGTTGATGTATTACAGAGTTGTACAGTTGAAACCTATGTAACTTTACTAACTGTTGTAATAACAATTAACTTTAAATTTTAAAAAAGGCATTGCAGGGCCGGCCGAGTGGCGCGATGGTTAAGAACTGGCTTGGGATGCCAGAGGGCCCCGTTTCGGATCCCACATATGAGGGCCAGTGACACTGCCCTCCACAGCTAAGATGCTGAACAACAGCTCAACCTGGAGCTGGGCTGCTGTGAG
>NW_017732303.1:68738-70422 GCF_001890085.2 Hipposideros armiger | reverse complement strand
TATTTGAATTTCACTCAGTTAAAAAGAAATAGACACAAAAAACACATATATAAAATCCTCAAAATTACCCAACATGGATCAGTGAGAACACTAGATTCACCTAAATTAATTTTTGCATAGTTCTGATTCTCTCATTGTGTGTCAAAATAAGAACTTTCTCCCTGTCAACTCCATGAACTGTGTTTTCCATTGAGTGATGGCTGACATTCAAGGCTGTGGCCATATAATTCTCTCAGGACTGGCAATGCCTGGACCCTTCTCAGAGGACCTTATGCAGGAACATGATGTTGGAGAGCTTCAGGAAACTGCTTCTCTCTAAAAATCAGTGACCATGTTTGCATATCATTGATGCCCCTTTTGAGTCTTTTAGAAGCCCCAGACTTGCTTGTCTGAGTTTCAAATCCATGTTTGTGAGACAGCAACTGAAACTGATTTCATTTGGGAGAAAAGGCTTCGTCATGGGGCATATGGGCTCTAGACTTCTCCTCTTGTTCCGAGTTTTGCACATTTCATGCTTGATTAGGTCTAAAAATGCAACGTTAGGAGTCAGGAAATGTTATTGAAGTTTTAGGAACACCTGACTCTGTGTTTCACCCTTACGCTTTTGATTCAGTAGTTGCTGCAGGGACCTACTCTCTGCAAACTTAATAGAACCCTTAGCATTCAGAAGAAGGCAGTCAGTTGACCAATTTCTCAAATGCTTTCCTAGATCCGCCTCTAATATTCTTATTTTACCTGAATAAAGAGCTGGCCATGTGTTTTGGAAAAGTCTAGTGTATCATGTTCTATTTTTATTTATAAGTTGAAAAGTGTTTGGAGCTAAATTTGATCTCCACTTTGCAACAAGAAAAACAACCCTAGAACTGCAAAGTGAAGGGGAAAATCAAAGGACATGGAAATGAATAGAGCCGTGAACACAAGTAAGAGATCACATGGGCACAGAGGAAGCTGCTCCACTGCTGGTGCAGAAAGTGTCCTGAAATGGGAAAGATCTGTGGTAAATAAGTTTATTTCTTAGGAGCTCTGATAAACTCGTCCTCAATTAACTGTTTCATGAATGAGTGAATGCTTTCCCCACACACACACACCCTTACTTAGACACCACTGCCTACTCTGACCCCTCAAGTAGAACATAGTGAGTACAGAATGTGACCTTCACTGGGAATGCATATTTGCATTGAGATGGAGTTGGGTGTAAGGCACTCAGGGGACCTTGCTTTCTCGGACTTCTTGCTGTTGAAAATGGATTATTGGGAGAGCAACCTCAGTGGTGGCTAAAAAGGCAAATTAAACAGCCTCACCTCAGACCTGGCGAGGTATAATGACTGAGAGTGGAGCCCCAGAAAGGCATCTGCAGTGATTTGTAAGTGCATGAATGTTTGATGAGCTTTGGTTAGTAAAGTCGTTCTCAGCCTTGACTTCCAGATGGCATGCCCTGTGTGGTTTCAGAACTACCATCTCCTGTGTCCACCCCAAGATTCTCTGTTAGCCTGTGGCAGGGCCCAGCATCAATAGTATCTTCAAGGAGTAGCCCAGGATATTCTACCATGAGGTCAGGGTTAAACACTGGGAGGACCCAAGGGACATTTCATGGCCTCATTACAGGGTCTGGTCAATAGAAAAGGCTCCATGGGGAGGCCTGCTCTCCTTATGTTTTGGTAGCGGAGAGTCGATGTAAACCACA
>NW_017732303.1:56954-63918 GCF_001890085.2 Hipposideros armiger | reverse complement strand
CCCCTTACTTGGGTGAAAATTTTTGGTGGAGGCTTTCCAGGTGCTTTTGCACTTCTATTAATCATTTTGTTTCTGTTTTATTTAGTCTTCAGATGTGGACAACTAGTACTCTGGCGGGCAATAAATAAACTGCAAGGTCCGTGTTTCTCCTTCTGCAAAAACAGAAAGGGGGAGATGTTGCCTTACAGCTACCTCCTCCACCAACCCCTCCACACACACAACAACCCTTGACATAATGAGGTCACTAGGAAGTGTCTCAGAATGCTGAGACCCAGTGGAATCATATTGGTAAAGTTTCCTCAAGAGGGTGTTTCCGCATGCCGAGACCCAATGTAATGATATTGGTCATCTCCCTTGTTTAAATGGTTGCGGTACAGTGATGCCATCCTTGGGGTTGTGTGTGAGGGTGTGAAGGCACAGCACGTGTTGGAATACAATGGGGTAGGCTAATGGGAAATAGCCATAATGCACATAAAATACAGACTTTAGAATAAACCAGTTTCACTTCCCTGAAAAATTTCTCAATAAAAGCTACGCGTTGGCCTGATTTGGGGCTCAGTCCTCAGAGGCTGCAGCCCCTTGGCCCCGTTTTAACTGTATACTTGACTCATGTTTTTTAACCTTGTGCTGCCCCTCTCGCTCTCCACTGCCCTTGTTGCACAGGATGTGACAGAACTGCATATTTTATTTCAATGCATGTTCTGATCCAGAAGTCCTCGGGTAAGGCCTAAGCTTCTGCATTTCTAACATGCTGGCCACTCATGCTAATGTCTCATGTTCCAGTGCCACATTTTTTAATACCAAAGCAGTAAAACACATGGCAAGACCTGATGACTGACTTGTAAAGAGCTTCACAGAAATGAAAGGTTCTTCTGTAATAGCAATAATGGTAGACTATTCCTTTATGAATATTGGATATCCTGAGACAGTATTCTAACTTTTTCTAATATTAATGCTTAAAACAACAAAAAATAGTCTATGAGAGCAATACTCTTTTTCTTTTATATTTTTCAGTATCCAGTGTATTGGCATAGAATTAACCCATGGCCGTCCACACAATGTGAAAGAATTCACAAGAGTGTAGGAAATAGAAGAGCAAGAAAAAGTTTGTGGAAAGTCAGGTAAAGAGAGACTTCTGTTTGGAAGAGAAATACTGGCAAAGAGACTTTTGCCAGGGCAGAGTCCAGCAGGGGCAGCTGCAGAGACAGAGAGGTAAGAGCAATACTGGCAAAGGGAGTTTGCCAGGGCAAAGTCTGATAGAGACAGCTGTGGCAGGCTTCTGTTTAGCTGGAGTTTTATATTTTCCCATGGAGGATGTAGGCTGCTTGTTAGTATGCAGAGAGGCTGCCATTATAATTGTCTTCTCCTGGGAACTGTCCTGTTCCCATTTATGATGAATATAAGGTGTTTGTTAGCTTGCAGCTGCAGTGGTACCCAGGGGATTCATAACCAACTGGGTAAGCTCATTTTTTAAGCTCATTCTTGCCAGCTCACAATTTTGCTCCTATTAACTTTGCTTGTCCCATCCTGCCAGCCCATTAACATACTCCTGTTTGCTTTACTTCTCTCATCATCCAGTAAATACTAGAACCTGGGGTTTAGCCTAGCTTTTCTGATCTAGAATTTATCTACAAGAAAGGCACATACAAGGCTACGATTCAGAGAAAAATCATCAACAAATTACCATAGCAGATTTTGTAACTGAGAAGAATAATGGAAACATGAAGGTCCAAAACAGAATTGATCAAATAAGTTTTACATTTTAGGCACACATCCATAGTCCTAAAAAGTTACCTGTGTACATGGCAAAAGTGACACAGTGGGAACATTTCAAAGTCACTGATATTATGAAATGTTTTCAGTTGCAGAAACTTATGCATTTGTTTGTGGATGAAGTTTTTGAGTGTTTTTAAAAATACTATGGAGAAAAACATGCCCAATGGGGTATAAACTCATATAAAACATATATGTGAGTGCAAACGTTACTGAAAACTGCTTAGTTATCATGGTGCTGATTTACACATTAGATTTCAGCGACACTCAAACATCTATTAACTATATTACTCTCACTTTTTTTCTCTTTCCTGAAAACAAGCAAAGGCATGAAGAAGAATACGAGTATGCTGACATGACTTGAAATACAAGGGAAACTTACAGGACTGAGGTCTGACTGAGAACCTGCAGTTTAAAAACCAGTGTCTGTAATAAACAAAGGTCAAGCCTTCATGGCCTGAAGAAAAATCAAGAAAAGACAAACTCAGAAGAAAGGAGTTTCTAGAGTAAATGTCCTTTATACACAACACTCAGTAAATACTGCCAAATCCTTATTAGTGGTGACAGGAAAACTTCTCATATCATAGAGGAATGGCACACAGAAGTCCTGAACCACTGGATGAAGGTAACACCAGCTATGATGGGACAAACTGGTGTTGGCTGCCTGATGCACACGGATGAACACATATACAATCCTGTTACCATTGGGGGAAAGTGAATTATGATATGACCCTAACCACAAGGAAACAGCTGCTTCATGCACATTTCAAGCCACATGTAGCTCCCATGTCTTCTAGCCTTTACTTTAGTTTAAATAGTGTTTCTTTGGCATTCTGGACAGCAAGATTCTCTTTCCATTTGCGAATTAAAACCTCAGGGGAAAAGATTACTACTGATGTCATTCCACTGCATCATCAAATAGTGAATTGATTCCAACCATAACTGAGATGGGAGAGGTCAATGTTGGTGGCAGGATAACAAGCCATTCATTACACATCACTATTAATACATTAAAATTCATTTGCTTTATTATTAATGTAAATATAAGTTCACACAGTCTAAATAAAGCATGGCAAACCACCTGTAGGATCTACATATAAAATACAACAATTTAGGAAGCATTCTGGTTGTTTTGATATAATGACCTTACAGCTCTGTTTTCCATAGGTTTGAAGACTGAGACTCACTGTTTAGGAAACATGGATGTACAATAATTTATGCACTTAGGGATGAGTTGTCTGTACTTTATCAGATATCTCTGAAGACCTCTTTATTTCAACCACATCTGGTAATATGCATTACTCCTCTCTGTGGTTACTACAAAGACACATCAGGGTTTCAATGAACCACCACCTTATTTTCCTTAAAGAGCAATTGGTAAAACATTAAAATTCAGAATGTTCCAGTCTCACATTAATGCAGAGAATGATGTCCTGAACACCTACTTCACGGTGACTTACATCAACATTCTAAGTCAACCAAACAGCATCTCCATTTAGATTTTCATCATACATTGTGTATTACAGTGCCCTCATTCTCCTAGGGAAAATTAGATCTGAGTGAATCCCACCCAACATACAAGGGCTGTCAGATCTTTGAGAAAGCAACAAACAAACCATGATTCACACACACTAGGAGTAAAAAAACAGCATCAAGTGACTCTACAGTGGATTACATTACTATTTCCTTTGCAAGAAATCTCAAGTACTATCAATATATAAAGAGTCATTGTGAAGAATTGTACCTTTTCAGCATCCATCACCCTGATACTTTCAAGCATATTCACACGTTTTTTAACATTTACTTATTCACTATATGTATTCTGATTTAAAGTAATATCTGAAAACTGTTATTTACTNATTGCCGTGGTGCAGCGGCACCATCCTGGTGGTTGTGTGTGAGGGTGTGAAGGCACAGCACGTGTTGGAATACAATGAGGTAGGTTAATGGGAAATAGCCATAAGGCACGTAGCACACGGACTTTAGATTAAACCAGTTTTACTTCCTTGAAAAATTTCTCAATAAAAGCTACATGTTGGCCTGATTTGGGCCTCAGTCCTCAGAGGCTACAGCCCCTTGGCTCCGCTTTAACTCTATATTTGACTCTTGTGTTTCTTAACCTTGCACCGCCCTTCTCGCTCTCCACTGCCCTTGCCATGCGGGACATGAAATCTGGTGCCCAATTTGGGACTCAAAGAGGGAAGTAAGACTCCGAATCTGCCAAAGAAGGTTTCATGGCACAAGGACTGGGAAGATGTCCGGACAACTACAAGGTAGGGGAAATCCCAGAGAATTTAACCGGTAACAGGGTAGAATTAACTAAACTTTTGTGTGAAAGAGTGTGAATGTGTGAGTGATTGATTATAGTTCCATGGCCTCGACTATGGGGCTTGTTTGGGCTCTAATTTGTGATTCTGTGGTTATGTTGTAAAGCAAAATGTTGACTTGGTGCTTTGCGGCATCAACTTGGAGCTTATACGGGTGCACCATAGCCAAGATGGACCTTAAAGTCTCGTGAGGGACATGGCCAGACGGGCCTCTGAATGAACTTTTAGTGAAAGTTTTTCATTTCTCTCTTTTTACTCACATGGAAAATGTTAATAGCCAATATAGACCTTATGTCTGCTGACTGAAGCAGCTTATTAAGAAAGGAGGGGCTAAAGTCTCAGAAAAGAAATTGGAGGAACTTTTAAAGGTCGTAGAGACTCAATGTTCCTGGTTTCCTAAATTAGGGAGCGACGTTGGACTTAGAGCCATGGACTCAGTAGGCAGAGACCTTAGTGAGGTATAGCATCAGGGAGTATAACTGCCAGCCACAATTTTGGGATACGCAGCGGTTAGTTAGGTCAGTTTTAGAACCTATGCAAACTGACACAGAAGATGAAGAGGAAGATAATGATCAGGGTTGTAAAAACCCAAAAGAAAAATCTGAGGAAAATGAAAACCGAGAGAAAACTCCAGAGTAAGGGGAAAACGATAATTTAGAGGCACCCACAGTTGTCCAAAATCACTATATCCACCTTGGGAGGATGGTTTGGAGAACTACAATTCGCCTCCTACTCCTTTACCTCAGTTTCTGCCTCCACAGCAGACTTCATTTATGGCTGGCTGATTTAGAAACAACTGTTGTTTTTCTTGGAGACCAGTTAGAAAGTCTCCGTACCATGATCACCCTTAAATGTGACTGGAATATTTCTGCCTACTGTGTAACACCTTTTTCTTACAATCAGACACGTACCCTTGGTCGGAGGTATGAGCTCATCTCTTAGGACATGTGCCCAATCTTACTGTAGATATCTTACAGTTGCAAGAAGAAGTGGATCAGATGTCTTCTGCTAATCTCCAGCTCCTCCCAGGAGAGGACGCCCTTTCCGTGGCTGCAGAAGGACTCTCTATTCTGAATCCCCTTACTTGGGTGAAAATTTTTGGTGGAGGCTTTCCAGGTGCTTTTGCACTTCTATTAATCATTTTGTTTCTGTTTTATTTAGTCTTCAGATGTGGACAACTAGTACTCTGGCGGGCAATAAATAAACTGCAAGGTCCGTGTTTCTCCTTCTGCAAAAACAGAAAGGGGGAGATGTTGCCTTACAGCTACCTCCTCCACCAACCCCTCCACACACACAACAACCCTTGACATAATGAGGTCACTAGGAAGTGTCTCAGAATGCTGAGACCCAGTGGAATCATATTGGTAAAGTTTCCTCAAGAGGGTGTTTCCGCATGCCGAGACCCAATGTAATGATATTGGTCATCTCCCTTGTTTAAATGGTTGCGGTACAGTGATGCCATCCTTGGGGTTGTGTGTGAGGGTGTGAAGGCACAGCACGTGTTGGAATACAATGGGGTAGGCTAATGGGAAATAGCCATAATGCACATAAAATACAGACTTTAGAATAAACCAGTTTCACTTCCCTGAAAAATTTCTCAATAAAAGCTACGCGTTGGCCTGATTTGGGGCTCAGTCCTCAGAGGCTGCAGCCCCTTGGCCCCGTTTTAACTGTATACTTGACTCATGTTTTTTAACCTTGTGCTGCCCCTCTCGCTCTCCACTGCCCTTGTTGCACAGGATGTGACAGAACTGCATATTTTATTTCAATGCATGTTCTGATCCAGAAGTCCTCGGGTAAGGCCTAAGCTTCTGCATTTCTAACATGCTGGCCACTCATGCTAATGTCTCATGTTCCAGTGCCACATTTTTTAATACCAAAGCAGTAAAACACATGGCAAGACCTGATGACTGACTTGTAAAGAGCTTCACAGAAATGAAAGGTTCTTCTGTAATAGCAATAATGGTAGACTATTCTTTTATGAATATTGGATATCCTGAGACAGTATTCTAACTTTTTCTAATATTAATGCTTAAAACAACAAAAAATAGTCTATGAGAGCAATACTCTTTTTCTTTTATATTTTTCAGTATCCAGTGTATTGGCATAGAATTAACCCATGGCCGTCCACACAATGTGAAAGAATTCACAAGAGTGTAGGAAATAGAAGAGCAAGAAAAAGTTTGTGGAAAGTCAGGTAAAGAGAGACTTCTGTTTGGAAGAGAAATACTGGCAAAGAGACTTTTGCCAGGGCAGAGTCCAGCAGGGGCAGCTGCAGAGACAGAGAGGTAAGAGCAATACTGGCAAAGGGAGTTTGCCAGGGCAAAGTCTGATAGAGACAGCTGTGGCAGGCTTCTGTTTAGCTGGAGTTTTATATTTTCCCATGGAGGATGTAGGCTGCTTGTTAGTATGCAGAGAGGCTGCCATTATAATTGTCTTCTCCTGGGAACTGTCCTGTTCCCATTTATGATGAATATAAGGTGTTTGTTAGCTTGCAGCTGCAGTGGTACCCAGGGGATTCATAACCAACTGGGTAAGCTCATTTTTTAAGCTCATTCTTGCCAGCTCACAATTTTGCTCCTATTAACTTTGCTTGTCCCATCCTGCCAGCCCATTAACATACTCCTGTTTGCTTTACTTCTCTCATCATCCAGTAAATACTAGAACCTGGGGTTTAGCCTAGCTTTTCTGATCTAGAATTTATCTACAAGAAAGGCACATACAAGGCTACGATTCAGAGAAAAATCATCAACAAATTACCATAGCAGATTTTGTAACTGAGAAGAATAATGGAAACATGAAGGTCCAAAACAGAATTGATCAAATAAGTTTTACATTTTAGGCACACATCCATAGTCCTAAAA
>NW_017732303.1:49845-54784 GCF_001890085.2 Hipposideros armiger | reverse complement strand
TGGCTGCTGGCTACACACGGTAGCCCAAGGCAACTCACTGCAGCAGGGGCTGCAGCCTACGCCGTCGCCTCACGGCAGCCCAGCTCCAGGTTGAGCTGTTGTTCAGCATCTTAGCTGTAGAGGGCAGTGTCACTGGCCTTCATATGTGGTATCCGAACCAGGGCCCTCTGGCGTCGCCAGCCAGCTCTTAACCAATGAGCCACTCGGCTGGCCCTATTTTACATCTTTAAAGTCACTTTAAAGCATGAATTATGTGCATTTTCTGATTTATATTTTGAACACAGGGTTTTCATCATTTATTTTGAATGTTGATTTCTCTGCAGTAAGCGTACTCTGATATTGAATGAGGCTGTAGGTCCAGCTACAGGGTTTCTTAGGTTCTTCAATTTTAAGGTGTTTTAGTGAACTGTAAATTTCTGTGTCTTTAGTGAACTGTAAATGGTGAGTAATGGGTTTGCTACATTTTTCACATTTGTAACACTTCTCTTTGGTATGCATTGTCTCATCATATCATGTAAGATATGAATGATGAGTAAAGGCTTTATTTCCCACATTCTCTGCTTTTGTAAGGCGTCTCTCCAGTTGTGTAATTCTCTCATGTTGTGTAAGTTAGAGCACTGGTGAAAGGCTTTACCACATTCTCAACATTTGTAAGACTTCTGCCCAATATGGATTAACTCATTTCTAGTAAGATATGAATGTTGAATAACCGTTTTACCACTTCTCTACATTTGTAAGCCTTTTCTCCAGTATTACCAGGACTCTTAACGGGGCTTGTGTATGATGGGAGGGGGGGTAAGTATGGGTGAAAAAGGAAGGGATTAAGAAGAACAAATTGGTTGTGATACAGTAGTCATGGGGATATAGGGTAAAGCATAAAGAATGTAGTCAACAATACTGTAAAAGCTAGGTATTGTGCCAGATAGATACTAGATCTACCAGGGTGATAGATGGGAATGGGGTTGGGGGCAGGGTGGAAAAGGTGAAGCCATTGCCTTTTAAATTGCACGTTTTACATTCTAAAATCAACTGCACAACCAAAACAGGCATTGCTTGCTTTTGTCTAGCTATTGTTGAAGAATTACTGGAGCAAGTGTCATTGTCAAATTATAATTGTCGTGGATGTACTTCAAATAGCGATACACTTTTTTGTTTGCAGGCGAAAAATTGGGCACACTTTTATGAGATTATTCCATCAACTCAGTCCAAGCAACAACCTATAATTATTTGCCATGTTTGTTATAAATATAAAATCAGGAAAGAGACTACCTGGCAGTTCAAACAATGTGAAGTGCCACTGCATTTACCTACCTGCATTGAAAAATACCATACTCTTCATAACTATTAATAATTTGCTTTTTGTTATACCTTGAATTTGTTTATTTTATTTTTCTTATTTATTTTTGTTTTGCAATTCTAATTTCGTGAAGTCATTTCAACACTATATATGTCCTTGATTTTTTAGAAATAAATGAACTTTTACATAGAATCTGCTTTTACATATTACCCAAAGAACCAATGAACTAAATCTGTTCCATATGCAACATTTATTTTCAATAAATTGGTACCCAAGGGGTTAATATAAGTTAAAAAATCAATCATGGTTGCTATGAGAGTTGCATATGGGGCCTGGGGCCTCTACTGACAGATCTGGGCTAAGGCAGAGAGCAATTGATCATGGGTCAGGTTCTGGTGTCAGTCATGGCATTGTGTCCTCTAGTTTTCAGGGGATTTGGTTCATGGGGCTGGTCAGCTTTCTTGAATCCAGAGCTGAAACATAACTGAGGCCAAGGTGTTAGCTTTGTTGTATTAAATGCTTACTCATCGTTTGAGGTTTAGTTATTATATCCTAGTCAGTGTTGATAGGCCTGAAGGTTCATACTTAAGTGAATTTGTTGTTAAACAGAACCCAATGTGCTAAGGGCTTATCAATTAAAAGGAGCATACATACAATATAGGAGCAGGCAGGAGGATCTAGGGAAAAAAATGCAAGTGAGTTCAGTTCTACCAGGAAAAACAAAGCTAGCTTGGATTAAAGCAGAATAAATGCAAAAGACATGAAGTTCACATTCGGTTACAAATCCACCTCATGGAATACTTGAATGGCGCTGTCAGGGGAGAGGTGAGTAAAGAGTTTTAAGAAGGAAAACGACGTGAAAAGGGAGTCTACGTGGTCGAAAGACAGAAAAGCAAGTGGGCAGTGAGCAGCCTTGGAGGCCTTTCAGTCCCCAAAGGAAGCACCCTGGCTCTCAGGGCGAAGCTTTAATTTACAGTGGGAAGAGCCCGTTGCAGGGACTTCAAGGTCCATAGCGACTCCAGACCCATGTATGAAGATGGGGGGTTGTGAAACGCAGCTTTAGACTAGAGAGTCAGATACTCACCTCGGTAGGGTGACCATCACTCTCATGTACCCGCTTCACAGTCTTAAGAAACGGCCGCAGATCCAAAGTTGGGCGAAGTGGGAAGAAGACTTGGGCAGAGCCTGAGGTAAGGGACCCCGACCCCTGGTTAGAGTTGGGAATGGGCCATGACAAGGAGGAAGCAAAAGGAAACTGGCGAGAGGGCGGGGCCAGGACAGGTCTTGTGCTGCAGGGGGCACAGCTGGTGAGATACCTGGTCTGAGCCTGGACCGTGAGGAAGGGAAAAGATATCGGGATGAAGGAGTGGTTGGGACCTGGCCTGGGCTTCCCTGCGCTTAGCAGCAAGGTTTCTTTTCCTGGTGTCTTTAGCGTGTGCTGCAGGAAAGTTGCTGTCTGCCCATTTTAAGTTGCTATTGTTAGGTATCACCAGGGGCACCGGCAATAAGGCAACCGCCCCCCCCCCTCACTCCCTGAAGAAGCTGCCAGACATCCTCTTGGATAAAAGATAAAATAACCAGCACCTTACCGCAGGTTTCCTGATAAAAACAAGACATAGCAGAACTGTAAAGGTCAACAAAAAATGTATGCAGCAATACCTGCTCTGCAATTATAACTGCTCATGTATGCTTGCAATTACATCCCCTATCGCTTACCTTATAAAACCTCCCGCAGACGCCTGCAGGGGTTCTGATGCCAGTTTTAGGCTCAGCTCCAACAGGCACATAAAGCTGCTTGGTTTGGACATGTGCCTCAGACTTTGACTCTTCGGGGAACCTTTCATTTTGGTGCTGAAATCCGGAGGGGGATACAACTCACAGACTGTACTTGGATCACCCTCCATTTTCCCCTGCAGGCTTGATCCACGCTCAGGACTCTCCCCTTCTCGAGCCTGTCAAGGAGACACTCTCTCAATTCCTCCTGGAGACATGCACTTGGGGTGAGTGACAACTTCACCGCCTTTGTTCCTTGGTCCCTCTGTCCTCTTTCACGTCGGTTGAAAGTCCTAGCGCTAGGCCAGGGGGCACCCCTTCGGTACTTTGGACATCCACTCCCCCAATTTTGGGACGACCACTTTGGAGGTTAGTCGCTCAGTTCTCGCTGATGGTTTCATTGGCGACAGAAATGCCTTCACCCTTCGCGATCATCTTTGCAGCTCTTTGTCACCTCACTCCTGAACACCATGGGTGCAGGCCCTTCTCTCCCTCCTAAATCCTCTCCCTTGGGATGTCTTTTGAGAAACCTTGATGCCCTCGGTTTGCGGAGTGAAATCCGGCCAAAACGCCTCATTTTCTACGACCTCAATACAAATTGCACAATCATTCTCAGTGGCCGGAAAACAGAACTTTCGATTTTTACATTCTGCGATTTGGGTAATTTCTGCCACTAAGATGGAAAATGGTCTGAGATCCCCTATGTCCAGGCCTTCTTCGCTGTCCACTAGTGACCTTCTCTCTGTCAGTCCTGCTCCACCTTCCAAGTCCTCCTTGCCCACTAAAAGCCCCCTCTTCCCTCTGAGGACAACACCTCAGTGTATGAACTGGGTGATCAGCCCTCCCCTCTGGCACCCCTTCCATATGCCCCTCATTTTTGCTCTCGCCCGCATCACCTGAAGCCTCTGAAGAGAGGAGTCTGTTAAAATCTTATGAATCTATGTAAACATCATCTTGAAGTATACTGATATAAAAGGGTTTTTCTCTCTCAAGGGACTCCAGCAAAACTGATGCTTCAGTCCCATTTTCATCCTGTGGCACTCAGAGCCCCTTATGTTTAGATGATGATTTGGGGAAGATTCCCAGCTGTGAACCGCAGGTTCACGGGATCCGATCCACAGAGGATAAGTAGATGTCACAGCAAAGAGCGCTGACTGAGGGCCAATTTGGTCTCAGGATCATAGCACATAATTAGACCATGAAGTAGAGAACTCAAATAAAATATCAGAAACTCTCTCTGGGAGTAGAAATGGGGGAAAACTAAACTAAACACATTCTCCCCATTGCCACCCGGAGATGTGGTCAATGTTTTCAGATCACAGGTGAAAGGGAGGCTTTTTACTCTGTCAGCGTCTAAAGGATGGGGCACAGTCTATAGTAAACCTGAAACCTCTCTGACCTAGGTCCCACAGTCCGTAGTCCCCTTCAAGCTCAAATCTGTGCTGCGACCACAGAAAACAGAAAGGGAGTGAAGAACACTAGGGGACTAGGTCGTTGAACAACCACTTCGCGGCTGTAAAGACGGTTCCGAGGGTGATTGGGACGTAACTACATATTCCATTCTTCCCTATGGAGGCCCGAGTCACCACTCGGCCACGGGGGAAGGAAGTGCAGAGCCCCCGGACCGAGGTCCTTAGCAACTGGGAGTCCAGGTAGCCTACGGAGGTCAGGGAGCCCAAGAGGTCGCCCTTGGGCGGCAAGGAAGCTAGGGCCAAGCCGGAAGCCCCGGGGGTTACCAGCACAAAGTCACCCGGGAGCCAAGAGCCAGGGCGGGGACTGGGCTGCTGGGGTGGGGCGTGGGCTTTGGGGTGGGGGGTACTGGTGAGAAGATTTTGGTGGGGATCCAATGGGTCCAAGGGAGCTGTGACC
>NW_017732303.1:45233-47759 GCF_001890085.2 Hipposideros armiger | reverse complement strand
AAGAAATTACTAGTAATGAAATGAAATCAAATCAGTAATCAGAAAACTGCCAACAAACAAAACCCCTGCACCAGATGGCTTCACAGGTGAATTTTACCAAATAATCAAATAAGAATGAATGCCTATCCTTCTCAACTACCATTCAAAAAAATGCAGGAAAAAGAAAAGCTCACAAGTTTATTTTTGTTAGGGTACCATCACCCTAATAATTTCAAAACAGACAGACATTACACAAAAAAATGTATAAACCAATATCCTCGATGAAACTTGCTGCAAAAATCCTTCAACAAAATAGCAGTAAGACAGATTTGGCAGTACATGAAAAAGATCATACCCCATGACCAAGTGTGATTTATTCCTGGGATGGAAGTTTGGTGCAATACCCACAAATTAAATAACATAATGCACCACATAAACAAAATGAAAGATAAATATCATATCAATAGATGCAAAGATTTTTTACAAAATTCAGTATTGTATTATGAAAAATAATCTCAGTAATGTTGGAATAGAGGGAACATAACTCACCATGAGAAAAACGCTGTATGACAAACCTAGGTCTAACATCATTCTCAACAGGGAAAAGCTAACAGCATTCTCCGTAAGATCAGGAATAAAAGAAGGATGCTGTGTCTCACCAGTTTTAGTCAACATACTATTCTAACACTTGGCCACGACCATCAGACAAGAAAATGAAATAAAAGGCATGCAAATGGGAAAGGAGGAAATAAAACCGTCATTATTTATAGATGACATGGTACTATATAGACAGAACCTGAATGATTCCACCCAAAAAACTATCCGAGCTGATAAGTGAATTCAGTAAATTAGCAGGATACAAAGTTAATGTTCAGAAATTGGTTGCATTTTATTACGTGAATAATGAACTGTCAGAAAGAGTCACTAAGGTAACCATCCTCTTTACAATGACATTTTTTTTATTGTTAGTTTCAGGTTTACAGATCAATGCAATAGTTACCCTTTTCACCCTCACATAGTAACAACCCCACTCCTCCCATGTATTTCTCTCCCACCCCCGATATCATGCTTATTTATTAAAATTCCATTGATTCCATTCCCACTCTCTACTCCATGTCCCGAGACTATATGTATATGTAATTATAGTTGACATACAATATTATTCAACATCAGCTTCAGAAATACAGTGCAGTGGTCAGGCCTCTACACCGACTATGAAGTGGTCTCCCCAACAGGACATGAGTCCATCTGGCCCCCTAATAAATATTTACAACATTATTGATTATATTCCTCAGACAGTTTTTTCTATCCCTGAGGCCATATTGCAATTACCAATTACAATTACATTTTTTAAAAACATAAGCTACTTAGGAAAAAATTTAATCAGAGCTAAAAGACCTGTACTTGGAAAGCTATCAGACACTGAAGAAAAAAATGAAAGTAGATACAAATAAATGGAAGCATATATCATACTTATGAGTAGGAAGAAATACCACCATTAAAATTCCATACTACCCAAAGCAATCTAGACATTCCATGCAATCCTTATCTCATACCAATGGCATTTTCAACAGAAATGGAACAAATAATATTAAAATGTATACGGAACCACAAAAGACCCTGAATAACCATAGCAATTTTGAGAAAGAAGAATAAAGTTGGTGGTTCCATGCTACTTGATAGCAAACCATGCTAAAAGTCTATAGGAATCAAAACAACATGGTACTGACATTAAAACAGACACATAGATCAATGGAACAGAACAGACAGCCAAGAAATAAACCCACTCCTAGATCGTCATTTAATCTATGACCGTATAGGATGTAAGAATATACAACTGGGGAAATGACAGTCTCTTCAAGAAACTGTGTTGGAAAAACTAGACAGATACATGCAAAAAGATACATGAAACTAACCGACCTTCTTATACCGTATACAAGAATAACCTCAATATTGATTAAAGACTTAAAAGGAAGACCCGAAACCATAAAATTCATAGAAGAAAATATAGGCAGTACATTCTCTTTCATTACCCTTAGTGATATTTTTCTTTCTGATATATCTCTTTGGGCAAGGGCCACAAAAAACAAACAAACAAATGACACTACATAAAACTGAAAAGTTTTTGCATAGCAAACAAAACCATCAAAAACATGGACAGAGGGCTGGCCCAGTGGCGCGTTGGTTAGGAGTTGGCTTGGGAGCACCAGCTCTGAGCAGCAGGGCCCTGGTTCGGATCCCACATGAGGACCAGTGATACTGCGCCCTCTGCTGCTATGATGGTGAGCAGCAGCTCAACCTGAAGCTGGGCTGCCGGGAGTATCCAGCGACTGCGTAGGCAGGCAGCACTGGGGCTGGCCAGTAGCTGGCCTGAGCTTTCATGAGCTGCCATGAGCCACTGTGAGCTGCCGTCCAGTGGCTAGTGAGTGATCTGCCTCGCCCAGAAAGAGTGCAATGATCACAATACCAACATGGGCCAATGAAGCAACGTCCTCCACAACTCGATTGAAGAAAAAAAGGACAGCAACTTGTCTGTTCCCCTTCCCC
>NW_017732303.1:38410-42039 GCF_001890085.2 Hipposideros armiger | reverse complement strand
AGGAGATGGGTTCCAGGAAATAGAACGCTGGAGGAGAGAGAAGGTCAACACCACAGCCTGTGCCATGTTTCCAAACAGCCACTTGGCTGCCTTGCCAGAGGCAGAAATCAATGCCAAGGAACAGATGGAAAACTCCCCTGAACGATGCACTCACAAAGAGTGCAGTTGCCTGACCGGTGAATATGCCCATTAGACCCTCCCCTTGGCCCAGGTTGCTAGAGACAAACCTGGCAGGGTTCCAGACTCTCATCATCTCCATTTAAAAACCAAACTTCCAAGGAAAGGTTTGCTTGAACAAAGGGGATTACCGTTAACATATTAGTTTGAAAAACATTATCTGATGTTACAGATGAGGAAACCGAGGCCCAGGGGAGGAAGTGCTTTTCCTGAGATCACCCAGCAAGCTGGTGGCAGAGGTGGACTCGAAACTCCTAATCCAGGGCCTGGGGCTCTCTACTCACCATGCCCGGGGCTGCTTTGGTGCTTCCTAAAGGGAGAGCCTGAAGGAAAGTGGCTTCCCCTTGAGGCTTGGGATATGGAAAACCACCAGAGCAGTAAGTCCAATAACGACTACCCTTTACTAAAAGTTTACTCCTCACCAAGCTCTGTATTAATGGATTACTATAACAACAACAATCTCATTTAAACTTCAAAAGAGTAAGACACTATTTTCCTGGGTTTTACTGGTGTGGAAACAGAGACTCAAAGAGCTTAATCAAGTTTCCCCAAACCATATCCCTAGCAGAGGGAGGGACAGGATTTAAACCCACAATACTGAACCAGTACCTGGTTAGATTCTTTCACAATCTAACCACTACCCTCTAGTCCTCTGAGCACTCCTATCCCCAGTAGCTTGGCCAGCCAAGACTCACCTCCTCAGGCAAGTGACAACCACAGAAGTGGTTGTCTCAGGGTTACTGCCTTGTTTATTCTTCCTTTTCTTCATAGCTTCTGANCAGTAGTGTTTCTTCAGACACCCGGGGTCGCAGGAGCGGGGGAAGCGGGACCATTCCAGCGAGATTCGGACACAGGGTTAAGAGGACTTCCAGCGACCACCACGTAACTGCGAGGCTCAGCCAGAAAAGTAGGGACCGGGGGTGCTAGGCAGCAGCGGAGTGGATGTGGCCTAAATTCTCTAATACCACTGGTCTATGAGAAAGGCATCACAATTAAAGATGCAGCCGCTGTCTCCACCCACCTCAGGCAGAGGAGCGGCAGGGCTTATCGCTCAGGGTGCATGCAGCCTGCTGTGTGAAAGTTCCTGGGCTCAGGCACAGGATTCTGATTAACTGGCAGACCTGAGAGACCGCACGCCCACCCTCGTCCTGGACCCTCCTGCACAGAAACACACCCCACCCCTTTGAAACGGGATCCCGGACCCCAGGTTTCAGGAGATAGGCTAGGACAGGACAGCAGGGGGATAGCACATCCCCTTCACAACCCCTTCACTGACTCCCATAGGTCTTCCCCAGAATATCTTGTCCCAGAGATTGTGCCCAGAGACCTCTACCCAGTGTGTGCACGCCATCGTATCAGAATCTCTCTTTCCTTGAGGATCTCTATCCTCATCCTGGGAACATATCTGTCTGCTTCTCGACTGGATCCGCTCCCGGTAGCTCCTACTTCCCAAACTCCTCCAACACCCCCACAGTACCCTTTCTTCCCGGTGCAGACTCTAGGACCAATCAGCCATTTGTCCTTCACATTCCTCTCCTGGAATCAACCAGGACTTTCCAAAAGATGCGGCCAGGGCCTTCCGATTCCGCTGGAGCCCCGCTACCTTCCACCGTGTAATCCACTGCTGCTCCAAGCGGTCATCTTCATCCCTACAGCAGCTGACCCATCCCCAGCCCTCTTCAAGGTTTCCCCCTAGCGACCCTCTGAGAAACACCAGGTTATTTCTCAGCCCTTCCCCTTCTTTTTTCCTGTGCCCAACTAAGCTTCAAAGAAGAAGCAGTGACCTGTCTTTGTCAGTGGCACCCCAGGCTCTGCAAGTGTGCTCTGTCCTTCCTGACAGCACTGCAAGTGTGATTGCTTCTTTTTCAACACCTCCTCACCCATTCCATTCACAAATAAACCACTCTCATTGCCTCCAACATATGTGCTCTCTCCTGTCTTAGGGCATTTGGGGATATTGTACTGTCCACTGTCTCGAATACTTTTTCAGCTTTTTGCCAACCTGATTGATGCCAACTCACCCTGTAGAATTGAGCTTCCTCAGAGAAGCCTTACCCCCACTTCTGGCTCAGCCCAGCAACCCTGGTAGACACTCCTGTAGCACACTGTACTTCAACTTCAAAGCACTTTTCAGACTTGTAGTAAGTTGATTAGTTATTTATCATTCATATATTCATATGACACATTTTAGTGAATGTCTTCTATGTGCCAGGTACTACTGTAGACATAGTGCAATCAGCAGTGAGTCTAACAAAGTCCCTGCCCTCGTGGAGTTTACACTCAGTGGTGTAAGGCCGACAATCAAAACAGTATTTTCGGGCTGGCCGAGTGGCTCAGTTGGTTCAGAGTTAGCGTTAGAGCATGTGCTCTGAGCAACACGGCCGCCGGTTCAACTTTCACATGGACCAGTGACTCTGTGCCCAAGTTGAGCTGCCACTGAGCTGCCAACAGGTGGCAGGATGGCTCAGCTGGTGAGAGCACGTGCCCCTAACAACAAGACTGCCTGTTCGATGGTGGACTTCGCCCTCCTGCAACTAAGAATGAACTCTGCACCTTGAGTTGAGCTGCCACCTGGATTGCTCAGTGGGTAGAGCATGCGTTCTTAACAACAAGGCTGCTGGTTCGACTCCCACATGGGATGGTGGCTATGCCCACCCGCACCTGAGATTGAACAGAGCACCTTGAGCTTAGAGGCCATGATCTGCTGATGGGTAGCCACATGGCGACTGGCACCCTCCAAGATTGAAGAATAACAACTTGGCTGGTCCCCCTCCCCATTTCCCAACACTGTTCCCCTTCCCCAATAAACCATTTTTTTTAAAAAGAAAGAAACCGAATATCTGAACTAAGAAATTACTAGTAATGAAATGAAATCAAATCAGTAATCAGAAAACTGCCAACAAACAACAGCCCTGCACCAGATGGCTTCACAGATGAATTTTACCAAATAATAAAATAAGAATAAATGCCTGTCCTTCTCAACTACCTATTCAAAAAAATTCAGGAAAAAGAAAAGCTCACAAGTTCATTTTTATTAGGGTACCATTACCCTAATAATTTCAAAAAAGACAGACAGTACACAAAATGAAAACTATAGACCAATATCGACGATGAATCTTGAGGCAAAAAACCTTCAACAAAATTATTAGTAAGACAGATTTGGCAATACATGAAAAAGATCATACCCCATGACCAAGTGTGATTTATTCCTGGGATGCAAGTTTGGTGCAATACACACAAATCAAATAATATAATGCACCACATAAACAAAATGAAAGATAAAAATCGTATCAATAGATGCAGAAGAACCTGAAACTGATGTTGAATAATACTGTATGTCAACGATAATTATATATACATATATAACCTCGGGACATGGAGTAGAGTGCGGGAACGGATTCAATGGAATTGTAATAGATAAGCATGATATCGGGGGTGGGAGGGCAGTGGAT
>NW_017732303.1:33085-36354 GCF_001890085.2 Hipposideros armiger | reverse complement strand
GATTGAAGAAAAAAAGGACAGCAACTTGTCTGTTCCCCTTCCCCGATTCCCCAATGCTGTTCTCCTCCCAAAATTCCCCAATAAAATCTATAAAGAAAAACCAAACAACGAGGAGACTCCTAGATGGGATTAAGACACTCGCCAATGATACATCTGAGAAGGGGTTAATATCCAAAACTTACAAAGATCTCCTACAATTCAACACTGCAAAAACAAACGATAAAATTTAAAACTGGGGAGAGGACGTGAGTAGACATTTCTCCAAAGAGGAAATACAGATGGCCAACAGACATCTGAAAAGATGCTCAATGTCATTAATCATTTCTCTGATGAGAGAAATGCAAATTAAAACCACAATGAGCTATCACCTCACACCTGTCAGGATGGTTATCATCAATAAAGCCACAAACAGCAATTCTTTGCAAGGATGTAGAGAAAGGGAAACCCTAGTACAGTGTTGGTGGGATTGCAAATTGGTGGAACCACTATGGAAATCTGTTTGGAAGTTCTTCAAAAAATTAAAAAACGAATTGTTTTATGACCCAGTAATTCCACTTCTGTATTATCTCCAAAGAAATCGAAAACACTACTGTGAAAAGATATCTGCACCTCTATGTTCACTGCAGAATTATTTACCATAGCCAGGATTTGGAAGATGTCCAAGTGCACAGCAACAGATGATTGGATAAAGAAAATATGGTACAGACACATGTACAATGAAGTATGACTGGGTCATTAAACATAGTGAAATCTTAAACAACAAGTGCTGTCAAGGATGTGGAGAAAAGAGAACCCTCATTCACTGTTGGCAGGATTGCAAATTGGTGCTGCCACCATGGAAATGATTATGGAGGCTCCTCAGAAAATTAAAAATTGAGCTACCTGATGACCCAGCAATTTTACTCCGGGGTGTTTATCCAAAGAAACCCAGAAGAGTAATTTGAAAAAAATATATGCACCCCTACGTTTACTGCAGCACTACTTATACCAGTCAAGATATGGAAACAATGAAAATGCCCAAAATAGGCCATCTGATAAAGAAATTTTAGTACATATATACAATGGAATATTGCTTGGTCATAAAAAAGAATGAAATCTTACCATTTGTGACAACATGGGTGGACCTAGAGGGTATTATGCTAAGTGAAATAAACCACACAGAGAAAGACAAATGCCATATTATCTTATTATACAAGGAATCTAAAGAACAAAATAAATGAGCAAACAGAAGAGAAACAGACTCATAGATAAAGAGGACAAACTGATGGTAGCCAGAGGAGAGGAGGGTTGGGGAGCTGGGTGAGAAAGGCAAAGAGATTGAGAAATACAAAGAGGTAGTTACAAAACAGTCATGAGGATGTAAAGTACAGCATGGACAATATAGTTATTAATGTGCAACAGCTATGTATAGTGTCAGGTGGTTACTAGACTCATCGGAGAGATCACTATATAAATGATGTAACTGTCTAACCACTAAGACACCAGGAACTTATATAAAATTAACTGAATAACAATTGAAACTGAAAAAAACAAAAACCATAAAGAGAACTCATACAACCCAACCACTAAAAAAAAATCTAATTTAATAATGGGAAGCAGACCTAACCAGACACTTTTCCAAGATGACATACCAATGGCCAAGAATTATGTGAAAAAAATGCTCAACTTCACTAGCTATTAGGGAAATGCATAGAAAAAACATAATTGGATACTACCTCACACCTTTTTGAATGGCTATTATAAAAAAAAACAAGTAATACCATGAGTAGGAGCAGCTGTGCAGAAAATAGAACCCTCATACACTGCTGCTGAGGATGTCAATAGGTACAGCCACTGTGGAAAATAGTATGGATATAGGCCTGAAAAGATTAAGAAAAAAGTTACCAGATAACCCCAAAATTCCTCTTCTGGTATGTACCAAAAATTAAAAATAAATGGGAGCCCCTGTTTCTGGAGATGCCATCATTCCTCCCCAGGCTACATAATCCCAGGTCTACATTACTGGAGTAGAAAACGCAAGTGCGAAACAATTCCTGTTAAAGAGGGTTTAAAAACAAGAAGGGGCTATGGGATCCTGGTCTTCATTTCCAGGAGAACGAGGGATGTGGGCACAGGACATTAGTGTCAAAACTCAGCTTCAGGACTCCTCTGGGCCTGTGCTGCCCTCACCGTGCTTCTCGGCATCTACTCTGAGCTGACAAGGAGAGTCATGGCACCTAGGGGGACCTGGCCGACTGGGTGTGAGCAGTCCTGATGAAAGAAAGACGACACCAGCCAGGAGGGCTGTCCCAGCCCCTCTCCACATGCCCATCTCTCACAGGATCTGGTGCCACTTCTGCCCTACTCTTCTGGCCTGGCAGTTGTCCCTCGAGGAAGGTAATTAATTAAAGAGGCAGTACCAACATCACATCTGGAAAAGGTCGCCTCCTGACCCGGTCAACACCAAGCACCCCACGTTTCTGGCAAATGCTCTGTGAGCTCATCATCCTGCCGTACCAGGCCCTTGGCCCGGGACTCCCATTTTCCTCTCTCTCCACAGGGAAATATGTTACCTACCTCTAATCGTCAAACCGGCCTCAAATGCCACCCCTTCAAGCCTCAAGTCCACTTAAATCCAATCTCTCCCTCCTTGGGCATTTGGTATATTACTACATCCTAGCTTGCCTCTTTCCTCCTTCAGTGGGCATTCTCTCTGGTTCCCCTGATGAGTCCTGCATCTAGCATAGTACCTCTGCTATCAAGGGCCCGCTGAATATGCTTAAGTGTCCAGATCATTTGTAAAACAGACTAGGGGCAAGATGTCCTGGTCCTCCACTGTTTGCTTAACCTCACAGTTTTACAATTAGTTCCTCTGAAAAATCATTTCAAGCCTTTTAACTATAACGCAAACTCCCTTTCTCTTATCCCTAGGTTGCCAACTCACAAACCAAGATGAATTACTCAACTGGAAATATCACAAACTGCTCTGTGGTCTATTGGTCTTTTTGGGACAGATGCCCACAGGACAAGACCTGAAGGTTTAGTTTTATTTAATCTCTCCTACTCTGAGATTCAAACTGGAGGCTCAAAAAGCCCAAATCCCACACGCCTGCTCTGGAAGCTATTCCCAATCTACTTTCAAACTTCAAGCTGCATCTCACCTTCTCCAAGATAAAAGGTGTTGGGGGAGAAAAACAAAACTCTATCGATGAAGCAGGTGAGAAAGCAGACACGAACAGGCCGGGGAGGGTGAATGACAGCAACACAAAATAAGCCAGAAGCAAAATATC
>NW_017732303.1:17844-31908 GCF_001890085.2 Hipposideros armiger | reverse complement strand
GGTTGTCTCAGGGTTACTGCCATGTTTATTCTTTCTTTTCTTCATAGCTTCTGAATAAACACCAAGCTTGTTCTTCTTCAGACATTCTCTCAGCTGCAGAAAGTAAAAACATTGAGACTCACAAGAAGTATAGTCACACCCTGTATTCACACCCTACTTGACAGTTTACAAAATACTCATATTCGACATTTCATTTAATGCCACAACAACCCTACAAGTGTTGTAATACTCACTTCATGACTGCAGAAATGGACAGATAACATAGTTTAAAAAAAAAGGCAATCATGGAATTTAAATTCAGGGGTTATGCCATAAATCAGTGGCTTCCAGGGGAGCAACATCAGAGGCAGAGGTGGAAAAGGAAACATTTAAGTCATCAGACAAGTGGGTCCTTTCTGATAAATCTCTTCGCGATGCACACCGGTACGTCTCAAACTGTGACATCAATGTAGCCCAGTGGCAGAAGGCAGCCGAGCACACACCCCTAGTGAATTTGGGATGGTAACAAAGAAAAGACAACTCAAGTACCATTTCAGAGAGGAGTCTATTAAAATCTTACAAATCTATGTAAACATCATCTTGAAGTATACTGATATAAAAAGGTTTTTCTCTCTCAAGAGACTCCAGCAAAACAGATGCTTCAGTCCCATTTTTATCCTGTGGCACTCAGAGCCCCCTATGTTTAGATGATGATTTGGGAGGATTCCCAGCTGTGAACAGCAGGTTCACGGGATCCGATCCACAGAGGATAAGTAGATGTCACAGCAAGGAGCACTGACTGAGGGCCAATTTGGTCTCAGGATCATAACACATGCTTAGACCGTGATGTAGAGAACTCAAATTAAAAATCAGAAACTCTCTCTGGGAAGTAGAAATGTGGGAAAACCAAACTAAACATATTCTCCCTATTGCCATCCGGAGATGTGGTCAACGTTTTCAGATCACAGGTGAAAGGGAGGCTTTTTACACTGTCAGCGTCTAAAGGATGGGGCACCATCTACAGTAAGCCTGAAACCTTTCTGACCTAGGTCCCACAGTCGGGAGTCGCCTTCAAGCTGCAAGTCTGTGCTGCGACCACAGAAAACGGAAAGGGAGTGAAAAACACTAGGAGACTCGGTCATTGAACACCTGCTTCACGGCTGTAAAGATGGTTCCGAGGGTGATTGGGAAGTAACTACATATTCCACTCTTCCCTATGGAGGCCCGAGTCACCACTCTGGCCATGGGGGAAGGGAGCACAGGGCCCCCGGACCAAGGTCCTTATCAAATAGATTATGAGGGAGCCTACAGAGGTCAGGGAGCCCAAGAGGTCGCCCTTGGGCAGCAAGGAAGCTAGGGCTGAGCTGGAAGCCCCAGTGGTTACCAGCCCAAAGTCACCCAGGAGACAATAGCAAGGGAGGGGACTGGGCTACCGGGGTGGGGCTTGGGCTTTGGGGTGGGGAGGTACTGGTGAGAAGATTTTGGTGGGGATCCAACGGGTCCAAGGGAGCTGCGACCCGGCACGTTTTACCTTTGTCTTGCCCCGGCCAATTTCTTCCGTAGGGTTTCTTCCAACACCTGGGGGTCGCGGGGGCGGGTAAGGCGGGACCATTCCAGCGAGATCCCGACACCCGGTTCAGATGACTTCCAGCGACCATCGCGCAACTGCGAGGCTGAGCCAGAAAAGGAGGGACTGCGGGTGCTAGGCAGCAGTGGTGTGGGAATGGCCTAAATTCTCTAATACCATTGGTCTGTGAGAAAGGCGTCACAATGACAGATGCAGCCGCTGTCTCCGACCACCTCAGAGAGGGGAGGGCCGGGGCCTTATCACTCAAAGTGCGTGCAGCCTCCTGTTTGAAGGTTCCTGGGCTCAGGCACAGGATTCTGATTAAATGGCGGACCTTGAGAGACCGCACGCCCACCCTCCTCCTGGACCCTCCTGCACAGAAACCCACCCCACCTCCTTGAAACGGGATCCTGGACCCCAGGTTTCAGGAGATGGGCTAGGACCAGACAGCAGGCGGAAATCACACCCCCCTTCACAATCCCTTTCCTGACTCCCACAGGTCTGCCCCAGACTTTCTCATCCCAGAGATCACCCCCAGAGACCCAGACCCAGTCTATGCACGCCATCCTATCAGAATCTCTCTTTCCTCGAGGATCTCTGTCCTCATCCCGGGAATATATCTGTCTGCTTTTTGACTGGATGGGGTCCCGGTAGCTCCTACTTCCCAAACTCCTCCAACACCCCCACAGTACCCTTTCTTCCCGGTGCGGACTCTAGGTCCAATCAGCCATTTTTCGTTCAGATTCCCCTCCAGGACTCAACCAGGACTTTCCAAAAGCTGTGGCCAGGCTTTCTGATCCCCCTGGGGCCCCACTACCCTCCAGCATGTAAGCCACGGCTGCTCCTAGCAGTCCTCTTCATCCCTACAGCAGCTGACCCATTCCCAGCTCTCTTCAATGTTTCCCCCTAGCGACCTTCTGAGAGACTCCAGGTTATTTCTCAGCCCTTCCCCTTCTTTTTTCCTGCTTCTTTTTCAAAGAAGAAGCAGTGTCCTGTCTTTGTCAGTGGCACCTCGGCTCTGCAAGTGGGTTCCGTCCTTCCTGACAGCACCACAAGTGTGATTGGTTCTTTTCAACACCACTATCCCCTCCTTCACTCATTCTACCACACATAAACCACTCTCATTCCTCCAACCTCTGTGCTCTCTCCTTTCTTAGGGCATTTGGGGACATTGTACTGTCCCCTGTCTCCAATAATTTTTCCAGCTTTTTGCCAAGCTGATTGATGCAAACTCACCCTGTAGAATTGAGCTTCCTCAGAGAAGCCTTACCCCCACTTCTGGCTCAGCCCAGCAACCTTGGTAGACACTCCTGTAGCACACTGTACTTCAACTTCAAAGCACTTTTCAGACTTATCATTAGTTGATTAGTTATTTGTCATTCTCATATTCATATGACACATTTTAGTGAAAGTCTTCTATGTGCCAGGTACTACTCTAGACATAGTGCAATCAGCAGTGAGTCTACCAAAGCCCCTGCTGTCATGGGGTTTACAATCAGTGGTGTAAGGCCGACAATCAAAACAGTATTTTCAGGCCGGCCAAGTGGCTCAGTTGGTTCAGAGTTAGCGTTACAACATGCGCTCTGAGCAACACAGCTTCCGGTTCAATTTCCACATGGACCAGTGACTCTGTGCCCCAGTCGAGCTGCCACTGAGCTGCCAACAGGTGGCAGGATGGCTCAGCTGGTGAGAGCATGTGCCCCTAACAACAAGACTGCCTGTTCGATGGTGGACTTCGCCCTCCTGCAACTAAGAATGAACTCTGCACCTTGAGTTGAGCTGCCACCTGGATTGCTCAGTGGGTAGAGCATGCGTTCTTAACAACAAGGCTGCTGGTTCGACTCCCACATGGGATGGTGGCTATGCCCACCCGCACCTGAGATTGAACAGAGCACCTTGAGCTTAGAGGCCATGATCTGCTGATGGGTAGCCACATGGCGACTGGCACCCTCCAAGATTGAAGAATAACAACTTGGCTGGTCCCCCTCCCCATTTCCCAACACTGTTCCCCTTCCCCAATAAACCATTTTTTTTAAAAAGAAAGAAACCGAATATCTGAACTAAGAAATTACTAGTAATGAAATGAAATCAAATCAGTAATCAGAAAACTGCCAACAAACAACAGCCCTGCACCAGATGGCTTCACAGATGAATTTTACCAAATAATAAAATAAGAATAAATGCCTGTCCTTCTCAACTACCTATTCAAAAAAATTCAGGAAAAAGAAAAGCTCACAAGTTCATTTTTATTAGGGTACCATTACCCTAATAATTTCAAAAAAGACAGACAGTACACAAAATGAAAACTATAGACCAATATCGACGATGAATCTTGAGGCAAAAAACCTTCAACAAAATTATTAGTAAGACAGATTTGGCAATACATGAAAAAGATCATACCCCATGACCAAGTGTGATTTATTCCTGGGATGCAAGTTTGGTGCAATACACACAAATCAAATAATATAATGCACCACATAAACAAAATGAAAGATAAAAATCGTATCAATAGATGCAGAAGAACCTGAAACTGATGTTGAATAATACTGTATGTCAACGATAATTATATATACATATATAACCTCGGGACATGGAGTAGAGTGCGGGAACGGATTCAATGGAATTGTAATAGATAAGCATGATATCGGGGTGGGAGGGCAGTGGATGGGGGGAGGGGGGTTGTTACTTTGTGAGGGTGAAATGGGTAACTATTGCATTGTTCTGTACACCTGAAACTAACAATAAAAAAATTAAAAAAAATACATGCAGAAGAAGATGTCTTACAAAATCCAGCACTGAATTCTGATAAAAACTCTCAGTAAAGTTGGAATAGAGAGAACATGTCTCACCATGAGAAAAATGCTGTATGACAAACCTAGGGCTAACATCATTCTCAACAGGGAAAAGCTAACAGCATTCTCCCTAAGATCAGGAATAAAAGAAGGATGCTGTGTCTCACCATTTTTAGTCAACATACTATTCTAACTTGTGGCCACAGCCATCAGACAAGAAAATGAAATAAAAGGCATCCAAATGGGAAAGGAGGAAAGAAAACTGTCATTATTTGTAGATGACACGATACTATATAGAGAGAACCTGAATGATTCCACCAAACAAAGTATTAGAGCTAATAAGTGAATTCAGTAAATTAGCAGGATGCAAAGTTAATATTCAGAAATTGGTTGCATTTTATTACACGAATAATGAACTGTCAGAAAGGGGCCTTGAGGTAACAATCCTCCTTACAATTACATTTTTTAAAAAAGATAAGGTACTTAGGAATAAATTTAATCAGAGCTAAAAGACCTGTACTTGGAAAGCTATCAGACACTGAAGAAAAAAATGAAAGTAGATACAAATAAATGGGAGCATATATCATACTTATGAATAGGAAGAAATGCCACCATTAAAATTCCATACTACCCAAAGCAATCTAGACATTCCATGCAATCCCTATCTCATACCAATGGCATTTTCAACAGAAATGGAACAAATAATATTAAAATGTATACGGAACCACAAAAGACCCTGAATAACCACAGCAATTTTGAGAAAGAAGAATAAAGTTGGTGGTTCCATGCTACTTGATAGCAAACCATGCTAAAAGGCTATAGGAATCAAAACAACATGGTACTGGCATTAAAACAGACACAGATCAATGGAACAGAACAGACAGCCAAGAAATAAACCCACGCCTATATGGGCATTTAATCTATGACCATACAGGATGTAAGAATATACAACTGGGGAAATGACAGTCTCTTCAATAAATGGTGTTGGAAAAACTAGACAGACACATGCAAATAAATACAAGAAACTAGCCCACCTTCTTACACCGTACACAAGAATAAACTCAGAATTGATTAAAGACTTAAAAGGAAGACCCGAAACCATAAAACTTGTAGAAGAAAATATAGACAGTAAATTCTCTGACATTACCCTTAGTGATATTTATTTTTTCTGATATATCTCCTCGGGCAAGGGCAGTAAAAGGAAAAACAAACAAATGAGACTACATCAAACTAAACAGGTTTTGCATAGCAAAGGAAACCATCAAGAAAACGAAAAGAGGGCTGGCCGAGTGGCGCGTTTGTTAGGACTAGGCTTGGGAGCACCAGCATTGAGCAGCCAGCAGGGCCCCGGTTCGGATCCCACATGAAGACCAGTGACACTGCGCCCTCTTCCGCTAAGATAGGGAACAACAGCTCGACCTGAAGCTGGGCTGCCGGGAGTCTCCGGCGACTGAGTAGGCAGGCAGCAGTGGGGCTGGCGAGTAGCTTCCCTGAGCTTTCGGGAGCTGCCATGAGCCACCGTGAGCTGCCGTCCAATGGCCAGCGCGCGATCTGCCTCTCCCAGGAAGAGCGCAATGATCACAATACCAACATGGGCCAATGAAGCAACGTCCTCCACAACTAGATTCAAGAACAAAAGGACAGGGACTTGTCTCTTCACCTTCTCCGATTTCCCAACGCTGTTCCCCTCCTACAATTCCCCAATAAAATCTTTAAAGAAAAACCAAACAACGAAGATACTACTATATGGGATTAAGACATTCGCCAATGATACATCTGAGAAGGGGTTAATATCCACAACTTTCAAAGATCTCCTACAACTCAACACTGAACAAACAAACGATACCATTCCAAAATGGGGAGAGGACCTGAATAGACATTTCTCCAAAGAGGAAATACAGATGGACAACAGACATGGGCAAAGAGGCTCAATGTCACTAATCATTTCTCTGATGAGAGAAATGCAAATTAAAACCACAATGAGACATCACCTCACACCTGTCAGGATGGTTATCATCAAGAAAGCAACAAACAGCAATTCTGTGCAAGGATGTAGAGAAAGGGAAACCCTTGTACAACGTTGGTGGGATTGCAAATTGGTGCGACCAATATGGAAAACTATTTGGAAGTTCTCCTAAAACTTAAAAAAAGAACAGTCTTATGACCCAGTAATTCCACTTCTGGGTATTCTCCAAAGAAATCTAAAACACTAATTTGAAAAGATAGATGCACCTCTATGTTTACTGCAGAATTACTTACAATAGCCAAGATTTGGAAGCTGTCCAGGTGCACAGCAACAGATGACTGGATCAAGAAGATGTGGTACATACACATGTACAATGAAGTATGACGTGCCTTTAAAATTAGTGAAACCTTAAACAACAAGTGCTGTCAAGGATGTGGAGAAAAGAGAACCCTCATTCCCCGTTGGCAGGATTGCAAACTGGTGCTGCCCCCATGGAAATGTGTATGGAGGTTCCTCAGAAAATTTAAAATCGAACTACCTTATGACCCAGCAATTTTACTCCTGGGTGTTTATCCAAAGAAACCCAGAACACTAATTTGAAAAAATATATGCACCCCTAGGTTGACTGCAGCACTACTTATAGCAGCCAAGATATGGAAACAACCGAAATGGCCATCAATACACCACCTGATAAAGAAATTATAGTACATATATACAATGGAATATTGCTCGGTCATAAAAAAGAATGAAATCTTACCATTTGTGGCAACATGGGTGGACCTAGAGGGTATTATGTTAAGTGAGATAAGCCAGACAGAGAGAGACAAATGCCATATGATCTCACTTATTATACATGGAATCTAAAGAACAAAATAAATGGGCAAACAGAAGAGAAACAGACTCATAGATACAGAGGACACACTGATGGTTGACCAGAGGAGAGGAGGGTTGGGGAGCTGGGTGAGAAAGGCGAAGAGATTAAGTAATACAAAGAGGCAGTTACAAAATAGTCATGAGGATGTAAAGTACATCATGGAGAACATACTTGATAATGTGCAACAGCTATGTATAATGGCAGGTGGTTACTAGACTAATCGGAGACATCCCTGTATAAATGATACAAATGTTTAACCACTAAGACACCTGTAACTTATATAGAATGATACTGAATATCATTCTGAAACTGAAAAAAAAAACTAAAAAAAGAACTCATACAACTCAACAATTAAAAAAAATGCAATGGAAAGATGGGAAGCAGGCCTAACCAGACACTTTTCCAAGAAGACATACAAATGGCCAAGAAATATATGAAAAAAATGCTCAACTTCACTAGCTATTAGGGAAATGCATAGAAACACCACAATGGGATACCACCTCACAACTTTTAGAATGGCTATTAGCAACAAAACAAGTAATAACAAGTGTAGGAGCAGCTGTGCAGAAAATGGAACCCTCACACATGCTGCTGAGGATGTAAATTGGTACAGCCACTGTGGAAAAAAGTATGGAGATAGGGCTGAAAAGATTAAGAACAGAGTTACCAGATAACCCAAAAATCCCTCTTCTGGTATGTACCAAAAAACCCCAAAATAAATGGGGGCCCCCATTTCTAGAGATGTTATCATTTGTCCCCAGGCTACACAATCACAGGCCTAGATTACTGGAGTAGAAAACTCAAGTGCAAAACAGTTCCTGATAAAGAGGGTTTAAAAACAAGAAGGGGCTATAGGATGCTGGTCTTCACTTCCAGGAGAACGAGGGATGTGGGCACAGGATGTTAAGTGTCAATACTCAGCTTCGGACTCCTCTGGGCCTGTGCTGCCCTCCCCGTGCTTCTCGGCGTCTCCTCTGAGCTGACAAGGTGAGTCATGGCACCTAGGGGGACCTGGCCGCCTGGGCCTGAGCAGTCCTGATGATTGAAAGATGACACCAGCCAGCAGGGCTGTCCCAGCCCCTCTCCCCATGCCCATCTTCCACAGGCTCTGGCGCCACTTTTGCCCTACTACTCTGGCCTGGAAGTTGTCCCTGGAGGAACTTAAGTAATTAAAGAGGCAGTACCAACATCACATCCAGAAAAGGTCGCCTCCTGACCCGGTCAACACCAAGCTCCCCACGTTTCTGGCAAATGCTCTGTGAGCTCATAATCCCGCCATTGTTACCTGCACCATGCCCTTGGCCTGGCACTCCCATTTCCCCCTCTCTCCACAGGGATAAATGTTTCCTACCTCTAATCTTCAAACGGGACTCAAATGCCACCCCCTCCAGCTTCAAGTCCACTTTAAACCAATCTCTCCCTCGTTGGGCCTTTGGAATGTTACCACATCCTAGCTTGCCTCTTTCTTCCCTCAGTGGGCATTCTCTCCGGTTCCCCTGATGTCTCCCGCATCTAGCCTAGTACCTCTGCTATCAATGGCCTGCTGAATATGGTTAAGTGTCCAGATGATTTGTAAAACAGACTAGGGGCAGGATGTCCTGGTCCTCCACTGTTTGCTTAACCTCACATTTTTACAATGAGTTCCTCTGAAAAATAATCTCAAGCCCTTTAACTATAAAGCAAACTCCCTTTCTCTTATCCCTAGGTTGCCGACTCACAAACCAAGATGAATTACTCAACTGGAAAAATCACAAACTGCTCTGTGGTCTATTGGTCTTTTCGGGACAGATACCCACAGGACAAGACCTGAAGGTTTAGTTTTATTTAATCTCTCCTACCATCTGAGATCCATACTTGAGGCTCAAAAAGCCCAAATCCCACACACCTGGCTCTGGAAGCTATTCCCAAACTACTTTCAAACTTCAAGGTACATCTGCACTTCTCCAAGGTAAAAGATGTCGGGGGACAAAAAACAAAACTCAATCAACCAAGCAGGTGAGAAAGCAGACGTGAACAGGCCGGGGAGGGTGAATGACAGCAACACAAAATAAGCCAGAAGCAAAATATCCCTGAAACCAGGGAAGCCTTGGGGGCGTGCATAGCTGACAGTAGCAAGCCAGAGAGGGGTCTCAGCATGCCTCACCTTCTACTCGTCCAGTTGGGGCAGCACGACACCATTGGCACAGTCAAGGTCAGACACCAGCACCTTCAGAATGTCCTGAATCTACAGAAGGCGGAAAGGGAAAAACAAGGGCAGGGAGAGAGAGAGAAAAGTGGCTTGGAGAGAGGCAATAGGGGCAGGGAGGCAAGAGGAGATGGGTTCCAGGAAATAGAATGCTGGAGGAGACAGAAGGTCAACACCACAGCCTGTGCCATCTTTACAAACAGACACATGCTGCCATGCCAGAGGCAGAAATCATTGCCAAGGAACAGGTGGAAAACCCCTGAACGATGCACTCCCAAAAGTGCAGTTGCCTGACCAGTGAATATGCCCATTAGACCCTCCCCTTGGCAAAGCCTGCTAGAGACGAGCCTGGCCTGGCTCCAGACCCTCATCATCTCCATTTGAAAACCAGACTTCCAAGGAAAGGTTTGCTTGAACAAAGGGGATTACCATTAAAATATAAGTTTGAAAAACATTATCTGATCTTACAGATAAGGAAACCAAGGACCAGGGAAGGAAGAGCTTTTCCTGAGATCACCCAGCAAGCTGGTGGCAGAGGTGGACTCGAAACAACTAATCCAGTGCCTGGGGCTCTCTCCTCACCATACCCGGGGGCTGCTTTTGTGCTTCATAAAGGGAGAGCCTGAAGGCAAGTGGCTTCCCCTTGAGGCTGGGTTATGGAAAACCACCAGAGCAGTAAGTCCAGTAGCGACTACCCATAACTGAAAGTTCACTCCTCATCAGGCTCTGTGTTAAGGGATTACTATAAAAACAACAATCTCATTTAAACTTCTTAAGAGTAAGACTGTATTTACCTGTGTTTTCCTGATGCGGAAACAGAGACTCAAAGAGCTGAAACAATTTTCCCCAAACCATACCCCTAGCAGAGGGAGGGACAGGATTTAAACCGAGAATTCTTAACAAGTACCTGGTTAGATTCTTCCACAATCTAACCACTACCCTCTAACCCTCTGAGCACTCCTATCCCCAGTAGCTTGGCCAGCCAAGACTCACCTCCTCGGACAAGTGACAAACACAGAAATGGTTGCCTCAGGATTACTGCCATGTTTCTTCCTTTTCTTCTTAGCTTCTGAATAAACACCAAGCTTGTTCTTCAGACATTCTCTCAGCTGCAGAAAGTAAAACAGTGAGACTCACAAGAAGTTTATTCACACCCTGTATTCACACCCTACTTGACAGTTTACATTATACTCATATTCAACATTTGATTTAATGCCACAACAACCCTACAAGGTGTTGTAATGCTTACTTCATGACTGCAGAAATACAGATAACATAGTTTATTTTTTTAAAAAGGCAATAATGGAATTTAAATTCAGGGGTTATGCCATAAATCAGTGGCTTCCAGGGGAGCAACATCAGAGGCAGAGGTGGAAAAGAAAACATTTAAGTGATCAGCCACTTCGAGATGCACACCGGTACGTCACAAACTGTGATGTCAAAGTAGCCCAATGGCAGAAGGCAGTCGAACACACACCCCTAGTGAATTTGGGATGGTAACAAAGAAAAGACAACTCAAGCACCATTTCAGAGAGGAGTCTATTAAAATCTAACAAATCTATGGAAACGTCATCTTTAAGTATAATGATAGAGAAGGGTTTTTATCTCTCAAGGGACTCCAGCAAAACTGATGCTTCAGTCTCATTTTTATCCTGTGGCACTCAGAGCCCCCTATGTTTAGATGATGACTTGGGGATGATTCCCAGCGGTGAACTGCAGGTTCACGCGATCCGCTCTGCAGAGGTTCAGTAGATCTCACACCAAAGAGGGCTGACAGAGGGCCAATTTGATCTCAGGATCATAGCACATGATTAGACCGTGAAGTAGAAAACTCAAATTAAAAATGACAAACACTCTCTGGGAAGTAGAAATGGGGGAAAACCAAACTAAACACATTCTCCCCATTGCCACCCAGAGATGAGGTCAACGTTTTCAGATCACAGGTGAAAGGGAGGCTTTTGACGCTGTCAGTGTCTAAAGGATGGGGTACAGTCTACAGTAAGCCTGAAACCTCTCTGTTCTAGGCCCCATAGCCCCGAGTCCCCTTCGAGCTGCAAATCTGTGTTGCGACCCCAGAAAACGGAATGTGAGTGAAAAACACTAGGGGACTAGGTCATTGAACACTCGCTTCGCGGCTGTAAAGACGGTTCCGAAGGTGATTGTGACGTAACTACATATTCCACTCTTCCCTAGAGAGGCCCGTGTTGCCACTCCGGTCCTGGAGGCAGGGAGCACAGGGCCCCCGGACCAAGGTCCTTAGCAACTGGGAGTCCAGGGAGCCTACGGAGGTCAGGGAGACCAAGAGGTCACCTTGGGAGGCAAGGAATATAGGGCCGAGCCGAGAGCCCCGGGGGTTACCAGCCAAAAGTCACCCAGGAGCCAAGAGCCAGGGCGGGGACTGGGCTGCCGGGGTGGGGCGTGGGCTTTGGGGTGCGGGTACTCGTGAGAAGATTCTGATGGGGAGCCAACGGGTCCAAGGGAACTGCAACCCGGCACGTTTTACCTTTTTCTTGCCCTGGCCAATTTCTTCCTTAGTGTTTTCCGACATCCGGGGTCGCGGGGGCGGAGGAGTCGGGACCATTCCAGCGAGATCCTGACACCCGGTTCAGAGTACTTCCAGCGTCCACTGCGCAACTGCGAGGCAGAGCCAGAAAAGGATGGGCTGAGGGTTGCTAGACAGCAGCCATATGGGCATGGCCTAAATTCTCTAATACCATTGGCGTATAAGAAAGGCGTCACAATGAAAGATGCAGCTGCTGTCTCCTCCGCTGTCAGGGAGGGGAGGGGCGGGGCCTTAATGCTCAGGTTGTGAGCAGCCTGCTGTGTGAAGATTCCTGGGCTCAGGCACAGGATTCTGATGAACTGGTGGACCTGAGAGATCGCACGCCCAGCCTCATCCTGGATTCTCCTGCACAGAAGCCCACCCCTCCCCCTTGAAACAGGGTCCCCGACCCCAGGTTTCAGGAGATGGGCTAGGACCGGACAACAGCGGGAAAGCACATCCCCTTCACAATCCCTTTCCTGACTCCCAAAGTTCTGCCCCAGACTTTCTCGTCCCAGAGATCACCCCCAGAGACGCCGATCCAGTCTATGCATGCCATCCGATCAGTATCTCTCTGTCCTCGAGGATCTCTATCCTGATCCTGGGAACATATCTGTCCGCTTCTCCACTGGATCCAGTCCCGGTAGCTCCTAGTTCACAAACTCCTCCAACACCCCCACAGCACCCTATCTTCCCGGTTAAGTCTCTAGGTCCAATCAGCCATTTGTCCTTTGGATTACTCTCCAGGACTCAACCAGGACTTTCCAAAAGGTGCGGCTGGGCCTTCTGATCCCCCGGAGGCCCCCCTACCCTCCAACTTGGAAGCCACTGCTGCTCCTAGCGGTACTCTTCATCCCCCCAGCTGCTGACCCATCCCCAGCCCTCTTCAAGGTTTCCCCCTAGCGACCTTCTGAGAAACACCAGGTTATTTCTCAGCCCTTCCACTGCTTTTTTCCTGTGCCCATCTAAGCTTCAAAGAAGAAGCAGTGTCCTGTCTTTGTCAGTGGCACCCCAGGCTCTGCAAGTGTGCTCTGTGTTCCTGACAGCACCAAAAGTATGATTGGTTCTTTGTCAACACCACTATCCCATCCCTCACCCATTCCACCCACACATAAAACACTCTCATTGCCTCCAACATATGTGCTCTCTCCTGTCTTAGGGCATTTGGGGACATTGTACTGTCCCCTGTCTTGAATACTTTTCCAGCTTTTTGCCAAGCTGATTGATTTTAAATCATGCTGTAGAATTGAGCTTCCTCAGAGAAGCCTTACCCCCACTTCTGGCTCAGTACAGCAACCCTGTTAGATACTCCTGTAGCACACTGTACTTTAACTTCAAAGCACTTTTCAGACTTGTTGTTAGTTGATTAGTTATTTGTCATTCCCATATTCATATGACAAATTTTAGTGAATGTCTTCTACGTGCCGGGTACTACTGGAGACATAGTGCACTCAGCAGTGAGTTTAACAAAGTCCCTGCCCTCGTAGAGTTCACACTCAGTGGTGTAAGGCCGGCAATGAAAATAATATTTTTGGGCCAGCCGAGCAGCCCAGTTGGTTCAGAGTTAGCGTAAGAGCATGCACTCTGAGCAACACGGCCGCCACTGGTTCGATTCCCACATGGACCAGTGATTCTTTGCCCGAGTTGAGCTGCCAAAGAGCTGCCAACAGGTGGCAGGATGACTCAGCTGGTGAGAGCACATGCCCCTTACAAACAGACTGCCTGTTCGATATATTTCTTGGCCATTTCTATGTCATCTTGGAAAAGTGTCTGGTTAGGTCTGCTTCCCATTTTTAAATTTGATTTTTTTAAATTGTTGAGTTGTATGAGTTCTCTTTGTAGTTTGGTTTTTTTTTCAGTTTCAGTTGATATTCAGTGTTATTTTACATAAGTTCCACTTGTCTTAGTGGTTAGACATGTTTATCATTTATACAGTGATCTCTCTGACCATCTGTTGCTGTGCAATGTCAGTCTTTTTGTGTCATGTCCGTCTGTTTTGAAATCAATAGGGTGATGGTACCCTAATAAAAATGAACTTGGAAGCTTTTGTTTTTCGTGCATTTATTTGAATAGGCAGTTGAGAAGGATAGGCGTTCATTCTTATTTGAATATTTGGTAAAATTCACCTGTGAAGCCATCTGGTGCAGGACTTTTGTTTG
>NW_017732303.1:10741-15056 GCF_001890085.2 Hipposideros armiger | reverse complement strand
GGATTATGAGCTCACAGAGCATTTGCCAGAAACGTGGGGAGCTTGGTGTTGACCTTTTCCGGATGTGATGTTGGTACTGCCTCATGAATTAATTAACTTCCTCGAGGGACAACTTCCAGGCCAGAGGAGTAGGGCAGAAGTGGACCAGATCCTGTGGAGATGGGCATGGGGAGAGGGGCTGGGACAGCCTTGCTGGCTGGTGTCATGTTTCAATCATCAGACTGCTCACACCCAGGAGGCCAGGTCCCCCTAGGTGCCATGACTCACCTTGTCAGCTCAGAGGAGACGCCGAGAAACACGGGGAAGGCAGCAGAGGTCCAGAGGAGTCTGAAGCTGAGTTTTGACACTAGTGACCTGTGCCCACATCCCTCATTCTCCTGGAAGTGAAGACCAGCATCCCATAGCCCCTTCTTGTTTTTAAACACTCTTTATCAGGAACTGTTTCGCACTTGAGTATTCTACTCCAGTAATCTAGGCCTGTGATTGTGTAGCCTGGGGAGAAATGATAGCATCTCCAGTAATGGGGGCTCCCATTTATTTATTTTTGGGGGTACATAGCAGAAGAGGGATTTTTGGGTTATCGGGTAACTCTGTTATTCATCTTTTCAGGCTGACTCCATACTACTTTCCACAGTGGCTGTGCCAATTGACATCCTCAACAGCAGTGTATGAGAGTTCCATTTTCTGCACAGCCACTCCTACACTTGTTATTCCTTGTTTTGTTGATAATAGCCATTCTAAAAGGTGTGAGTTGGTATCCCATTGTGGTTTTTCTATGCATTTCCCTAATAGCTAGTGAAGTTGAGCATTTTTTTCAACTATTTCTTGGCCATTTGTATGTCTTCTTGGAAAAGTGTCTGGTTAGGTCTGCTTCCCATTTTTAAATTGGATTTTTTTTAATTGTTGAGTTATATTTGTTCTCTTTGTATTTTGTTTTTTTTTGCAGTTTCAGTTGATATTCAGTGTTATTTTATATAAGTTCCATATTTCTTAGTGGTTAGACATGTTTATCTTTTATACAGTGATCTCTCCGATCATCTGTTGCTGTGCAATGTCTGTCTTTTTGTGTCATGTCTGTCTGTTTTGAAATCATTAGGGGATGGTACCCTAATAAAAATGAACTTGGGAGCTTTTGTTTTTCGTGCATTTATTTGAATAGGCAGGTGAGAAAGATAGTCGTTCATTCTTATTTGAATATTTGGTAAATTTCTCCTGTGAAGCCATCTGGTGCAGGACTTTTGTTTGTTGGGAGTTTTCTGATTACTGATTTCATTTCATTTCATTACTNGCCCTGACTCTTGGCTCCCGGGTGACTTTGGGCTGGTAACGCCCGGAACTCCCGGCTCGGCCCTAGCTTCCTTGCGGCCCAAGGGCGACCTCTTGGGCTCCCTGACCTCCGTAGGCTCCCTGGACTCCCAGTAGCTAAGGACGTCGGACCTGGGGGCCCTGCGCTCCCTTCACCCACGGCCGGAGTGGCGACTCGGGCCTCCATAGGGAAGAGTGGAATGTGTGGTTACGTGACAATCACCCTCGGAACCGTCTTTCCAGCCGAGAAGCAGGTGTTCAACGACTTAATCCCCTAGTGTTTTTCCCTCCCTGTCCATTTTCTGGGGTCGCAGCACAGATTTGCAGCTCGAAGGGGACTCACGATCATGGGACCTAGGTCAGAGAGGTTTCAGGCTTACTGTAGACTGTACCCCATCCTTTAGACACTGACAGCGTAAAATCCTCCCTTTCACCTGTGATCTGAAAACGTTGAGCATATCTCTGGGTGGCAATGGGGAGAATGTGTTTAGTTTGGTTTTCCCCCATTTCTACTTCCCAGAGAGAGTGTCTCATTTTTCATTTGAGTTCTCCACTTCACGGTCTAATCATGTGCTATGATCCTGAGACCAAAGTGGCCCTCAGTCAGCGCTCTTTGGTGTGAGATCTACTGATCCTCCATGGAGCGGATCCCGTGAACCTGCGGTTCACAGCTGGGAATCTTCCCCAAGTCATCATCTAAACATAGGGGGCTCTGAGTGCCACAGGATAAAAATGGGACTGAAGCACCGGTTTGGCTGGAGTCTCTTGAGAGAGAAAAAACCCTTTTATATCAGTATACTTCAAGAGGACGTTTACATAGATTTGTAAGATTTTCATAGACTCCTCCTCTCTGAAACGGTGCTTGAGTTGTCTTTTCTTTGTTACCATCCCAAATTCACTAGGGGTGTGTGTTCGGCTGCCTTCTGCCATTGGGCTACATTGACGTCACAGTTTGAGACGTGCCAGTGTTCGTCTCGAACAGATGTATAAGAAAGGACCCGCGTGTCTGATCACTTAAATGTTTCCTTTTCCACCTCTGCCTCTGATTTGGCCCCCCTGGAAGCCAGTGATTTATGGCATAACCCCTGAATTTAAATTCCATGATTGCCTTTTTTCAAAAAACTATGTTATCTGTCCATTTCTGCATTCATGAAGTGAGTATTGCAACACCTTGTAGGGTTGCTGTGGCATTAAATCAAACGTCGAAGATGAGTATTTTGTAAACTGTCAAGTAGGGTGTGAAAACAGGGTGTGACTATACTTCTTGTGAGTCTCACTGCTTTTACTTTCTGCAGCTGAGAGAATGTCTGAAGAAGAACAAGCTTGGTGTTTATTCAGAAGCTAAGAANAGCCAAGTTGTTGTTCTTCAGTCTTGGAGGGTGCCAGTCGCCATGTGGCTGCCCATCAGCAGCTCTTGGCCCTAAGCTCAAGGTGCTAGGTTCACTCTCAGGTGCGGGTGGGCATATCCACCATCCCATGTGGTTGTCGAACCGGCAGCCTTGTTGTTGAGAGCGCATGCTCTACCCACTGAGCAATCCAGGTGGCAGCTCAACTCAAGGTGCAGAGTTCAGTCTTAGTTGCAGGAGGGCGAAGCCCACCATCGAACAGGCAGTCTGTTGTTAGGGGCACATGCTCTCACTAGCTGAGCCATCCTGCCACCTGTTGGCAGCTGAGTGACAGCTCCACTCGGGCACAGAATCACTGGTCCATATGAGAATCGAACCGGCGACCGTGTTGCTCAGAGTGCATGCGCTTACGCTAACCCTGAACCAACTGAGCCACTCGGTCGGCCCGAGAATATGATTTTCATCATCGGCCTTCCACCACTGAGTGTAAACTCCACGACGGCAGGGGCTTTGGTAGACTCACCGCTGATTGTGCTATGTCTACAGTAGTGCCTGGCACATAGAAGACATTCACTACAATTTGTCATATGAATATGTGAATGTCAAGTAACTAATCAACTCACTACTAGCCTGAAAAGTGCTTTGAAGTTGAAGTACCGTGTGCTACAGGAGTGTCTAACAGGGTTGCTGCACTGATCCAGAAGTGGGTGTAAGGCTTCTTCTCTGAGGAAGCTCAATTCCACAGGGTGAGTTGGCATCAATCATCTTGGCAAAAACCTGGAAAAGTATTCGAGACACGGGACAGTCCAATGTCCCCACATGCCCTAAGACAGGAGAGAGCACATATGCTGGAGGGAATGAGAGTGGTTTATGTGTGGGTGCAATGGGTGAGGGAGGGGATAGTGGTGTTGAAAAAGAACCAATCACACTTGGGGTGCTGTCAGGAAGGACAGAGCCCACTTGCAGAGCCTAGGGTGCCACTGACAAAGACAGGACACTGCTTCTTCTTTGAAGCTCAGTTGGGCACAGGAGAATAGCAAGGGAAGGGCTGAGAAATAACCTGGAGTTTCTCAGAAGTTCGATAAGGGGAAACCTTGAAGAGGGCTGGGGATGGGTCAGCAGCAGTAAGGATGAAGAGGACCGCTATGAGCAGCAGTGGCTTACACGCTGGAGGATAGGGGGGTCCCAGGGGGATCAGAAGGCCGGGCCGCACCTTTTGGAAAGTCCTGGTGGAGTCCTGGAGAGGAACCCGAAGGGAAAATGGCTGATTGGACCTAGAGTCCGCCCCGGGAAGAAAGGGTGCTGTGGGGGTGTTGGAGGAGTTTGGGAAGTAGGAGCTACCGGGACCGGATCCAGTCGAGAAGCAGACAGACGTGTTCCCAGGATCAGGATAGAGATCCTCAAGGAAAGAGAGATTCTGATAGGATGGCGTGCATAGACTGGGTAAGGGGTCTCTGGGGGTGATCTCAGGCACTAGAAAGTCTAGGACAGACCTATGGGAGTCAGGAAAGGGATTGTGAAGGGGATGTGCTTTCCCGCTTCTGTCTGGTCCTAGCCCATCTCCTGAAACCTGGGGTCCGGGACCCCCTTTCAAGGGGGTGGGGTGGGTTTCTGTGCAGGAGGTCCAGGACGAGGGTGGGCGTGCGGTCTGTCAGGTCCGCCAG
>NW_017732303.1:7720-8915 GCF_001890085.2 Hipposideros armiger | reverse complement strand
CTTCTTGTGAGTCTCACTGCTTTTACTTTCTGCAGCTGAGAGAATGTCTGAAGAAGAACAAGCTTGGTGTTTATTCAGAAGCTAAGAATAAAAGGAAGAATAAACATGGCAGTAACCGTGAGACAACCATATCTGTGGTTGTCACTTGCCTGAGGAGGTGAGTCTTGGCTGGCCAAGCTACTGGGGATAGGAGTGCTCAGAGGGCTAGAGGGTAGTGGTAGTGGTAGATTGTGGAAGAATCTGACCAGGTACTGGTTAAGAATTCTGGGTTTAAATCCTGTCCCTCCCTCCGCTAGGGATATGGTTTGGTGAAAATTGTTTCAGCTCTTTGAGTCTCTGTTTCCACATCAGTAAACCCAGGTAAATACTGTCTTACTCTCACGAAGTTTAAATGAGATTGTTGTGTTTATAGTCATCCCTTAACACAGAGCCTGGTGAGGAGTTAACTTTAAGTAAAGGGTAGTCGCTATTGGACTTACTACTCTGGTGGTTTTCTGTATTCCCAGCCTCAAGGGCAAGCCACTTGCCCTCAGGCTCTCCCTTTAGGAAGCACCAGAGCAGCTCCTGGGTTTGCTGAGGAGAGAGCCCCAGGCACTGGATTAGTTGTTTCGAGTCCACCTCTGCCACCAGCTTGCTGGGTGATCTCAGGAAAAGCACTGCCTTCCCTGGGCCTCGGTTTCCTTATCTGTAAGTTCAGATAATATTTTTCAAACTTATATGTTAACAGTAATCCCCTTTGTACAAGCAAACCTTTCCTTCAAAGTCTGGTTTTTAAATGGAGATGATGAGGGTCTGGAGCCCTGCCAGGGGCTAGGTCTCTAGCACCCTGACCAACAGGAGGGTCTAATGGGCATATTCACTGGTCAGGCAACTACACTCTTTGTGAGTGCATCGTTCAGGGGAGTTTTCCATCCGTTCCTTGGCGCTGATTTCTCCCTCTGGCAAGGCAGCAAAGTGGCTGTTTGGAAAGATGGCACAGGCTGTGGTGTTGACCTTCTCTCTCCTTCAGCATTCTATTTCCCGGAATCCACCTCCTCTTGCTTCCCTGCCCCTATTGCCTCTCTCCAAGCCACTTTTCTCTCTCTCTCCCTGCCCTTGTTTTTCCCTTTCCGCCTTCTGTAGATTCAGGACATTCTGAAGGTGCTGGTGTCCGACCTTAACCATTCCAATGGGGTCGTGCTGCCCCCATTGAACG
>NW_017732303.1:0-6538 GCF_001890085.2 Hipposideros armiger | reverse complement strand
CGTAGGCTCCCTGGACTTCCAGTTGCTGAGGACTTCAGTCCGGGGTCCCTGCGCTCCCTTCCCCCACAGACTGAGTGGTGACTTGGGCCTCCATAGGGAAGAGTGGAATATGTAGTTACATCCCAATCACCCTTGGAACCGTCTTTACAGCCGCGAAGCAGGTGTTCAACCACCTAATCTCCTAGTGTTTTTCACTCCCTTTCCATTTTCTGTGGTCGCAGCACAGATTTGCAGCATGAAGGTGACTCGGGATCATGGGACCTAGGTCAGCGAGGTTTCAGGCTTACAGTAGACTGAGCCCCATCCTTTAGACACTGATAGCATAAAAAGCCTCCCTTTCCCCTGTGATCTGAAAACGTTGAGCACATCTCTGGGTGGCAATGGGGAGAATGTGTTTAGTTTGGTTTTCCCCCATTTCTACTTCCCAGAGAGAGTGTCTCATTTTTCATTTGAGTTCTCCACTTCACAGTCTAATCATGTGCTATGATCCTGAGACCAAAGTGGCCCTCAGTCAGCACTCTTTGGTGTGAGATCTACTTATCCTCCATGGAGCGGATCCCGTGAACCTGCGGTTCACAACTGGGAATCTTCCCCAAGTCATCACCTAAACATCGGGGGCTCTGAGTGCCACAGGATAAAAATGGGACTGAAGCACCGGTTTTGCTGGAGTCTCTTGAGAGAGAAAAACCTTTTTGTATCAGTATACTTCAAAATGACATTTACGTAGATTTGTAAGATTTTAATAGACTCCTCTTTGAAACGGTGCTTGAGTTGTCTTTTCTTTTGTTACCATCCCAAATTCACTAGGGGGGTGTGCTCGGCTGCCTTCTGCCACTGGGCTACATTGATGTCACAGTTTGAGACGTACCAGTGTGCATCTCGAACAGATGTATCAGAAAGGACCCGCATGTCTAATGACTTAAATGTTTCCTTTTCCACCTCTGCCTCTGATTTGGCCCACCTGGAAGCCAGTGATTTATGGCATAACCCCTGAATTTAAATTCCATGATTGCCTTTTTTATAAACTATGTTATCTGTCCATTTCTGCAGTCATGAAGTGAGTATTACAACACTTGTAGGGTTGTTGTGGCATTAAATGAAATGTTGAATATGAGTATTTTGTAAACTGTCAAGTAGGGTGTGAATACAGGGTGTGACTATACTTCTTGTGAGTCTCAATGTTTTTACTTTCTGCAGCTGAGAGAATGTCTGAAGAAGAACAAGCTTGGTGTTTATTCAGAAGCTATGAAGAAAAGAAAGAATAAACATGGCAGTAACCCTGAGACAACCATTTCTGTGGTTGTCACTTGCCTGAGGAGGTGAGTCTTGGCTGGCCAACCTACTGGGGATAGGAGTGCTCAGAGGACTAGAGGGTAGAGGTTAGATTGTGGAAGAATCTGACCAGGTACTGGTTCAGAATTCTGGGTTTAAATACTGTCTCTCACTCTGCTAGGGATATGGTTTCGGAAACGTGTATAAGCTCTTTGATTCGCTGTTTCCACATCAGTAAAACCCAGGTAAATACTGTCTTACTCTTTTTTTTTAAAAATTTTTTTTTAATTTTATTTTTTTAGCTGAGCCATCCTGCTACCTGTTGGCAGCTCAGCGGCTGCTCAGCTTGGGCTGGACTCGAACTGCTGTTGCTCAGAGCTGAAACTCTTGAGTGAGCTCTTAACCAACTGAGCCACTCGGCTGGCGCAATACTGTCTTACTCTTATCCAACACCCTCCTGGATGAGGAATTGTCCACTATGCCTACCAGATATACAAGGGCAAGAAGACTCCAGTTCATTTAGGGTGACCAAGTGGACCCATTCCTCACCTACCGCAGAAGTGAAGGGAGACCAAAATAGGCGCCTATGAGTGGAACAATGAGGCACTGGGCCCCCGCAATAGCACAACACCTACAACTTCTTCTGGTACAAATAAACCTGGCCTTTGTTCTCCCCACAGGAGCGGGAGACTCCAACTTCTCCTGACACATCAAATCCTTTAACCAACTGAGCTAAGAGCCAATAAAAGAAGGCCACTGAAGGGGCAACAGAGAGAGACACACAGGGAGGCAAAGAGACCCGCAGACACAATGACAGAAGGAGAAACAGGGAGAAGGAATGGGAGAGGGAACATAGCATCCAACACCCAGAGCTTGACAGCCATGGGATGGCCGCTCACCCTGGGAAACACACTGAGACAGTCACACCGAGGCTGTGCTGAGGTGGCAGCTTACACACTGGAGTGTGGTCGTGCCGTGGACTGGGGTCGTGTGAGGAGGCGGTACCTTGTCAGTGGCAGTCACAGTGGTGACTAAGTGCATGCCGCCAGGGTCCCAACAGTGCGATGGAGCTCAGAGCCTCACCCGGATTTCCGCCTTGGGACGACAAGTTCTAGCAGCAGTACTGTCTCTGCATGGGTCATGTGACTCTGTGCTTTTCCCATAGTGGTCCTCTTTCCTGGAGTCAGCGGACACACACAACTCACAGGGGTGTTGGTGTGTTTCTCCATAGTTGAGTCAGCTGTTTTGTTCCGGCACTTTTACTGTTTGTGGTAGGAGTCCTGGGTAGGATGGAGGACTACCGTGCAATGGCGGAGACGGCAAAAGAGGGGCACACCAGTGAAGACAGGGGCCTTCGTTAAGGTGGGTCATGTAAGCCATCCCTTGGTCCGGAGTCGAGCGACAGAAAGAGTGGGAGCCTCAGTGCTCACTTGCAGGAAGACAGACGGTTTTCCCTGCGTCCTTGGTTGCGGTGCCAAGGGCGTGCATTGCCCTGACTGGAGAAAGCCGCCCTGAGCTGGTGCAGCAAAGGTGGACACATGCGTAGTGAGAAAACACTGGGCCTGTGTATTACGGGGGGCGGTGGTTGCCGTAAATGGCTGGGAGCTGCTAGCTTGTGGGCAGGAGCAGGGCGAGAACTGAAGGAGCATCACCCAGCAGGCCTCGACATGTGGTCGGGATTGTGAGGATGTAAGGCAGGGCAGCAAGTTCGCCAATAGCCTGGGGACCAGCAGGGGGTTGAAGGCCACTGAGCGGCAACACGCAGGAGGCAGGGAAATGGATCCCAGCGTGGGATCACGGCAACAGTAGGGGAAGGCAAAAGCCTGTAGGACGTGCTATTCCAAGCGGTCTCTCACGCAAGTACTAACCAGACCCGATCATCCTTACGTTTGGGGATCAGATGACATCATCTAATTCAGGGTGGTATTTCCATAGGCACAGGGACTTGGCGTTGTTTCCCCGAGGGGACCCAGTCTGGCCGGCCTGTTAAGTGTGCGTCACACTTAAGGGTGCTCTAACTTAGCGTGTGTGCCACAGAGCACTCTCCGACAACCTCGTCTGCCCATGCTGCACTTTTCACCCTTTCCCGAACCACACATCCAGAAACTGCTGGCGTGAGCAGTGGCCAGTCCAGTCTTGCAGTGAGCTTTCTTACCTGGCCATGTCAGGGGCACCGCGGGCCACTGATGTTCCCCTGGCGGTCACACAGTACTGGTAGCGCTGGCTTGCAGGAACTTTCCAGGCCCTGTATTGCTTGCTTCCACACACACGTCTGGCTACTCTGCATCCCCTTTTTCAGGACAACTGAGGCTTGGGTACTCCCAGACCCCTGGGATTCCAGTCATGGGCACATTGGCCCTAGCCCCGGAGCTACAACAACAGGTACCTGGTCACTGGCTCTGACCTGAACTGCTGGTCAGTGTGACCGGCCATAGTCACTGTATGCCAAAGCACCATCAGTGTTCATCAGGCCCACAATGATGCCACCCTTCTATACACAGCCGTCTACTTGTCCCATGCTATGAACAGCACCCAACACACTCACATGATCCTTTCCTGTATTTCCCCTCTCCAAACGCATTGTGCTGAGCGTGACAAGGAGAGTTGACTAGAGAGAAAGCAAGACAGAGGCAGAGAGAGACATATAGAATGAGAGAACGAGAAAGGGAAATAATTTAAGAGATAGACAGAGAAGGAGTGCGATATGAAGATAAATGCATGACAGGGAGACAGAGAAGTAACATACAGAAAAAGACACACACACACACACAAACACACACACTCAGACATGCGCACACAACACACTTAAAGAGAGAACCAGAACCATGAAGAAACAAAGAGAGAGACAGTCACAGCGTCACATAAAGAGACAGTGATCTAGGAACAGAAAACAAGTCACGGAGAGACACAGAGAGACACAGAAAGAGAGAAAGAGGGAGCCGAAAGCGTCATAAACTTTCCAATACTCAGTCTTGAAATCACAACCCATTATTATATTTTCACTACTCCTTAGAACAGAATCACAAACAATTCCAATCCTCCAAAGGTGCAGCTCACGCAGAGATGTGTGACATGGAAGCAGGCACACTGGGAGCCATCGAGGAGCAGCCCCACACGCAGGCCGAGATAGGCACTTGGCCCCAAGTCTAAACATAACGGAGTCCCTCGAATGTTCTGTGCCAGTGGGGACTCTGTTGGAAATGGATTTCATTACAGCCCTCTTGAGATAGAGGCAGGAAATCAATGAGCGTCCCAGGGTNCAATCCTCTGTGTCCGGGAACTGGCCGTTCTCACCTCATGCCTCAGCAACTTGTAAGCACCCTCCAGGTGCAGGCAGAGACAATGCCTTAGGAGCAGAAACAGGTTAAGCATTAACTGAGCCAGTCTGTAAGGCTCTGAATTAGCTGTAACCATGGCTCCCCACAATTAGGGAATTGGGGAAGGGGAACAGTGTTGGGGAATTGGGGAGGGGGACCAGCTAAGTTGTTGTTCTTCAGTCTTGGAGGGTGCCAGTCGCGATGTGGCTGCCCATCAGCAGCTCTTGGCCCTAAGCTCAAGGTGCTCGGTTCACTCTCAGGTGAGGGTGGGCATAGCCATCATCCCATGTGGGAGTCGAACCGGCAGCCGTGTTGGTCAGAGCGCATGCTCTTACGCTAACCCTGAACCAACTGAGCCACTCGGTCGGCCCGAGAATATGATTTTCATCATCGGCCTTCCAGCACTGAGTGTAAACTCCACGACGGCAGGGGGTTTGGTAGACTCACCACTGATTGCACTATGTCTACAGTAGTGCCCGGCACATAGAAGACATTCACTACAATTTTTCATATGAATATGTGAATGACAAGTAACTAATCAACTCACTACATGCCTGAAAAGTGCTTTAAAGTTGAAGTACAGTGTGCTACAGGAGTGTCTAACAGGGTTGCTGGACTGAGCCAGAAGTGGGGGTAAGGCTTCTTTTCTGAGGAAGTTCAATTCCACAGGGTGAGTTGGCATCAATCATCTTGGCAAAAACCTGGAAAAGTATTCGAGACACGGGACAGTCCAATGTCCCCACATGCCCTAAGACAGGAGAGAGCACATATGCTGGAGGGAATGAGAGTGGTTTATGTGTGGGTGCAATGGGTGAGGGAGGGGATAGTGGTGTTGAAAAAGAACCAATCACACTTGGGGTGCTGTCAGGAAGGACAGAGCCCACTTGCAGAGCCTAGGGTGCCACTGACAAAGACAGGACACTGCTTCTTCTTTGAAGCTCAGTTGGGCACAGGAGAATAGCAAGGGAAGGGCTGAGAAATAACCTGGAGTTTCTCAGATGATTGATAAGGAGAAACCTTGAAGAGGGCTGGGGATGGGTCAGCTGCAGTGGGGATGAAGAGGACCGCTATGGGCAGCAGTGGCTTACACGCTGGAGGGTAGGGGGACCCCAGGGGGATCGGAAGGCCGGGCCGCACCTTTTGGAAAGTTCTGGTGGAGCCCTGGAGAGGAACCCGAAGGGAAAATGGCTGATTGGACCTAGAGTCTGCCCGGGAAGAAAGGGTGCTGTGGGGGTGTTGGAGGAGTTTGGGAAGTAGGAGCTACCGGGACCGGATCCAGTCGTGAAGCAGACAGATGTGCTCCCAGGATCAGAATAGAGATCCTTGAGGAAAGAGAGATTCTGATAGGATGGCGTGCATAGACTGGGTAAGGGGTCTCTGGGGGTGATCTCTGGGACTAGAAAGTCTGGGGCAGACCTATGGGAATCAGGAAATGGATTGTGAAGGGGATGTGCTTTCCCGTTGCTGTCTGGTCCTAACCCATCTCCTGAAACCTGGGGTCCAGGACCCCCTTTCAAGGGGGTGGGGTGGGTTTCTGTGCAGGAGGTCCAGGACGAGGGTGGGCGTGCGGTCTGTCAGGTCCGCCAGTTAGTGAGAATCCTGTGCCTGAGCCCAGGAACCTTCACATAGCAGGCTGCATGCACTCTGAGCGAGAAGGCCCCGCCCCCCCCCTCCCTGAGGTGGGCGGAGACAGGGCTGCATCTTTCATTGTGACGCCTTTCTCAGAGACCAATGGCATTAGAGAATTTAGGCCCCACCCCCACCGCTGATGCCTAGCACCCACGGTCCCTCCTTTTCTGGTTCAGCCTCGCAGTTGCGCGCTGGTCACTGGAAGTCCTCGGAACCGGGTGTCGGGACCTAGCTGGAATGCTCCCGCCTCTCCCGCCCCTGTAACCCCGGGTGTCGGAAGAAACACTACTGGCCATGGCAAGAAACAGGTAAAATGTGCC
>NW_017732302.1:605575-606638 GCF_001890085.2 Hipposideros armiger | reverse complement strand
TCTTCCCTTTTTCTTTTCTTTTCTTTCTTTCCTGGAGATGCAGAAATGTTCAATTACATTTCCCGTTATCTATACTATCGGCACCCTGAAACACCTTGAACTTTCCAGGGACCCTAAAATTACCCCCACTAATAATGATTATAACATGAAAATAATGGTAAAAAAAATAATTAAAGCTAAAAACTCACGTTAGAGAGAATATTCCAAGTAGGTAATGAACTTTGTCACCAAAATATTAGCAAAATCAGAGAACTTCCTGTTTCTGTTCTAATATGAAAAGAAATTGTAAGTTGTCACTTACAACAAGGAAAGACAACTAGAAAAACTGAAATCAATAACTTATTTTGAACCCATCATAGAAGTGAGGTTGCAGGCAAACTGCTAGTCCAAAATATGGAGAGGCAGATGCTTCCAGAGTAACACAGCAACTGAGATTTCTTTATCTAGAGCAGAAGCAACTGAAGCCATAACTTGGTAGGAACTCTTAAATTATAATCTTGATAAATTGCTAGAGAGACTGAATGTGGACTAATATGAGAGTGAGAAACTCCTGAGACCTTCAGTTTTAGAGGGAGGCCCCAGCAATTTTCCCTCCAGTTAACCCAACGTTTTCTAAAGATGCGGATACAAGAAAGATCCTCTTGAGCTCTAGCATAAAGACAGGGCAAGAAACTTGTGAAAGATGCCCAGAAATATCTTCAAAAAGTCATTTGGCAATGATTAAATAGAACACAAACTAACAACATAAAGGCAACATTTTATTTCCAGAGACTTTGTCTGAACATGCAAAAATTTAATGAAACTGGCATTATTTATGAATGTAAGAAACCAGCAGAATGTACTGAACATAAGAAACAAGAGACAAAATGCAAGTACAGAATTAACTGATGTGAAGTGAATCACATGAGATGTAAACAAAGACTCATGAAAAATGAAAACATACAAGGAAGGTAAAAAGTGAATAGCAGGAAAATTTACAAAGCATGTGCTAGTCCTATGTAAGGAAAACTACAAACATGTTAGGAATTATGAGTATAAGGAAAATCTGACCAAATACAAATTT
>NW_017732302.1:589842-602340 GCF_001890085.2 Hipposideros armiger | reverse complement strand
CCTTAGAGTATTTTGTGGGGCAAATATTTTTGACAATTTTTATGCTATTTTATGATTACTAGATTCTTATAATTTTCTTATTGTTATTTAATTACTATTGGTAATTCACTTTTATAATATTTAAAATTTATTTCCAAGTTTTTGAAAGAACTGTTGTTCATAAGATTTTTGTATATTTTAATTCTTGCCTTTAGATGTCCAGTACTGTTTCTCACATCATTCTGATGCAATATATTTATGTTTTATTTCATTTTTATTGTGATTTATTTTATTTTGGTTTTGTTTCCAAAAAAATAGCTCTCAATTAAATTAATCAACTCCAGAGTTTCTAGATCATTTTTGCATTCTACTTCCTTAGTGTCCCTTTAATATTTTTCATCCCTCTAAATCTTGGGATTATTTTTTCTTTATGAAAATGAACAATTTACAAATACAAAGATAATTATTGACTGCATTAGACAATTAAATTAAGCACTTGTTATTGCCACTGCTATCTTTAAAATCTCTTACAGTAGAAAGTTTAATGTTAAATTGAATATGTTCAAGTTTTAGACTCATTCAAGGGTGAAAGCCTATGATAAGTTCTATGGAATAACATGGTTCTGTAGAAGAATAAAACCTTCTACTGGTTATTATTAATAAATAAATAATTCTACTATATAGTGTTGGAAAAAATATTAAACACAATATAATGCATCGGTCTACTATATAAACACCATTTTGATTTTGTTTTCCAATGTATGTGGTTTAAGGAAAAAAATTAGAAAGAGATTTTGTTAAACTGCCTAAATGTTCGATGACGCGTCATTTGATGAACATTTATATTCAGCATATTTACACCAACTGGACAATAGGAACTCTGAAATCCATTAGAATAATGATACTTTAAGTCAAGACAGCTTAAAAAAATCAATAAAACAAGCAAATTTTGCTAAAATTCTATATACTTGACCAAAGCAGCCTAACTTAGGAGATTTCAAAAATAAAACATTTTTGCATACAAATTATTTTAATGAAAAATGTGCCTAAAGTAATAAATAAAATTAACACTTTATGAGATAAAATTTGAAAGTGCTTGGTTTCACTGTGATCAATTAGAAAAAGTATCTGTAGGCAATTTGTCCATTTATCAGCAAGCATTTATTGCTATATATCTATCTTTAAAAAAAATTCTTTTATGAAATTGACATCTGTATATTACATACAAACATGAAAAATACAATTAAGCCTTTAGAAAGAGAGTGTTCAAGAAAATCAGCCTAACAATCTGAATATGAATTTTAAACATCTTTATTTTGACAATTAAATATAAAGTTGCATTTATGCAGTTCAGATTTTATGCAGGTTTCTAAATATGTAGAATCTAAATGTCTTTTTCCCATTTAAAATTCTTGCAAATACATATTCTTGATCTTCAATTATTTTTGTTCACTTTTGTCATCTCTTTGATTTGGCAGCATAAAACTCAAGAAAATTATTTCAGCTAGAACAACTGTCATGCAGAATCTCAGACAAATTGCAATATTAGCATAATGTATCACTTAAATACAGGTTTAAGTAATTCCCCATTGATCATTTCTATTATAATAGGGTCACATTTTACTTAATGTTGCTGCACAAGCAATGAAACACCAAATCTATGGGTAATTTGAGCATTTAACTGCATTGATTCTACTTTTTAGTTATGATCATTCTGAAGATAAAATGTTTTTATGAGTAAAACAAACTAAACCAGTTCAACTACTATGTATATTTAATTTTAGTTGTAAAACTGAACCAAGCAGAAAATTATCCAATACATTTTTTTAATTTTGAAAAAAATAATCTCTAAAGATACAATTTTGTGTTTGGAAAGACTGAAACACACTACTATATAACTGTTTAGGTTTGATTTCTAAAAGGAATATAAAAATATTTTTATCAATACTATTTTGAACACAATATTTTGATTTCCACTTAGGTTTTACTTACTTTCCCACACTAAATAATATATCTCTTATTCTTTCTTATATTATTTTATTCTTATTCAGTTTAGGTTAATTATCGCATATTACAATTCAAAAATTAATGCATTGGTTTACTTTAGTATCTATATTCCCAGTAGACTGCAAAATCCATGAGACCAAGGAACATCCTAGTATAACATAATAGAAAGAGTCTGGGCTCTGATGCCAGGCTACCTGGTTTTTAATCTGATCTATACCATTTATTAGACATAGAAACTTGGACATGTTATTTAACCTCTCTGTGCCTCACAAGTGAATGGTTTATATGGCTCTAATTAAAAATAATCCCACACTTCTCAAAACATTTTTTTCCTGATAGCAAGTATTCAGAGCTACATTTAAGGTCTATGCATGCCAGCTAAGTCTAACAATAAAGAAATCAATAGATAAAAATCTGCCTAAGGGTAATTTTGTTCCCTAACAACAAGCTTGGCACTGAAGTATAATTCTCTCTTTGTTCCCATTCTCATGTGTGTCTGTTTTTTTTGTTTGATTGTCTAGATGAGTTCACATCCTTCTTATTACAAATCACTACTTATTTTGGACTAATGTTATATTACCTGGGATGTATCTTAACATGTTCATCATAGTTTAGAATACCCTAGTATGTAGTCCCATATATTTTCAAAAACACTGCTCATTAATCTTCTATATTTTAATACATTAAATTTCATAGCTTTTAAATCACAGCTCCTTGGGCAGAAAACACTTTAAACATTTTAAACTTATAAGATTCTATATATTAAGACTTTGAATCAAAAATTGATTTAGGGACCTCCTATTTCTGGTCCAACTTGTAAGCAACTAAGAAATTGTCACTCTGTCCTAACAATGCATAAAAAGTTGAGCAAATTAAAGCAAAAATATTATAACTCTCCTAGATTCATTAAAGAGGAAAGAATTCTGCTTCTAAGATTGGAGAGACAGAAAGTCAAATATGGAAAATCACAACTTACTGAGGCAGTAACACATGAGCAGAAACCTCCGTGAGAACTAGTTGGGGAAGAAAAACACAAATTGTAATTGATGAATAGCTGGAGGCTCAGTGTGGACAAATCTGAGAATTAAAAACTCCAGGGAGACCCAGTTATATGGGTGCCCCACGTTTCTGTGAGTTTTACTTCCAGGAGCTTGATCAAGATCTCACAGTGAATCGCCAAGAAAAATTTGCTTGTGTTTCCATCAGAGGGAGGGGAAAAAGTAACCATTTTTAAATATGCCAGAGCATTCTGTGCTTCTTAACAAGACCTACCCTCAAGGGAAACTAATTTATCAAAGTCCAAACTATTGCTTTGATTTTAGGGCCAAACTCGGGGAAGTGGGGGAGGGCAATACCCAATTCTAGCCTCCTCTAGCCTTCCATGTGGAGGAAAGGAAAAATTCAACTTTAGCCTGCTATAGCCTTCTATGTTATAGAAGAGAAATACTCAACTCCAACCCCCCCTTGCCATTCGGTCTATCAGTGGAGGAGGAGGGACTGAGAACTACTAGTAAAATTTATAGTCTAGAGGCAAAAACTTATTTTAAAACTGAAGCCTAAACATAAGACTATAAAATGCCTTCCATCCTCTCACACCTTAACACCGCATTCATAAAAGCCTATTTACCACAGTTTGTTTTGTTCAGCACATTATGTTTGGCTATGAAAAAAAAATTTAAAAGTCACACTAAAAGGCAAAAGCATAGCTTGAAGTGGCAGAGCAAGCATCAAAAGCAGACTCAGACACAGCAAAGACATTGGAATTATCAGACCAAGAATTTAAGACGACTATGATTACTATGCTATGTCCTCTATTTGATAAAGTAGACAGCATATAAGAACAGTTCAGCAATGTAAACAGAGAAATAAAAATTCTATGAAAAAATCTAAAGGAAATGCAAGAGACGAAAAACACCGTAACAGAAATGAAGAATGACTTGACGAAGTTAATTAGCAGTTTGAGCACTGCTGAAGAAAGAATCTTTGTGCTACAAGATTTGTCAGTAGAAACTTTTAAAACTTAAAAACAAAGCCAAAAAATGTCTGAAAAACATGGAACAGAATTTTTTTCCAGGAACTATGGGACAACTCCAAAAGCTACACTATGTATCTAATGAGCATAACAAAAGAAGAAAGTGAGAAAACAACAGAATATATTTAAAGCAATAATGGTTAAAATTTCCCCAAATTAATGCCAGACACCACACCATAGAACCAGGAAGCTCAGAGAACATCAAAAAGGACAAATGCAACAAAACAAGCAAAAAATACACACCAAAAATACCCTCCCAAACAAACCATCAAAAAGAAACACCCAAAACCAAAATAATTAAAAAACATATCATATTCAAACTCCAGAAAATATCCCTAATGAACAAAAATGCAAAAATCCCCAACAAAATATTGTCAAACAGAATTCAGCAATATAGAAAGAAGATCATACATCATGATCAAGAGGGTTTCATCCCTAGTACGTAAGGCTGATTCAATATCTGTAAATCAATTAATGTGATACATGACATCAACAAAATGAAAAATAAAAACCATATGGTTCTATCAATAGATGCAGAAAAAGCATTTGACAAAATCCAGCAGCCATTCATGATAAAAACTCTTAGCAAAGTGAGAATACAGGGATCATAACTCAACAGAATAAAGGCCATATATGATAAGCCCACAACTGACATCGTACTCAATGGGGAAAAGCTAAAACCATTCCCCTTAAGATCAGGAACAAGACAAGGCTGTCCACTTTCTCCACTTTTATGCAACATAGCTCTGGAAGTTCTAGCATTTGTATATACCAATAAAAAACTATGAAGTCACAATTCTGCAAAGATATGCCATATATATTAAACCCTAAAATGTTGCTTCTCACCTGTACTTATTGGAGGTTCAAAGTGTTGTTTGTCTAGGTACATGCATGAGGTTAAACTTAATCCTTTTAGTTTAAAAAGTTTGGTAAGGGCAAGAGATAATATTCTTTGTTAACAGCATATAATAAAGGATATTTTTAGAATTTTTTCAGGAGTTCCGTTAACCTGCTTCCCTTATCACTATGGGCTAGTTGAAAGTCGTCTATGTTATATAAACAGAAAGTAAAACAAACAAACAAAATCATGACATAAAACCAAGCATATAATCAAACAACGTTTCTTTGAATATATATTTGTCATGTTATAGCACCTAAGGAAATGTTCATTACTTTTAAAGTGGTCATTATATTATAATGACAACAGCAATAATTAAGATTTATGTTTAAAATGTATAGTTCTTGTAAGAATTTTAAAACAAATAGAAGTTAGATTATTTATTGTGCTTATAATTTCAACAGTCCTTTTGTTCCTGATGAACACACAATAAGTAGAGGTAAGCATTTTGGTTCATTTTAATCATTACAATTTTGATACATAATTTTTCTTGAAAAAATTTTGTAGTAACTTAAAACATCTATTAAGCTGTATTTCAGTGAGGTTTTCTTGGTCCATGGCCCTCAGGAAATTGCCTATTTGCTGTTTTTAAATGTTAAGTTTACTTCACAAAGGTATCAATTTGTCCTGACAACACTTTCTATTTTCCAGGTATTGAATGTGTGCTTACGGGGTAAATAATCTTCTGCTTTCTTACATCAGGCAATTCAGCAAACTGACTGAATTTTAAAAGGTGCTGTCACTTGTCTGGAAGGGGTGGGGGTGGAAAGAAAGTAGGAACACAGCATGACTTTAATCAAAAGCTCAGGTAACCCCATTTGCTCTTAGAAGAGCACTGTGAAAAACCCTCTTGTGACACTCTAGCTCATTTGTTTAAGTAAAACAAACAAACAAACAAACAAAAAACACAGAAAGAATAAGAAGCCTTCAACCAATACAATGCAGAACATCAGGACATATAGAAAGTAAACCCCAACTCTGGGGCAAACTACATAAAAGTCTATTTGTATCTGAAGCAAAATATATGACATTCTATAGTCTCCTGAGTCTCAGAGATAGACTGGTACCAAGGCATACAAGCTATGTTTTTTTCACATCTATACAGATACATTTTCCTAGTGGTTGACTACATTTCAAATCAAGTTTTTTGTTTGTTTTTCTGGTTATTGTTATTTTTAAATCTGTGATTATCAGGTCTTCATATGAAGGGCATTTATAATCAGTTATTTACTGTTTAAAGATTGATTCTAAAAGGCCACACTGAAGAGATAAACTGAAAGCAAGGAGGATAAAGTTCAAACTCATCTCCCCTTTTATTGTATTTTAAATAAGCTTGCTATATATAGTTGAACAGTGATTATTGACTAATGTACTTAGCAATGTAGAGGTCATGATCTTCAACAGAGAAAATGTAGTGGGGTAGTTAAGATAAAACAGTAAATGAATTAGTTTCAAAATATATTTGGAAAATATGAAGTGAAGACACCACGTATAGATGCTTTTGAAGAGCTGTGTTATAAACAGGAGGAGACAGAGAAATGAGTTAATTGCCGAGGAGGAAATGGAGTAAATTTTAAAACCATACTTCAATTTCAATACATTTTCTACTTTATACTGCTTTCTGCTCTTGCAAAAATCTTCAAGAGAATATAGGTAAAAGATGGCATTGCCACAGAACTATAGAAACATGGAATTTTGCCATTTTAAAAATAATTTTTATTGAGTCTTTGTGCCTTTTTAAAGGTGTTTTTTAAATTCTAAATTATTACATGCAATTAAAAAATAAAATGTTGCAGTTTCTTTTAAAATTATGCAATTACCACATGACCCAGAAATTACACTCCTTGGTATTCATCTCAGAGAAATGTAAACTTACACACACACTTACATTCATAATAGTTAAAATGTGGAAACAGCCCAGATTTCCTTCAAGGGGTGAATGGTTAAGCCAATTATGCTACATGTAAACCAGAAAATACTAGTTGGCAAGAAAAAAATGAATGCTTTTAATACATATTGAACCATTGATACATGCAACGATTTGAACAAATCTGCAGAGAATTACGCTGAGTGAAAAAAGTTGATCTCCATACGTTACAAACTGGAGGGTTCTATTTATATTTTTTTGGAAAGAAAATTTTTAGATTTGGCAAAAAGACTGGTAATTGCCTGGGGTTAGAGATGAGGTTGAGGGAAGAGAGATGAGTGTGGCAATAAAAAGATAATAAGAGGACTCTTTCTGATGATGCAGCTTTTCAAAAAAATCGACACTATATTAATATCAATAACAATGTTATATTGTATTTTATTTTGGGGAGAAGTTACCATTGGGACAACTGGATAAAAGCCACACCTGATTTCTATGTATTATTAATTTTAACTGCATGGGACTGCAGCTACCAAAAACAAAAAAACAAAAAAAAATCTAAAACAAACAAAATTACAAAAGTCTGAGAGACAGAGATTGATTTTCTGCTTAATTATCTCTCAATAAAAAAAATCATGCACACTCAGAGGCAAATGCTTTCATTTTTTAGTGTTGATATACATCGACACACATATTTCAAAATACTACATTTATATGTCTCTTAATGTATCAATTTTAGCCACTCTTTTAAATATGTACATAGCAAAAATTATAAAATAATCAGTGTACCATTTTATGTTTGTGTAAATAATGTTTAAAGCAGAGCCTAGTAAAATTCTATTATTTTTCTCTCTTGTGCATGTTTTATTTATCCTGAAGTTAATTTTATTTTTGATCACTTTCATAATACTCCAAATATATATATATATATATATATATATATATATATATATATATATATATATACACTTTTAAATGACTCATCATACTTTAAAAAACATGTGAGTTTTCATGGTGTTCTATTATGTTAAATCTATTTAATCCCTTTATTTTCTCGAGGCCTCATTCTTGTCCTCTTTGGTCCAATCTAAGTTATTTGCTTTCCAAGCCTGTTATGCTGATGTTCTCTTTTGTTTCATTGCTCAACTGTTTTCTGGAGACAAGGTCTTTGTCTTTCTTGGTTTATTCTATCATTTTGCTGGATAACCTTCTTTAGTAGATTCTTAAGAATAGCTTCTGTAGAATGCACAATTTGTGAGTCTTTGCTTGTTTAAAAATATCTATATTTGACCATCACATTTAAATGTTAGTTGTATTGCAGGCTTTAAATTCCAGGTACTACAACATGAAGATATTGCTTTATTGATTTGTACTGTATAATGTGATTTTTGGAAAATCCCATGTCATTCTGCTTTTCATTCCTTGGTATGTGAGGTTTTCTTGTTTTGTGTCTGTATGTGTGTGTGTGTGTGTGTGTGTGTGTGTGTGTGTGTGTGTGTGTATTATTTTGTTGTTGATGATGTTGTTTTCTAGTTTGCTGAGTATTTTTCTGTTCATTTCCTTAGGCTCTTCGTGGGCACTGTTAATCTTGAGGCTTGTGCCCTTCAGTTCTGGAAATAATATTCTTATAGTATTTACGTGATAATGTTCTCTCCTCTAATTTTTCACTTTTCTTTACAAGAAACTCTTATTACTCAAGTGTAGACCTCTTGATTCGATCCTTTCGGCCCTTTATTTCTTCTGTCCAATTTTCATCTCTTAGTCTTTCGGTTTTACTTTCTAGGAGGTTTGTAAATTTTAGCGTAAGAAATTTCCAGTGAATATTTTATAAATATATTGAAAACAAAACTTTCACTAGATTTGAGGGGAAAATGGCGGCTGTGAGGAGGGCTCCTTGAGTTCTCACCTAAAAATCGCCGCAAATTGAACTGCTGTAAGTCATCAAATGAACCTCTACTCATCACACAGAGCAGCTAAGAGACTCGCAGGCCAATTATTTGAAGGTGGGCAGACCAGGAGAGTGGGGGAAGAGGGAGAGAAGATGTGCATGCAGAGGCGCAGGCCGCAACCGCGGCTGCAGAACTGCGGGACCCCAGGAGACAGAGCAGAGAGCGGAGCAGCGGCAGGGTGGGCTGAGTCCCTGTGCCCCTGCGGTCTCTCCTGGAGCACAGCAGGAGCTCGGCTGGAGCACCTGAGGCAGAAGCCTCAGCTCAAAATGGCAGTGGGACTTTTTGTTGTTGTTGTTGTTTATCTTTTTTCTCTGATAGAAAGCAAAAAACAACTGCATATATAAGAACCTACCCCCACCCTCCCTCAGAAACCTTGGCCCCCGCCATGCCAGAGTCTTAAATTGACCCCCGAATGGAGGAGTAGGGTCAGATTACAGAGGTTCTCCTACTCCCAGGGTTTGAGAAACTCCACATGAGAAGAGGCTGCCGAGTGTGAGCCTACCTACCCCACCCCCACCTCTCCTGCATGGCTTAGGTGGCAGGGCAACTTCAGCTGCTGAGTAATTGCAGGCCCCCTGGCAGGTGGCTTTTAGCAGCTCTGAAATCTCACACCCCCCACAGCCCCAAGCAGAAAGAGTCCAAGAAGACTCACATGGAGCCTTCTGGCTGCACAGCACTCAGTGTGCCTTGGGGCAAGCAATAGCAGAAACGGCATTGACTTTGTAAAATCTACCAATCACACCTCATAACCCCATTCATCCACAATAGACCTGCATTGCCAGGGTCAGTCAGGCGCCAGGTGGCTGGCTCTGCCCCCACAAGATGAAAAGGAGTTTTTGTATAGCAGAGGACAATCTGGAGAGAGCTTGGTGGACAACACAAGACTGGTACTGGTTGTTTTTTTGTTCATGTTTTTTTTTCACATGTTTTTTGTTGTTGTTTTGCTTTTTGGGGGTGTTTGGGGGGTTTCTTTGGTTGCTTGTTTTGGTTGTTTTTGTTTTTTTTCTATTTCATTGTCATTTTTAGTTTTTAATATAGGCATATATATATAACAAAATGGCAATAACTACACACCTATCAAAAGTCACATTAAATGTAAATGGATTAAATGCTGCAATCAAAAGACATAGGGGGGGCCAGCCGAATGGCGCATTGGTTAAGAGCTGGCCTGGGACGCCAGAGGGCCCCAGTTCGGATCCCACATATGAGGGCCAGTGACACTGCCCTCTACAGCTAAGATGCTGAACAACAGCTCAACTTGGAGCTGGACTGCCGAGAGTCACCAGGGACTGTGTGGGCTGCAGCCCCTGCTGCAGTGGGTTGCCATGGGCTACCGTGTGTAGACAGCAGCTAGTGTGAGCGGCCAGCAGCCGCAGGGAGCAGCCGTCCAGAAGCCGGCAACTGATCTGCCTCACCCGAGAATAGCGCAATGATGGTGCCAACTTGGGCCAGTGAAGCAACGTCCTCCACAACTAGACTGAAGAACAAAAGGACAGCAACTTGTCTGTTCCCCTTCCCCCAATTCCCCAGAGCTGTTCCCATCCCCCAATTCTCCAATAAAAATCTTAAAAGTAAAAATAAAATAAAATAAGACATAAGGTGGCTGAATGGATAAGAAAGCAAGATCCCTACATATGCTGTATACAAGAGTCTCACCTCAGATCAAAAGACACATACAGGCTGAAAGTAAAGGGATGGAGTAAACTATTTCATGCAAATGGAACTGAGAAAAAAGCTGGAGTAGTGATACTTACTTATATCAGATAAAATGGACTTTAAATCGAAGAATATAATAAAGGACAAAGGAGGGCTCTTCATAATAATAAAGGAATCTATCCAACAAGAGGACATAACCCTAGTAAATATCTATGCACCTAACATAGGAGCCCCCAAATATTTAAAACAGATATTCGCAGATATATAGAAGGATACCAACAGTAACACTATTATAGTAGGGGACTTCAACACCCCGCTGTCACCAATGGACAGATCCTCCAAACAGAAAATCAATGTGGAAACAGTGACCTTATATGACACATTAGACCAGCTGGATTTAATAGATATTTTTAGAGCATTTTACCCCAAAGTTACGGAATATACATTCTTCTCAAGTGCACATGGAACATTTACCAAGATAGACCACATGTTAGGCCACAAAACAAGTCTCAATAAATTTAAAAAGACTGAAATCATATCAAGTGTCTTCTCCACCACAATGCTATGAAACTAGAAATCAATTACAAGAAGAAATCTGGAAAGCACACAAATACATGGAGGCTGAATAACATGCCACTAAATAGCGAGTGGGTCAAAAATGAGATCAAGGAGGAAATCAAGAGATACCTCGAGACAAACGAAAATGAAAACACCACGACCCAAAATCTATGGGATGCAGTGAAAGCAGACCTAACAGGGAAGTTCATAGCAGTGCAGGCCTACCTAAAGAAGCAAGAAAAATCTCTAATCAACAGGTTATCCTTACACCTCAGGGAACTGGAAAAAGAACAGCAAAATAAGCCCAAAGGGAGTACAAGGAAGGGATATGAAAGACCAGGGTGGAAATAAACAAAACAGAGACCAGAAAAACAATTCAAAAGATCAATGAAACCTAGAGCTGGTTTTTTGAGAAGATAAACAAAATTGACAAACCTCTAGCTAGACTCATCAAAAAAAAAAATAAAGAGAGAGAGAGAGCACTCAAATTAGTAAAATCAGGAATGAAAGAGGTGAAGTGACAACAGACACCACAGAAATACAAAAAAAATTTAAGAAATTACTATGAGCAACTATATGCCAACAAATATGACAATCTGGAAGAAATGGATAATTTTCTAGAAGCATACAAACTTGCAAAGCTAGCTCAAGAAGAAATGGAAAATCTGAATAGACTGATAACTACCAAGGAAATTGAATCAATAATCAACAAGTTCCCAACAAACAAAAGCCCTGGACCAGATGGCTTTACAAGTGAATTTGACCAAACATTCAAAAAATAATTATCACCTATTCTTCTCAAACTATTCCAAAAAATCCAGAAGGAGGGCAGGCTCCCAAACTCTTTCTATGAAGCCACTATCACCCTGATTCCAAAACCAGACAGACAGTACAAAAAAGGAAAACTACAGGCTGATATCCCTAATGAACAAAGATGCAAAAATCCTCAACAAAATATTATCAAACAGAATTCAGCAATATATTAAGAAGATCATACACCATGATCAAGCGGGTTTCATCCCTAGTACATAAGGTTGCTTCAATATCTGTAAATCAATTAATGTGATACACCACATCAACAAAATGAAAAATAAAAACCATACGGTCCTATCAATAGATGCAGAAAAAGCACTTGACAAATCCAGCAGCCATTTATGATAAAAACTCTTAGCAAAGTGGGAATAGAGGGATCATATCTTAACATAATAAAGGCCATATATGATAAACCCACAACTAACATCATACTCAATGGGGAAAAGTTAAGACCATTCCCCTTAAGATCACGAACAAAACAGGGCTGCCCACTTTCTCCACTTTTATGCAACATAGCTCTGGAAGTTCTAGCATTTGTATATACCAATAAAAAAACTATTGGAAGGAGAAATTAAGAAAACAGTCCCATTTACAATTGCTTCAAGAACTATAAAATACTTAGGAATAAATTTAACCAAAGAAGTAAAAGACCTGTACTCATACAATTATAAGATACTGAAGTAAGAAATAAAAGAAGATACAAATAAATGGAAAAACCAACCATGCTCATGGATAGGAA
>NW_017732302.1:573995-588594 GCF_001890085.2 Hipposideros armiger | reverse complement strand
AAATGCCCATTGTTAGATGACTGGATTAAGAAACTGTGGTAGATTTACACAATGGAGTATTACTCAGCTATAAAGAAGGAAATTGTACCATTTGCAATGATATGGATGGACCTAGAGAACATTATGCTAAGTGAAATAAGTCAGTCAGAGAAAGACAAATACTATATGATCTCACTTGTATGTGAAATCTAAAGAACTGAATAAACGAGTAATGTAAACAGAAATAGTCTCAGAGACACAAAGGAAAACTGATGATTGCTAGATGGGATGGGGGTGGGGATGAAGGAGAAGGGGAAGGGACGAGACAACATAAATTGGTAACTACAATATTGCCTCAGGGGTAGAAAAGATAATCTGGGGAATATAATCAATAATGTTGTAAATATTTTTTAGGGGGCCAGATGGACTTATGTCTTGTTAGGGAGACCACTTCATGGATGGTGTAGAGGCCTGATTGCTGCACTGTACATCTGAAGCTGCCGTTGAATAATATATGTCAACTATAATTTAATACATATATAGCCATGGGTTGTGGAGTAGAGTGTGGGAATGGAGTGAGTGGAATTGTAATAGATATACATGATATCAGGGGTGGGGGGCAGTGGATGGGGGAGGGGGGTTGTCACTTTGTGAGGGGTGAAAAGGATAACTATTGCATTGTTTTGTACACCTGAAACTAACAACAACAAAAAACTTTCACTAGAAATTTCTTAAGCTAAAATTGTATAATATATACACATATTGTACATACCTGCTTTTATTTTTTGACTGCTTATTTCCCTGGTGTGATATTTTTATTTGATGGAATAAATAATATTTTTATCTATTGTCATATTAAGTGCATTTTTGTTTTCTTACGTTTTTTCACAAAATCCAATTTTAATTTTAATTTTAAAACTCAAGACTATTTAGTTTTAGAAATAACTATCTTCCTTACCAACAGTAATCAATAACCCCAAAAGAGGCATTTTAAAAATATGATCTAATAAAAAAGACCGATACTCCTGAACCTTTCTTTCTCAAGCATCTTTTTCATCACTTGTCACTGACAAGGCAGCTCACAGAGGAAATAAGAATGTTTAGTGTCTCTAAAAATAAGCATCACCACAACACATGCATTTTTATTCTTTAGAAAAAGATGTCAGAGAAAAAGCAGATAAATTCCATCTTTCTTCACCATCTCTCTGCATCTTTCTCTGCCTCTGTCCTTCTCTTGTTTTTAAATTTATACCCTCTCATTAGCCAGAAGAGGAATTTAAATAGCTTACAGGTTAAAATATAATGCATAATAAGATAGGTTTAAACACCAAAGAGACTATATGAAGCAGCTATGAGCAATTTATGGCTTGAAGACCACAGGTGACTTAGGATTAAAGTATAGAAAAGTATGTCCATATTATATCTTTTCATCTATACTTGCACATTCATATTTTAGTGACTGGGAGGCAGTGCTTACTTTCTTGTTTGCATTTTTTATTTCATATGTATGCAATGTAAGCTGTAAGAATATCCATTTTATGTAGGGCTTAATAAAATTATTTTTATTTTGAATAAAAAAGGCTGATGAACATTTTTATATTTCTGAATTTACCTTCATGTGGAAACCGTTGCTCACCAATGTGCTGCAAAGGAAGCCAATGTCTAGACATTGGTAGATATGCAGAAGGCTTTCACTGATAAATATATTTTGCAACTGAGGCAAATGAAGAACATATTAATTTTCATCTAGTCATTAAAACTTTATGGAAAAACTACTACATGCAGGTAAGCATAAAGAGTTTACTTTGCATTTTCTAGTTTGCTTTCTGTAACTACTTCAAAATATGTTTTGACTGACTAAATGAATGCATACTGGAAAGAATGATACTCTCAACTCAAGAGAATGGAAACCAGTCCTCACAATGTTTAACTTAAAAACTATGCTATATGTGTTATAATCAGCCAGACAATCACTAAACACAAAATGGGTGAGTTTTAAAGAAATAAATTTAAGAGAAGAAATATTTTATTTTTTCTATTATGGTTATAAGATTATATATACTTGTCAAAACCAATAAAATTATACATATAAATAGGGTGAATTTTATTTCATGTGAATTATACATCAACAATCTACTTAAGTTATACAGTGCAAAAGAAAATACTTAAAATAAATAATTTCTTCAAACAATAGATGATGTTTAAAAGCAGGGGACAAAAGCAAAACTGCTTTTTGGATGATCTTAGGTATAGATAAAGGGGGAAAAAATCTCATGTTGCTTATTATGCCCAGAACAAATACTCACTGTAGATCATATAATTTTATTTTCCATCCATCTGTCAAGGAGCACAATATTCTGGTGTTAGAGAAATGCACAACTAAACTACAGTGTATTTTAATCATTAAAATATAAATAAATACAAACCTTTTCATAAGAAGCAACTTCAAAGTTTTAGGTAGGCCTTCCTGTACACAATAGTTGAGTTCTTAAATGCATTATGTTAAACACTGATCTTTGGTTAATTGAATCACACATTGCCATTTATAACCTTAATCTTAATTTTTAATGGCATTTTCTATTGCAAGTGGCTTGCATATAAGTCTCAAATCTCTCTGCCTGGTAGCTATTTTTTCAGATAGTTAATGACCCAGCAATAAACATCATAATGTGCCAGGAGACCTGACAATTTAAAAACAAAACCTAATGATGAAGCACTTTGTAAAACGAAGGATTCCTTTGCAACAAGAATAATGACCCTCACCTATATCTACTGTTTGTTTTGTTTGCTTAACATGGAGTTCACCTATGTTGGATTTCAGAGATGTTTTCAGCTGATACAGAGTGAGCCATAGTGTCAGTTAGAATTAGTTTAGTCACTGTACATCACAAATAACAGTAGATTATATGATGGGTATCATCTGTCCTGCTCTTTGCTGTAATGCAACCTTGTTCAGAACTAAAAACAAAAAACTTTGCTTAGGATGTTGTTAAAAACACCTGTGTTTTATTTTTCAAATCCCATCTGTCTCCCAGATTGTTTTTATTAGCTTAGCATTCTGACACTTTCCAAATGCTAAATCAAATTATTCTCAAAATGGCTCTAGTGTTTATTTGCTATAAGAAGGCAAACCCTGATGAATTATCTCAGATCATGATACAGGTCTAAGTGTAGTGTTTAATGCCAAAGTTGGATGAAAACTTTCTCATTCTGTACAAGACTTAATGTATTTACCCCTCATAATACACATTTTACATGTAGTCTATAGGAAACTCATCTGCATACGGATCACATTCCCAATTACTATTTATTCTTTTTTTTTTTTTAAAGATTTTTATTGGGGAATTGGGGGGATGGGAACAGTGCTGGGGAATTGGGGGAAGGGGAACAGACAAGTTGCTGTCGTTTTGGTCTTCAGTCTAGTTGTGGAGAACGTTGCTTCACTGGCCCAAGTTGGCACCATCATTGCGCTCTTCCCGGGCGAGGCAGATCAGTCACCGGCTTCTGGGCGGCCGCTCACTGCAGCTGCTGGCCGCTCACGCTGGCTGCTGGCTACACACGGTAGCCCATGGCAACCCACTGCCACAGGGACTGCAGCCTACGCCGTCGCCGGCGACTCACGGCTGCCCAGCTCCAGGTTGAGCTGTTGTTCAGCATCTTAGCTGTAGAGGGCAGTGTCACTGGCCCTCATATGTGGGATCCGAACCGGGGCCCTCTGGCGTCCCAAGCCAGTTCTTAACCATCGCGCCACTCGGCCGGCCCTACTGTTTATTCTTTAGATTTCAAGATGCAAGTATGTACATAAATAAAACATATGCACTGTTAATGTAACCACAGAACCAGCTCAAAATGGTCCTACACTGTTTAGCAAGATAGCGAGTTGCCTTTTTCAGAGAAAATAGGCCAAAACCGCAAGTCGTGCGACCGAAGCACGGGCAGAGGAGAAAACTTTGATCTCCAGCAACACCTGGAACTAAAGTCTCCTCTGCTCCTAACCAAAGGTCTGGGACATAACCTGAACTCAAACACCAGAACCCTTTCAGAAGCAAAGGATCCCTGTCCAGGAAGATCCTGTGTCAACACCCGTTACCATAAATGGCTGAGCTCTGTCTTGCAATCAAAACTTGCCCCACCAGCACTTTCACATACCTGTTCTGCCTATACTCTTAAAAACCTGCCCTGAACCCTGGATTGGGGAGCCCAGGCTTTTGAGCATTAGCTTCTTGTTCTACTCAGTGGCTCCATTCATAATAAAATACCCAGTCTTTCTCCACTGCAATTCACAGTGTTTAGTGTTTGCCTCTGCTAGCTCCAGGTAGACGAACTCTTTCTGTTCTGTAACATTAAGATCCCAGAAAAAGATTTATTCAATTTTACTTTATAGATGTTGCCCCTTTGTGATGATACACCTGATTATAACTGGTGTCTTGAAAAATTATTCTTTTAAATCTAAATCTAAAGTGTGGATGTATTTTTACTCCTCTATTTTAGATCCAATTTTTCTCTGTTAATACGACAGTGCTCAGAAATTCTCTCCTGGACAGGACCCCAACCTTAAGCAGTCCCTTGAAATTTACCAGCCTAAGAAGAAATATGCCAACTTAATTAGAATGGACAAGCATCTTTCTGAATGGATAGTTGAGCCTGACTAATATTAGTTAGCAGTTTTCCCTCCTTCATTAATCCTCTATGAAGGTTTTTATTAGCTTTGTTTTATGATTTTTAATAAAATTGGTGACAACTATAGAAAAGCATTTTTGAAAATAGCATTCCTAATATTGTTATATTTTAATATTTATGATATTAAGAATAAAATCTGTTATAAATTTTTTAAAAAGTGATAAATTACTTAACACTGACAAATCAATATTGAATGCCCTACACAATATTGAAGAAATTATTTAGTTTTGCCCAGTTTAACTTGTGATTTATAATACATGCCCTCAGAAAAATACTTTTACTTACAACCCAGTATATTACTACACTCTTCTTATGCCATATTTAAAGTAATTCCTTTGAATATCTCATGACAACGGAAAACTTATGAAAAAAGAATAATATTATTCTTTTGTTTTGAGAATAATTTGGATTATTCAAAAACTCTTCATGACAAATGTATATTTTACTGAATGATGATCATGTTTTTAATGTTAATAGACTAATTTTGGTACTAATCATATTCCTGTAAATATACTTGCCTCCAAACATAATAAATAAATAAATGTTTTATAACAAATAAACCATTCAATACCAAATTAAAACTTAGAGTTCTTATTATGCCAAATATTTTAAATAAAATAAAAAATAGAAAGTAGTCATTGTTTCCATATACAAAAGAATGAAAAGCTAATTGAAAAATGTAAATGAAGATCTGCAGAAGGAAAAAAATCAAAATGCAAAGTGATTTTAAAAATCTTTCTTTAGATACATTTTCAACTCTCATGTTTAAAACCACTGGTTTTCAAAACCAAAACTACAACTCATGTGTTTAAAAGATAAAAGCATTTGTGATATTTCAGTATTTACTTTCTTAAACAGAAAACAAAATTAGAGTATGACAAAAAAAACATAGAATGTCTTTTTTACTAAAATCATATGAAGTAAGCCATAAACCCAATCGTCAAGATAGAATTTTTCTCTATTGTATTTACCTATTATAACTTACAGTACTATATTCTACCAAGGAATAAATTATTTTCTGAGTCAAGGAGGCATTATGGGTGAGGGTTTGATGGACACAGTTACCGGCTTATGCTAAAAAACAAAACAAAACTATTATTTGAACATTGCGATTGTAAAATTAGGCCAGGCTTGTCACAGCTGGGTCAAGAAAATTTGTTAAATAAAAATAGTATAGTGAAGAGATTCCTAAGATATCATTTGTTCAAACTCTTCATTGTTCAGATAATGAAATTGAGGCTTAAGCAAATAACAGAACTAGAAATAATATAAAATTTACTTCATTTTCTTTCATATTTTCTTATTCTAAGTTGAGATACAGATATTTATTTCTGAAGTCTCTGTATTTACTACTTTAGCAATGACTGCCTCTTTCTCCTGAAAATCTTAGGCTATCTTTAGACTACTCAGGGCACCTGTTACAAATCATGCTGCTGTAGCCCTAGCTATTGGAGGTTAGCGTATTAGTTTTTGTCATTATTTTTCCATACTCTATCTAATCAACATTATTGAACATGGCATTTCTCAGAGAATTTCAAAAGAGCAAATAAGCAAACAAAATGCACAAATAAATTTACTCACAAACAAAGGAACCTGCTTTCACATCAAAACTATTTCAGTTCTATGACTTGCATGGTAATTATTTAAACTGGAAACTTCAAAGTAACTCTATTTGAGAGAGGGATCTTCATTGTTTTCAAATATTTTAGGTGGTGTGTCACATTTATTGATTTGCATATTTTGAAACATCCTTGCATGCTAGGAATAAATTCTACTTCATCTTTCTGTGTGATTATTTTCAATGTGCTGTTGAATTCAGTTTGCTAGTATTTTGTTGAGGATTATTGCATCTATATTCATCAGAGATATTGTTTTTCCCTTAACACATTTATTAAAACATAATTGATACATAGTAAACTACACATATTTAAAGTATACATTTTAATAATTTTGACATCTATATATTCATGAAACCATCACTACAATGAAGATAATGAATATACTCATCACTGCAAAAGTGTCCTTATGCCACTTTGTAATCTCTTCCTCCCATGCCTCACCACAAATCCCCTTCCTCAGGCAGCTTTTGAGTTACTTTCTGCCACTATAGATTAGTTTGCATATTTGTTGTTTTGTATAGCTGAAACCATATGATATGTAATCTTTCATGTCTGACTTTGTTCCCTCATCATAATTATTGTGAAATTTGTCCATGTTGTATATGTAAAAAGCTCATTTATTCTTTTTCACTTCTGAGTAGTATTTCATTGTATGTATGTATCATACATTTCTCTTTATCCATTCACCTTTCGAATAACATTTAGGTCATGTCCACTTGAGGTCTGTTACAAATAAAGTAGCTATGAATATTTGTGTACTAATTTTTTATTGGATAAGCAATATTATTTATCTTGAGTAAATACCTAGAAATGGAATGGCTGTGTCATGGTTTTGTTTTGTTATTTATTTTGTTTTGTTTAAAAATTTTAAGTTAACTATTTAAAAATAGTTTCAGGTTTACTGAATTATTGTGGAGTACTGCAAATGTCCATGTACCCAAAACTGAGTTGCTCCTATTTTAACATCTTACATTAGTATGTTGTGTTTGTCACAATTAATGAACAAATATTGATACATTATTGTTAACAAAAGTTCATACTTTATTGATACTTCCTAAGATTTTGCCTAATGTCACTGTGTTGTTCAAGATACAATGAAAGATACTGCAGAATATTTGTCATCATGTCTCCTTAGACTACTCTTGACTGTTACAGTTTCTTAGACTTTCCTTGTTTTTGATTAATGTAATAATTTGGGGGAGTACTGCACAAATATTTATTAGAATCTCCCTAAATTGGGATTTATGTGATTTTTTTTCTTGGATAGACTGGAGTTATAGGTTTTGCAGAGAAAGGAAGCAGAGGTACATTTCCAATTCTCATAATATCATAGCAAGTGTAATAACAATATTTCATAACAAATATACTAACAATATTTCTTATCACTGGAGATATTAAGTTTGATCATCTGACTGAGGTCATCTTTTCCAGGTTTCTCCACTATAAAATCACTCTTTTTATACCCTTTCCATACTACATGATTTGGAAGGAAGTCACTATACACAGCCTGTGCTGCAGGAGTAGGGAATTACGCTCCATTTACTTGAGGGCAGAGTGAATATATAATAGGCATTATTTGGAATCCTTCCGAATAGGATATTTGTCTATTTTCCCCTTTTATTAAGATATTCTATAATTTATATCAGTATGGTTTATACATACTTTGGGTTATAATCTAATACTACTTCATTTTTCGCTTGACTGAATCCAGCTTTGACTCATTGGGAGTTCTGTGAGTTGGCTCTAGTTCTGTTTTCATATCTAGTTTCCAATTCAAGATGATGCTATATAATATAAGTAGTCATTCTTATGATGTATAGTTTTAATAGTCTCACCTGTACTATGCATTGCATTTAATTTTATGATTATTATTGAAAGCATATGATGTAGAGATATTATAAAATATAAGCTAGCTCCACATTCCACCTCAGTTTTTACCCTACAACAACCTTGAAGTATGGATCTAATGCTATAATATCTCCCCCCAAAAATAAAGAAAAAATAGGAAAAGAAACACACTTTTCAAACTTCAGTAGAAAAAATGTAAATTTCTCAGTGAATTTTTAAAAAGAATATAGAGGATAGATATTTTGTCACACTGTACATAGCATTGTACTCAGGAAAATTAAAAAAAAAATTTGTCAGTTTGGTTCTCTACTGGCATTCCTCCATAAGCCCTGGCCTCCAGATTTATTATTTTTTAAACCTTTTCACAGTGCCTACGTCTCAACTCCAACTACTCTTTTCTTCTAAGATCTTTCCTGTGGGTCTATCTTTGGGTACCAGTAACTGCTGCTTTCCTTAGGTGTGGTGAAGTCTGTGTGCCATCCACTAAGGCAAGAGTTACTTTTTCAAGACCTAAAACTTTCCTGAGTAACTCAGTTCAAGATGAGACCTAATGAAGTTAGTAGCTAGAGTTTTGGTTGAAACAAAGACCTCAGTGGTATTGTAGTCACATCCTGCTGTGATTTCCCCAGATACACAATGCATAATTGGAAAATGTTTGACTTTGTAAATGACAGAAAGCTTATATTAATTTTCTATACCATGAAGTGAGGACTATTATTTTAAAAAGGGCCAGGCGGAGGCATCTGAAACTGTCTCTCATCCCTCTGCCAAAATAGTAGACCTAAAGAAATATATCATCCCTTGCAGGTATTACCATATAAGATTGCAGATATTACCATATAAGATTGGAAAAGTACAGAGGTAGAGGTTTATAACACAATCTCACTAGGCTACCCTGATGAGTTGTTTAAAAAGTCAGATAAGAGTGAAATGAGCAAGATGACAAAGTACGAGATACCAGACTTTGCCCCCCTCCCCCGACCAATAAAAAAAAAATTAGACAACTATCTAGAAAGAAAGTTGTGAGGGCTCAAGAGTCCAGATAAGAACCAACAGCAACATTATGCAACAAAAATGGAGACTAACCACACAGAATTACTAGAGATTGGCTTAGCAGAGATATCCAGAGACAGCTAGGAGCAAAGTCAGATAAGTATACTATAAGAAAACTAAAGGCTAATATTCCTAATAAATATAGATGCAAAAATTCTCCACAAAATATTGGTAAAATAAATTCAATAGCACATTTAAAAGTTTATACACTATGATAAAATAAGATTTATCCCTGGCATGCAAAAATGTTTCAACATACGCGGTCTGACAATTAAATCTGTGAACTTCTTACAAAAATGTTGCTTCACATTTTTTTGATATCAAAGGGATTATTCATTATGAGCTTGTACAAACTGGACAAACCGTTAATCAAGTTTACTATTTGGAAGTGCTAAAAAGGCTGCGTGAAAAATAAAAAATCGACCTTAACTTTTTGCCAACAATTCATGGCCCTTGCATCATGACAATGCACCAGCTCACATGGCACTGTCTTAAACAAATAACTGTATCAGAATACCTTTCCTATTAACCTGATCTGCCCCCCAATGACTTCTTTCTTTACCTGAAGATAAAGGACATACTGAAAAGACATTTTGATGACATTCAGGACATCAAGGGTAATACAACAACAGCTCTGATGGCCATTCCAGAAAAGGAGTTACAAAATTGCTTTGAAGGGTGGACTAGGCACTGGTGTTGGTGCATAGCTTCCCAAGGGAAGTATTTCAAAGGTGACCATAGTGATATTCAGCAATGAGGTATGTAGCATTTTTTCTAGGAGGAGTTCACAAACTTAATTGTCCAACCTCATATGCAAATCAATAACTGTGATATACCACGTTAAAAAACTGAAGAATACAAATCATGTAGTCACCTCAAGAGATGCAGGAAAGCATTTGACAAAATGTAACACCTTTTCATGTTTAAAATTTTCAACAAATTGGGTATAGAAGAAATATATTTTGACATAATAAAGGCCATACATGACAAGCCCACAGCTAATATAATACTCAGAGCTTTTCTTCTAACACCAGGAATAAGCAAGGATGCCATCCTGATCATGGAACTTGACAAGTATGCCCACTATCACCACTCTTATTCAAACCAGCACTGTGAGCAATAGTCAGAACAAACATACAAGAAAAATAAACAAAAGACATCCATATGAGAAAGGAAGATGTAAAATTGTTTCTGTTTGCAGAGGACATGATCTTATATATAAGAAACCCTGAAGGCTCCACTAAAAAACTGCTAGAACTAATCAACAAAATCAGTAAACTTTCAGGTTACTATAACAACATATGAAAATTAATTGCATTTCTATACAGTAACAGCAAATTATCTGACAGAGAAATTTAAAAAAGCAATTTGCACTAGTATCAAAAAGAAAAAAGAAAAAAACAGTGCTGATTAAAAAACATCCAACCTAAGAGAAAAGTTATGAGTTTATTTGAGCCAAACTGATGACAATTGCCGGGAAGCAAAATCTCAACGGATTGAGAAAAGCTCTGGAAAATGGTGTTTTTTGAAACTTATTTTACACATTAGAATCAAAGGAAGAGGGATAAATGAAATCCACTGGTGGTAGATTAAGGGAGTGGGAGAAAGCAAAGCAGGGGAAATCTCTGGGATTGGATAAAAAGTAAACTGGAGAGACACACACTTCTTTTACATTGGTGGGTACAGGATAATTAATAGCATTTTACAGCACATAGAGATGGTAATCAAGAGACAAGAACAACAATGAGGGGTTCTGAAGTTTCCTGCTCTGGTGTAGTGGGTTGTGCCTTGGGTGTCTGGAAAAAGGGATCACACTAACATTCCAAGGGCATGTTTTCTTAGATGCAAAAAGACAATAGGCAGGCTCACTTAAGGTAAAAAGTGACCTTTGTCTAGGAAGCTACAGGCCAAGGATATGACTACCTGTCATAACCCACTTTTAGTTGGGAATTTTTATGTTCAAAGCATCCTATGTGGTTAATTTCGGTCTCTGAGTTTGTTGGGCTTACATGCAGGCCTCCCCTAAACTTGTCAGATTTAGTATAATATATGTACCTTTTTTCATCCACACTTCCCCCTTTGGTCATAAATCAATCCAAAGGATGCATTGATGACCAACCTTTTGTTTGGATAATGTGGTCCTACAGTGATAGGAAGGCTCATTCTTAGGAAGTCTTAATGTCATCATTTGTTTTGCTAAAATGGTGGAATATTGGGAATGGGGCAAGACCATAACCTTGGATGGCAGTCAAGGCCGACTTGTTTCTTTTTAAGGAAAGGCGGGTCAACGGGAGGCAGTCAGGTCTTATGGGCCTTCACTAAGTAAAAAAACACACTGGATCATTTCTAACCTATAAGCTATCATGATCCAAATTTTGCTGTCTATATTACTTTTCTATATTTTTGCATGCAGTATAACATTTACTTATATTGGGTTGTCGGAAAAATCATGACGTATTTTTTCTGTTTTTCATTGCAAAAATGTGTCATGACTTTTCCGACAGCCCAATAGTTTGAGGGCACACGATATATCTCTTCACAATCAAACCATGAGATAGGTTGCCATTTACTAATGGTGTTGTTATTCTTGTAATATTTTAAAACGGCCTGTCTACTTTCCATTGGAAGCACTCACGTGTCATCCATTATTACTCTGATTGCTGCTAGTTGTATAACTGGAAACTGTAACTTTAAGGTTTAATAGGGGCCAAGGCTGTAAGTATACAATGGTGTAAATTACAATTATTATCTAAAAATTTCTAGAGGATAGTGTGTCATAAATACATTTTCTGTGCCTCAGCAGCCATTATAGCAGATCATTTTTTTTTTTTAATATTGGGTTGTCGGAAATGTCATGATGCATTTTTTGGAGTAAAAAACAGAAAAAATACGTCATGACTTTTCCGAGAACCCAATATATACATCGACTTCAGCTTCTCTCTGAGTTAATATAGTTAGTAGTCTTTGTTGAGGTAGGAGGTCAGCATAATTGGATTCTAATATTTATATATGAAATTTCTTTCTCAATATTTCTTTTCCACTAACTTTCTACAACTTCACTTGTCCTTCTCAGTTTGTTTCCTTTTCCTCATTCAGAAATAATCAACTTACTAGGACAAATTACTTCCTTTTAACTTCCCTCAAAAATACACACACATCTCTTTTCTTCCTTCTACAATAACATTCCTTCTAAATTTCAAAACCATAAAAATAATATTACTGATAATATAAAAGTTATATACCTTCAGCAATTATTAACAGTTGGGCTGTATGGGGTTTTAGAAAAGCTTAAAGAACAAGTATAACTATCATTATTAATAATATTATTAGCAGGCAGGTAAAGACAATCAAACAAATTGCCATTTTAATTCCAACATCAATTATGTCAGTATACAGGTCTTCTTGATGTCTTGGGATAGCTAGCTACCCCTGATGTCGGCAGCTTCTTATCCTCCAGGAGTCTCTGAAGTCCACTGATAGGTCTCTTCCAACAAGGTTGGAGAGTCTTTAATTGATATCTCATCCAATGGACAAAAATTCTTGTTTGTGAGTCGTGGTCTTTGAAGTCTTCATCTCCCAGGAGAACTTTGAAGTGAATCAGTTACTAACTTACTAATTTCTTTAAGATAATTGATAAGTCCTTGTTAATAATGTAGAATGTCTCCTTTTAGTAAGGTGGTTTCATGTGTCCCTTCACATAGAGTGAACAATGACTAATGAGGAGAAAGCCTGTGTTTACTAAAAGGAGTATATCTCACGTTGAGAAGCACTATAAGGAAAGCTTTTGGCCAAGGGAGATTAAAAGCATCTGAAAATTTATGTAGTTGAGCTTTAATTGTCCCATTTATACATTCCACCAATGCAGAGGACTGGGGTGATAAGCACAATGAAAATGCTGTAAAATAAGCCAAATATTACAAAAGATTGCATTATTGGCCCAGTGAAATGAGTCCCTCAGTCACTATGTAACTCACAGGAATCTCCAACTGGGGATTACTTTTCTTTTCTTTTCTTTTCTTTTTAATAACTTACCTACCCTTAAGCTGTTGTTCTCCTGCAAGGAAATACCTCAACCCAGTGAGACATCATACAAATCATGACCAATACATATTTGTATCCTTAAGTTGGTGGCATTTGGATAAAATACAATTACCATACCTCAAATGGACCTAAAGGAAATGGGGAATGTCCTTGGGACCCATGGAGTGATTTTCTAGGGTTGTATTTTAGACAGATAAAACATCTTCTATACATATTATGAGCTACAGTCAGAGAAAGTTTCCAACAATATTCTTTCCTCCATGAAATCATCTTTCTAAGACCCCAATGTGTTAGCTCACGTACATGTTGAAGTATAGGTAATTGAGTCCCTATAGGTAAGATTAGGTCTAATCTATATCCGTTTGGGTCAAACGTTCCCCCGTTTTATTGCCATATTTTCTTTTCTTCTTCAGCAGCTGTCCATTGGAACTGTAAAAGAGAGTTTTATTGATTTAATAAGGAGAAGAAACATTCTCAGGTCTGGATAATTTGGCTGTGTATTGCTGCAGGTCTAGCTGCAGTATTAGCTAAATTATCTTTTTTTGCTTCCACGGTGGCAGCTTTAGAATATCCCGGAATTTTTTATAATTGCCAATTTTTCCCGTTGCTGTATGACATCCAGTAATTCCACAACCTGTTTTCCATTCCTTATGGACTGCCGTGAGGAAGTTAAGAAGCCTCACTGCTTCGACAACATTTTGAAGTTGTGAACTACACCAAAGGTATAGCAATTGTCAGTGTAAATATTGGCTATTTGATCTCTGGCTCATTGACAAGCTCCTGTCAGAATAATTAAATCATTTTGTTATGCAGATCTTATTTAGGTAAATAAGAAACTTTAATATATGTCCACCATGGAAGTTACTGCATATCCATCTAGGTAATGTCCCTGTTCATCTTTCAGTTAAGAGTCTGTGTTACCAATAAGGGTTTCCTGCAAATCATTCCTTGGAACAAGAAGGTCATTAGTATGCAAAACACAATTGTGGATGCCTTCATCCTGTAAAGAGGGTAGTAAAGTTGCTGGGTTAAGACTGTTACGATGAGTTAAAGTAATATTAGGTGCAGAAAACAAGAGTACTTCATAAGAAGACAGTTGACTGGCAGAACTGTTGAGCGTGATGAGTTCAGTGGAGAACATATGAGTTCTGACAATTAAGTTCTCGAACTTGCCACCATGGGCTCACAGTGGCAGCACTGTACAAACAGCTCGGTAAGGTTTCATTACCTTGGTATATCAGTGTCTCACAGCTGGGTTCATGTCAACAGGTGGCAGCGTCTTGCTGAGTGGTGTTCAGTATTATTGTTGCTTGTTTTTGTGTGCCATCATGAGAATGTCTGTGCTTGAATTAGAGCAATGAACAAACATTAAATTTCTT
>NW_017732302.1:570367-571175 GCF_001890085.2 Hipposideros armiger | reverse complement strand
CCCTACCATTTGTACAGAAGCTTTACTCCAAGGGAGAGGGCAATTTAGGTAGTGTTAACAGATAAAGTAACCCTAGTATCCACAAGGGCCTTAGTAGTTTCCCCCTTTATGGTGATTTCAATTTCTCCTGAAGTGTTAGTAAGAAGGGGAAATGCCCTCATAGTCCTTGGAGCAGCCCTATGCTTGCCCCTTTCTTTTCTTTTCCTAAATCCCACTTCAGTTTTCTATAATCCTTAAGGTGACCTGACTTTTAACAATACAAGCAGACCCTTCTATAGGAGTTTCCCTAGCAAACCTTATTTAGCAACCTTATTTAGTAAATCTGTTGCTTTGCTCTCAGAAACCAGTAAGTCCATTAATTGGAATAGGTCAGATAAGCTAGGATCATATGTTCTAACAGTTCATTCAAATTCCTTTGCCAACTCATCAGGGTCCTAGGGAGGGTTGGAGGATCTGTAGTGTATTCCTTAGTTCTGTCTGTATATAACTGGTGATTCCCTCTGCCTGAGAGCAGCTTTTCTCTACAGGGAATTGCCAGAATTTCTGTTTCTTTTTTTTTTTTCCCCCTAGTCTATCCTGGTCTGATTTTCTGTTGAGTGTCCCCTAGGTCAGTAGGGAGATGCAATAGAGGTGAAAAAGAGAGACAGAGGGGGAGGAAAAGGAGAGCAAGTCTGGACAACAAAGTAAAGCCTACAGTGGGACAGTTGGAGAATAGGAAGAAGTGGGGTGTTGGCATTGAGCAGCTGCAAAAACCTTTAGGTCAGAGATAGTCTCTACAATTTTCTTACTAACTTTCTGGAAAGAAGAA
>NW_017732302.1:567832-569101 GCF_001890085.2 Hipposideros armiger | reverse complement strand
TTATGAATTTGTACCAACTGGACAAACAGTTAACCAAGTTTACTATTTGGAAGTGTTGAAAAGGCTGCGTGAAAAAGTTAGACGAAAATGACTTGAACTTTTCACCAACAATTCATGGCTATTGCATCAAGACAGTGCACCAGCTCACATGGCACTGTCTGTGAGGGAGTTTTTAGCCAGTAAACAAATAACTGTATTGGGACACCCTCCCTACTTACCTGATCTGGCCCCCAATGACTTCCTTCTTTACCCAAAGATAAAGGAAATATTGAAAGGAAGACATTTTGATGACATTCAGGACATCAAGAGTAATATGACGACAGCTCTGATGGCTGTTCCAGAAAAAGAGTTCCAAAATTGCTTTGAAGGGTGGACTAGGTGCTGGCATTGGTACATAGATTCCCAAGGGAAGTACTTTGAAAGTGACTATAGTGATATTCAGCAATGAAGTATGTAGCACTTTTTCTAGGATGAGTTCACAAACTTAATTGTCAGAACTCATAAATGACATAGCACCTATAACTATCTCTTCTGTTTGTTTGAATAACATGACTGTAGCTGAGATGGCTGTCATGCAGGGAGAGAAATCTTTAACTACTAAGTTGTATTGTCTAGAGCTTCTTCATCTTGTTTTCCTTCAGGGTTCCATTGAATTGGATCAGATTTATCTGATTTTAATAAGATATATAGAGGGTGGTCCTTAATGAAAATTTTGGAACCTAATTGTGACAGTGTCTAGTCAGACCCAGGTGTCCAAACTGTTTTTGTTTTTGGAAGAGGAAAGGATATTATTCCTCTAAGTCTTTCAGGGTTAATTAGTAGCCTATCTTTAGATATTAGATGACCAATGTATTTTACTTGGGGTAAAAGAATCATATCTTGTCCTTTGAGACCCTATGTCCTATATGACTAGCTATTGTAATAGGTAAATTGTGTCCTCTTTGGAATCTAATATATCCTACAGCATAAGAGTAAATCATCCACATATTGGATTAGAGCAGAATTTCTGGGAAATTCAACATCATTCAAATCGGCTTTTAGCATCTGAGAGAAATAGGTGGAGCTCTCTGTATACCCCTAGGGCATTACTGTCCAAGTAAACTCTGATCTTCCCAGGTGGAAAAGCAAAGAGGTATTTCCAGTCTTTTTTTTTCTTTCTTTCTTTTACAGGAATGCTGAAAAAGGCACTACATCAATCTATCACTGAAAAATATTGGCTGTACACTCAGGAATAGTTGATAATAGGGTTTGTGGATTTGAAGCCACGGG
>NW_017732302.1:548947-562617 GCF_001890085.2 Hipposideros armiger | reverse complement strand
ATATAAAACTGTATGAAGGTTTTTCAAAAATTAAATAGAGACCTGCCATATGATCCAGCAATCTCATTTCTGGGTATTTATCCAGAATGATTGAAATCAGGATCTCAAACAGATGTTAGCACTCCAATATTCATTGGTGCACTATTCACAATAGGCAAGGTGTGGAAACAACCTAAATGTCCATTGATGGGTAAATGGTTGAACAATGTGATATAGTCATACAACAGAATATTATCCAGCTTAAAAAAAGAAGGAAATTCTGCAATATTGGATAATATGGATGAAACTTCAAGACATGCTAAGTGAAATAAGCCAGTCAGAGAAAAACAGATACTGCATGATTCCACTTATATAAGATATATAAAACAGTCAAACTCATAGATACAGAGAACAAACTGATGGCTGCCAGGTAGGAGGTGGGGTGGGGGGCTGGGTGAAAAGTTGAAGGGATTAAAAAGTACAAATTGGTAGTTAAAAAATAGTCATGGGGATGTAAAGTACAGCATAAGAAATATAGTCAATAATATTGTAATAACTATGTATGATGCAAGGTCGATACTAGACTTATCAGGGAGATCACTTGGTAAATTATATAAATGTCTAAAAACTATGCTATATACCTGAAACTAATATAATATTGAATGTCAACTATAATTAGAAAGACTTTTAATAAAATATCAAACTCATAGAAGCAGAGAGTAGAACTGTGATTAACAAGGGCTGGAGGGGGAAAGGGAAATGGGAAATCACTAGTCAATGGGCATAATGTTTCAATTATGCACAATAAGGAAGTTCTAGAGATGTATTGTACAATATTTTACCTATAATTAACAATACTTTATTGTGCACTTAAATTTTTGTTAAGAGGGTAGATCTTATATTTACTGTTTTTATTACAACAAAATAAAATAAAATTAAAACAAATAAGCAAACAAAACAAACTAAAACCATATAAAAAGGGAGCCTTTCTATCTGGAAAAGATGATGAAGAACATCATTAAGAACAAAAATGTATTTTAGATATATATTTGCCCTCCATTCCTGGAATACATCTGCTGCACAAATATTCATAGTTTATAGAATATGTTATCAATTATCACAGTATTTTGCACACCATCACCTTTTACAAGGGGTTTCATGGTATGGTAAAAGAAGTGCAGCAATAACTTCACATGTAATATATTTTACTGGCTGTAACATGTGTCCTACAATCCAAAAGTATCACCTGATAGAATGGTGGAAGGGACTTTTGAAGTCTCACATGTGGTAAAACCTAGAAGATAACACCCTGTGTTATCCAAATTGATGAAGTGTAGGTCTTAACCACTGGTTAACATAGAGTATTATCTCTCCCATAACAAGACTGCAATGACTGGGAATCAAAAGATGAAGGCGGAATTAGGCTCTCATTTGACCAAATCAACCACTTATGTGTTGTTTCTGTCATTTATCCTTCCAGTGACCTTCACATTACCACTTTGAGTTAACTAAGTGTGGAGGCCTCAATGTCCAAACTAAGAAATATTCCATCAAAAAACACAATACTGGATCTATTATCTTGGAAGCTGAGTTAGTCCCTTGGCAATTTTAGCCTCCTTGTGCTTTCAACTCAAAAGGAAGACAAGGGAATAGAAGATGGGATTGAAAATAATGAGCTATGTTTATAAATTTAAGCCTGTGGCCAGCCATAGAAGCAGGAATTATAACAGACTATTGTCATGTATTTGCCTTCTACTCCCTATTTTTACATTCTATGTTATATGGAAAGCATTAGGAATAGCTAATGTTTTAGCTTTAATATGAAAATAAAAGTGGATTGACATCACCAAGTAATGATATCATTGCTGATGGGGTTTGTGTGTCTCTATTGTAGTGGACATAAATGTTTCAACTGGACAAAGAACAAAAGTGCATACTGAGAGCTAAAAATAGTTACTTTGCCAGATAATCTCCATTTTCTCCCTCAGACATTCTCCAAAATTTTTCATTCTTCTCTGTCTTCCAGAAACCTAGCACACATGCACTCTATCTAGCTCTCTGTCTTCCAGTTGGATTCCAACGATGGGAGACACTTGAGGGATACTGGACAGCAAGAGGGAAATGAGACTGAACTATATACATCTTCATGTTCCCCATGCCAGGCTCCAATTGGTAACAAGCCTCTTTCCTCAACCAATGGCTGTAGCTCCTGTTGAGTGGCTCTCCTTTACCTACAGCTCTCTCTCTGGCTTCTGGGAAATTCCTCTTTGCACCTTCAGGTAATGATTCCCTTCCATTTATGTTGCCATGGTGTTTCATCATCTCTTGTAAGTGTCTCTTAAGCCATAATTTAACTTTGTAAATTTAAACTTCATTAAACTCTCTTCTGTCTCCCTAATTCCTTATATAGTGCTACTTTGTTAGTATAGAGAAAAACTTATATAACCAATTTCTAATATCCATTTTTAGTTTATTTCTACACAACATCATGTTTTTAGCAGAGATTGATTTAATTTTACCATTTACTACTGTAAAAATATTGGGATCAAAATCATTTTATGTAAATATCTATGCATAGTTCTAATTATATTTCTTTAGAAAAAAAAAGGCCTGGTTATGTAATTACTAGATCAAATTCTATGGACAATAAGACTACAGATTCAGCATTCCAAATTGCCAAAATTTTACTACCAAAATTATTCTGTGAAAGTATCTCATTTCAATATTAACAGGGGGTCATCAAGGTTGTGTAAATAAAGGTAAAAAAATATTATATTGCTCTTCTGATTTATATTCATGTAATTATAAGTGAGGTAATATTTACATTTCTTGAACATTCTTTTATATCTCCTTTTGTGAATATCCTTTTCCTGGATATTCCTCTGAGACATACCTCAGAGACATTGTGGGTTTGGTTCCAGACTACCACAATAAAGTGAATATTGCATTAAAGCTAGTCATAATATTTTGCTGGTGCAGTCTTGCCTACAATTTGTAAAACATAAGGAGGAATGTCCAAGATGGTGGATTAGGTAAATGCTATGCCTACTGCATTTCAGGATCACATCGAAATTACAGATAAACTATAGACTAACCTCAAGAATCATCTGAAGACTAGCTGAACAGAACCCCTATAACTAGGGATATAAAGAAGAGACCACATCAAGACTGGTGGGAGGAGCAGGAACGTGACACAGGCTGACCCCAAATCCACAGATAGTGGTTGAACACTGGGAAAGGCACCTGGGTGGTGGGAGTCCCCCCAGAAGAGGTAGGGGTCCCAGCCTCACAGTATGCTCCCCAGCCCAGAAGTCCTGTGCTGGGAAGAGGAGTTTCCACAACATCTGGCACTGAAAATCAGTGAGGACTCTGTCTGCCCATCCTGGTGAGATGGAAGGCAGCCAGAAACCATGACACCCACTTGAGACAGACTGAATCATTTTCAAACATTTACCTGGCCTGCAGTGGAGTGGCGGCAACTCAAGAGGTACCAAAGACATACAGGGAAAGATTGAGTTGTGTGGATCCAGGGTGAGGGCTAGAGGGAGAGCAGCCATTATCCCTGTGTGGCACATGCCTCATGTGTAGCCTACAAGAGGGCACCATCTTTTCTTTGTTGAACCCTCCTCAAAGTATCAAATCTGAGACTGCATTCATCTGATAAAATCTTTGCCAACGCAACGCCTTTATGAAGCCCTGAGTCCGCACTCCCCACAGCTAGTACTGCATCACCTGGGGCACTCTTGGCTACTGGGTGGTTGGCCCTGCCTTACAATCTGGAGAAGCAGCAGATGGCCCATTGCAGCCCAGGGAACTTTTAATGGTAGGCAGTGAGCCACGACTTGAGTCGCAGTTGCTCTTGGGGAGCTCTCGGGGATCTGTGAGCCTCAGGCTAGAGGTAGCTGGCTGCAGTGTTCTCGGGGAGTTTTGTGACGTGACCACAGGCCAGGCATTGTCCTGAGGTGAGCAAGATCAATGAAACCAAGAGATTTTTTTTTGAAAAGACAAAGAAAATTGACAAAATTTTAACCTGACTCATCAAGACAAAAAGAGGACACAAATAAATAAAATCAGAAATGATAGAGAAGAAATGACAACCGACACCACAGAAATACAAAAAAATTTAAGAAAATATTGTGAGCAACTATACACCAACAAATTGGATAATCTGGAAGAAATACGTAAATTTCTAGAAGTGTCAAACCTTCCAAGTATGAATCAAGAGAAACAGAAACTATGAACTGACTGATTATTACTAACAAAATCAAACCAGTAATCAACAGGCTTCAACAAACAAGAGTTCTGGACCATGTGGTTTCACAGGTAAATTTTACCAAACCTTCAAAAAAGAATTAACACTTATGCTCCTCAAACTATTCCAAAAAATCCAAGAGGAGGGAAAGCTGCCAACATCATTCTAAGAGACCACCATTGCCCTGATTCCAAAACCAGAGAAAGACATTACAAAAAAAGAAAACTATAGGCTGATATCCCTGATGAACATAGACGCAAAAATCCTCAACAAAATATTAGCAAACCAAATTCAGCAATACATTAAAAAGATCATACACCACAACTAAGTGAGATTCATTCCTGGTAAGCAATGTTGGTTTAATATCCACAAATCAATCACCACAATATACCACATAAACAAAACTAAAATAAAAATCATATGTCATATCAATAGATGAAGAAAAAGTGTTTGACAAAATCCAACATCCATTTATGATAAAAACTCTCAGCAGAGTGGGAATAAAAGCAATATATTGCAACATAATAAAGGCTGTACATGACAAACCAACAGCTAATACCATACTCAATGGGGAAAAGCTAAAAGCATTCTCCTTAAGATCAGGAGCAAGACAAGAATACCCACTTTAACCACTTTTATTTAACATAGTCTTGGAAGTCCTACCCATAGCAATTAGACAAGAAAAAGAAAAAAGTCTTCCCAATTGGAAAGGAAGAAGTAAAACTGTCATTATTTGCAGATGACATGATACTATATCTAGAAAACCCCAAAGATTCCCCCCAAAAAACTATTAGAACAGAAAAATGAATTTAGTAAAGTAGCAGGATACAAAATTAATATTCAGAAATAAGTTTCTTTCTTTTTTTTTTTTTTTTGCTGGGGCCATCCTGCCACCTGTTGGCAGCTAGCGGCAGCTTAGCTCGGGCTGTGAATCGAACCTGCGATCCTGTTGCTCAGAGCTCACACTCTTGAGTGAGCTCTTAACCAACTGAGCCACTCGGCCAGCCCATGTTTCATTTTTATATACCAATAATGAGCTATCAGAAAGAGAAATTAAGAAAACAATACCATTTACATTTTTCCCCCATTTACATTTGATTAAAAAAAATACTTAGGAATAAATTTAACCACAAAAGTAAAAGACCTGTACTCAGAAAATTATAAGACATTGAAGAGAGAAATTAAAGAAGATAGAAATAAATGGAAACATATACCATGTTCATGGATAGGAAGAATTAATATAGTTAAAATGTCCATATACCAAAAACAATCTATACATTCAATGCAATCCCTATCAAAATACCAATGGCATTTTGCACAGAACTAGAACAAATAATCCTAAAATTTATATGGAACAATAAAAAACCCCAGGTAGCCACAGCAATCCTGAAAAACAACAAAGCTGGAGACATCACACTACCTGATATTAAGTTATACTACAAGGATATAGCACTCAAAACAGCATGGTATTGGCATAAAAACAGACACATAGATCAGTGGAACAGAATAGAGAGCCCAGAAATAAACCCATCCATATATAGTCATTTAATCTATGACATTGGAAACAAGAATTTACATTGGGGTTAAGACAGTCTATTCAAGAAATAGTGCTGAGAAAAGTGGACAGATATACGCAAAAATTGAATCTGGACCACCTTGTTACACCATATACAAGAAAAACTGAAAATGAATTAAAGACTCAAATGTAAGTCCTGAAACCATAAAACTCCTAGGAGAAAATATAGGACGTACTCTTTCAGACATTACCTTTAGTAATATTTTTACTGATATATCTCCTCAGATATATCAGGGAAACAAACAAACAAAATAAACAAATGGGACTACATCAAACTAGAAAGTTTTTGCACAGCAAAGAAAACCATCAACAAAACAAAAAGACACCCTACTGAATGGGAAAAGATATTTGCCAGTGATACAGCTGATAAGGAGCTAATATCTAAAATTTGTAAAAAAACTCATACAACTCAATACCAAAAAAACCAAACAATCCAATTAAAAAATGGGCAGAGAACCTGATTAGACATTTCTCCAAAGTGGACTTTCAAACGGCCAATAGACATATGAAAAGATGCTCAATGTCACTAATAATCATCAGAGAAATACAAGTACAAACCACAATGAGATACCATCTCATTCTTGTCAAAATGGCCATCATCAATCTATCAAAAACAAAAAGTGTTGCAAGGATGTGGAGAAAAGGGAACCCTTATTCACTGTTTGTGGGATTGAAAATTAGTGCAGCCACTATGGAAAACAGCATGGAGGTTCCCTAAAAAATTAAAAATAGAACTACCTTATGACCCAGCAATTCCACTCTTGTGTATTTATACAAAGAAAACCAGAGCACTAATTCAAAAGAATATATGTACTCCTGTGTTTACTGCAGCACTATTCACAATAGCCAAGATATGGACATAATTGAAATGCCCATCAATAGATGACTGGATAAAGAAATTGTGGTATATTTATGCAATGGAGTACTACTCTGCCATTACAAGAATGAAATCTTACCATTTACAACATCATGGATGGACCTAGAGATCATTATACTAAGTGAAATAAGTCACACTGAGAAAAACCAAATACCATATGATCCCACTTAGATGTGGAATCTGAAGAATGGAATAAACAAACAAACAAAACAGAAATAGACTCATAGATACAGAGAACAAAATGATGGTTGCTAGATGGGAGTGGGGCTGGGGGCATGGGTGAGAAAAGTGAAGGGATTAAGAGGTACAAATTGGTAGTCACAAAATAATCATGGGGACATGAAATACAGTATGTGGATTATAATCGATAATGTAAAAACTATGGTGTCAAGTGGGCACTAGACTTATCGCAGGAGCACTTCATAAATTATATAAGTGCTTAACCACTGCACTGTACACCTGAAATTAAAATAAAATAATATTGAATGTCAAATATATATATATATATATATATATATATGGTACAGGATGTAAAGTACAGCATAGGGAATATAGTCAGTGGTATTGTATTAGCTATGTACAGTGTCAGATGGGTAGTAGATTGTTTGGGTTATCACTTTGTAAGGTGTGTAAATGTCCAATCATTATGTTGTTTTATACACCTGAAACTACTACTAATAAAAACAATTTGTAAAAAAGGCAACACCTGTGAAGCACAATAAAATAAAGCACAATAAAAAGAGCTATACGTGTAGTTTTCAGATGTTGGCATTTATAAAGTGCTCCATTCAAGGTGTTTGAAAATTACTCTCAGGACTAATGAGTGTATCCTACATATGCTCAATCATTTCAGATCTACTGGAAAATTTACCTGCTATAAAATTGGTACACAATTGCTGTGGTGGACTGAATTCTACTATTGTCTCCCAAGAGTCCTAGACCCTGGTGTACACACACCTCTGCCAATGATTCAAACACTAATGGCCTTACTACTGTGAAGGGATTTAGCTAACATATTAGAATTTCAAATCAGTTGACCTTAAGATAATAAGATTATTCAAGCAGGCCTGACCTAATCACATGAGCACTTTAAAAGCAGTGAATTCCCTCTGACAGGTTACAAAAGAGGAAATTAGACATTTGAAGGATGAAAAGAATTCAGTGTCCTTTTTTGCTTGAAAATGGAAGGTCCACATGGAATGTGGACGGTTTTTAAGAACTAAGAGTGGCCCCTGGCTTATGGACAACAAGGAAAGAACCTCAGTCTACAACTACAAGGAGACGGATCCTAATGAGAATGACCTTGAAAGCATGTTTTTCTTCAGCGCCTCCGCATGAAAACTCAGCTTGGCTGACACCTGGATGAGGAGACTGGCTCCAAGCCAAAACCCTATGTGTGATCTTTTAGCTCTGACCACAGGCAATTACAAAGAAGTTACTGGAAGGTCTCATTGGGCAAGAGCTATACAGTTAAGTCCTCACTTAATGTTGTCAACAGGTTCGTGAAAATTGCACCTTTAAGCAAAATGACTTATAACAAAACCAATTTTCCCATAGGCTAATCGATATACACAAAAGTTAAGTTCCTATGGCATATTTCTGGTCACAAAAACATCAGCAACTTCTGAGTCAAGACCCAAAGTACTTCTCATATTAAACATTGAAAGAAATATGAGCTATTCATACATTTAAGTGAGATTAATTTTAAAAAAAAGGAAGACAATTATTTTCCAATCTGCTGATTCCTGTTCAGGGTCATTAGTAGCTGGAGCCTATCACAGCAACTCAGGGCACAAGGCAGGAACCTGGACAGGATGTCTTTCCATTTCAGGGCACACTCAGACACCCACTCACTCAGATGAGAACAATTTAGGTGTGTCCATTCACATCCTGTGCACAGCTTTGGGATGCAGGAGGAAACCGGACTACAAAACATTATTCATGGACCTGCTCTAATCCCCACTCCAGGCTTGGAGCACAAGTCAGTGCATTAGTCTCTAGAGGAAGTTGCAGCTAAGGGCTAAGGGCTCCTCAGCTAGCCATGGTCATATTATACATAGCTGCATTTTTAGCCCAGACACCTCCATTCAGAAGATTCCTTATTGGAGGAAACCTCAGCTGAGTACTACTTTTCAGGAAACTCCAGTGAGAATTCCTTATCAGGGGGCCTTGGCCGATCTGACTTAGTATTTTTCCACTTTTAGCCCTTTCCCCTTTCTTCTCCTGGGACCATAAAATGTCAGGAGATTTTTATCCAGGACCTTCATCAGTGAGACAATTTTCCCTACCTATGCTGGATGCCACCTGACCCTCAATTAGTATTGGGTTGTCGGAGAAGTTAGGATGTATTTTTTTCTGTTTTTCTTTGCAAAAAATGTGTCATGACTTTTCCGGCAACCCAATAGTGTTGCAGAGAAAAATGGAATCGGGGGAGCAAATACAAGCTTCTTTTTTGGCCTCTTGCTTATGTTATCACAGTAAATGAATTAAAGCTTGAGTGTTTCTTGGATTTGGCTCATTGTCCTAATTCACCACCTCAATACCTTGCAGCTATTTTCATTTGATTTTAGTCTATGATACTCTGAGTACAAAACTATCTACACCATACTGGATTTCTGGCCTACATAGTTGTGAGATAATAAATGAGTGCTCTTTAAAGCCAGTAAGTTTTTTGTAATTTGTTACAAAGCAATAAAAAGCTAATACAACTACTGTTTGAATAATAATGATATCTTCAAGATTGTATATAAAGCTCTTTGAATAGAGAAAATATTCAAAAAGTATTAACTCACTTCCCACTTCTTTATTTGAAAGCATAGAAAACTGCTGACTTTATGATGAAATTCAAGGCCCCTTGCAAAAATATTCTGTCCCTGTATCTTCCTCACATGTCAGTTGATTATAAATACTGAAAACTTCAGGTGAAAAATGATTTTCCTAATGATTAAAGGGCAAATTATCATAGGTGACTTTTAGGTTGTAAGTATTCTCAGGGTTGTTTCTGGTGCTAGAGACAAATAACACGTCAGGTCAATGATACAGTTACTGAAGGTGAATTTGGAAAAGAAATTTGTGAAGCAAAGAAAAAGATGGAGGGGCACTACAAAGCTTCATCTGAGGTAATGTCAGTGGAAGTGGCGGAGCAAGGAATTTCAAAACTCTGTCCTTCCATAAACGTAATAAAAACTTGGCGAAAAACCTCCAAAACTGTCAGAATTAATCTTTTCCAACTTTGGAAGCTAACCAACAGCATGCAGCAACCAGGAGAACACTTAATCAAGAAAAACTGGCTGAATCTCAGCAAGACTATTGCCTGACTCAGAATCTCTCAGTGTAGAATGGCTCCCTGGGAGGGCATATCCTGAAAACTTTTCCAGTCAAATGTATTAGTCACTGCTGCCTGAGGCAATGGAGAACAGTTGGGGAGAACAATAGACTAACCAAAAAATTTGGAAGGCAAGGCTTAAAATGAGATGCCTTGGAGGGCCGGCTGAGTGGCTCAGTTGGTTAAGAGCTCGCTCAAAAGTTTGAGCTCTGAGCAACAGCGGTTCGAGTCAGCCCGAGCTGAGCAGCCGTGAGCTGCCAACAGGTGGCGGGATGGCTCAGCTAAAAAAAAAAAAAAAATGAGATGCCTTGGGCAATAATGACTTTGAAAAGCTCAGACATATTCCTAGGAATCTAGAAGGCCACAGATGTGTGCCCAGGACTGTGCACATCTCAGGGGAGACCTGAGAAGGTCAGAAGCTCTCAACTCTGACTGCTCTGACTGACCTTCATGGTCTGTGCAAGCAGTATGGGAAGGCTCCAGCAATGTCAATGACTTGTTCGGCTATGTGTGGAAAGCGTGAACCAACAAACATATAGTTTCCTTACTGGAGAACAAGGGTTCTTGTATCACCGCAGGAAGGCATTCCAGGGTGAACAAATAAGTCATATGAACAAAGCCAAGCACTCAGTGGATTAACTGAAGAAGAAAGAGAATATATCCCCAAAGTGTAGGAGTGGACAGGCCCAGAAGATGAGCAATTGCCCTGAAAAACAAAGAAATTCAGGATTTTATTTGAATGAGGGCGGGAAATATTCAGAGGTGGCATTACAAGTGTTCTCAGGTGAGTCCTTGCTGACCACTCCTTCCTGTGGGTACCTGGGGTTTCTTTGTTCTTACTTGGCCCTGGTGGGAGCTGTCATGGTGACACGAGGTGGATACTTTTCCCTGTCTGCAAAGCTAATCGTATTATAATCTATTACAATTAGCTATAGCTGTACCTTTTCTTAAGCATGATCTTATCTCCTTCTTCCTTTTTTTCCTGTACTCCCTCCTTCCCTTCCACCCACCTCTTTCCCCGCAGGCCCTGTTTTCTCTGCCTACAGTAAAAGTCCAACTGAAAAGACTGGGAGGTTTTTTTCTGGCTTCACATATTTAAGGAAACCTCGGTCAAATGATTAGCTGACTACTACTCTAACTTCAGTTAGAGTGTGGACTTCAGTATCCACACATGAAAAAGGATACAGACATTATAAATTAGTTCAGCAAATCGCCAAACAAGCCAAGTAACAATACCTACAATAAGCAGCATAAATCCCGGAATGAGGGGAGATCAAATTGCAAGGGTTATGACATTACAATATACATAATGTCCAGTTTTCATCAAAAAGTACAAAGCATGCAAAGAAAAAAGAAAGGCCTATACACAAGGGAAAAATAACAATTAACAGAAACTTTCCCAAAAGAGCCTTGATATTGGACTTATTAGACAAAGGCTTTAAATCAGTGATTTTAAATATGTTAACAGCTAACATAAACCATTCCAAAGAGCTAAAGAAAATCATGAGAATAATATATTATTAAATAGAGACTATCAATCAATACATGGAGAATATCAATAAAATATCAATAGTAGGAATTATATGTAGATATTGTGAGGGCAGAAAAATAACTTTCCTCCTCCCACCTTCTAAGTTCTTCTAGTTGGGCTAATAATCAAATTAACAGAGACAGATTAACAGGAGAAAATGTTCAAAGTTTATTATACAATTGTGTATTTGAAGGTGTCATGAGACCTCAAAGAGGCATTTGGCAGCTGAACTTCATATGCCACTCTGGTGCTGAGGAGAATGTGGGCAGGGGTCTGGAATTTAGATGGGGAAATAGGCAATTAATTCATAGTTAGCCAAGAAAGAGCTTGACAACCCAGAAACAATGGGACAGAGGGGAGAATGCAGCAGACTGGGTTTCTGCATGGGTCCTTCCTGTCTATCACACTTAATTTAAATTAGCCTATGGTGAAAATTCTAAAGTGAACATGTTAAGATTCCCTTCCTGAAGCAGGTTTTGTTCCTTATCTGAATTACCTTAGGCAGCAAAAGGGGAGAGTCAAAGATTCTTTCTGAGTCTTGTTTCTTAATAACCAGCTTAAAATTTATATCTCAAAAAACACATTTAGGTGCTGCAAAACTTTTGTCCCCTTTAATATTAAGGAATTGAAAAGTACAATAAGTCAAAAATACTTATGGTCAATTGATTATCTACAACAGTGCCAATGTCATTCAGTGAGGAAAGAATAATGTTTCAATAAATGGTGCTGGGGCAATTGTATAACCACATGCAAAAAAATAAATTTGGGACCTTATTTCAAACCATATACAAATATTAACTCAAAATAAATCAAAGACTTAAAAATAATGGCTATAAATATAAAACTCTTAAATGAGCAAAGGAACTAAATAGACATTTATTCAAAACAGATATGAAATGGGCAAAAGCATACAAATAGAGGCTTAATATCATTAGTCATTAGGGAAATGCAAGTCAAAACCACAAAAACACACTACTTCACACTCATTGGGATAAGTAGAATCAAAAAGCAGAAAATAGCGAGTGCTCATGAGAATGTGGATAAATTGGAACCCTCATATATTGCTGGTGTAAATATAAAATGACGTAGCTGATATGGAAAACTTTTTGCCTGTTCTTCAAAAGTTAAACAGAGGTATCATATGACCTAGCACTTCTACCCCTACGTAAAGAGAATTAAAACATATTTCCCGTAATACCTGTACATAAATGCTTAGAGCACCATGATTGAAATAGCCCAAAAGTGTAAACAACTCAAATATTCATCAACCAATAAATAAGTAAAATGTAGTATATTTACACAATAGAATATTATTCAGTTATAAAAGGTACTGACGTACTGACACTTGCTGCAACCTTAATGAACCTTAAAAAGGTTAGGCTAAGATAAAGTAGTCAGATTAAAAAGGACACATATTGTTTGATGGCATTTTCCAGAATAGCCAAAGCTATAGAAGCAGAAAGCATATTAGTGGTGTCCAAGGTCCGGAGGTGGTACAGGAGCTGTGGAAAATTAGGAGTGGATGTGTAAAAAATACAGCATTTATTTTTGGAGTGATGGAAATGTTCTGATAATAATGGTTGGTGATGGCTACATAACATTGTAAATGGATGTACTAAAAAAAAATCAGTGGATTTTATTCTTTAAAATGGTTAGAATGGTGAATTTTATTTTATGGAACTTTTTATTCAATTGAAAAAAATTTAACCAGAAAAATAGAAGCCAGTATATTATTCATGGGAAAATGTATCTTTAAACCATCTGCATTAGCATCAAAGTATTATTAGAAGGGTTTGTGATTTCAATCTGTATACATATATGTAACATTTGTCTATACCATATTTCCCCATGTGTAAGACGCTCCCATGTATAAGACACACCTTGATTTTGGGGCCTGAAATTTGAAAAAATATGTATTACATAAAGTTATTGAACTCAAGTTTCATTCATCATAAAATTCATACAACTCCTCATCACTGTCAAAACTCCCAACCATTAGCTTGTCCTCGTCTGTGTCTGATGACAAATCACTGTCTTCATATATTGTCTCTCATGGCCTTCTTCTGCCATGGCGTTTTCATTAGGGTTTCTTCTTCCCGTAGCCAGTCTTGGATTGTTTTCTCAGTTGGA
>NW_017732302.1:537707-547747 GCF_001890085.2 Hipposideros armiger | reverse complement strand
CTCTCTACAAATTCAATAAGATAGCCAGTGTTTCCTAAAGTTAGGAGAACTGATCACCAATAGTTTATGAGTCTTAGTTATGTTGAACCAGCAATTCTTCAAATATTGTTTACTTTTTCTTTCAATTATTAATCCTCTTTATAGATTTAATTAACAAGATGATCAAGAAAATTGCACATTTGTGGTCACACGATTCAGTGAGACCAAGGATAGCATTGCCCATAGGCACAGGATATAATTAGGAATCTTTTCTCCATGTTCATTTGAAAATCTCCAAAGTAGTTTCAAAACCTATTTTTAAAATGACATCTAGCAGATGCAAATTATAAACTGACATATTGAATTTTAAATATTTAGCACTGACATAAAACAAAAATTATCTGAGGTATTGAGGGAGAAGAAACTGGTGCCTGTTTTGTGTAACAGAATCCTGACTTGATCACTATCTTAAGGTCTTTAATACCCAGTAACACTATATAACAATATGTATAGATATGTATCTTATGTCTTCTTTTTGTTCTGGGCAATTTATTGTTATTGTTTTTAGCTATAAATTAAATGAAGATGACAAGGAGATCTCTTAAATATAAGGTACAAAATTTGGTAAGTAAAGCTTTGCACGGTTTATTATATAGATAATAAACACAAAACATGAAGTTTCACTACAGCAAAATTTTTTCTAACCTTTCAAAATTTGAGAATATTTAAGCATTTTTGTTTTAATTAGTATCATGTAATATGTGTTTATATTAATCGTAGAATATAGAACACTAAAATGAACAAAGATCATTCTCAATCTCATAATCACACTAAGATAATATAACCAGACAAAATATGACAAGATTATACACATACATACATATACACACACTTATGTGCTTCTATTGCCATAATAAATATATATGCATTTTAAATTCTTTTGATACATATTGACCATATGTTCTCTCAGAGCTGTATTTATTGGAAACCCACAAGCAATATATGTGTCTCTGTCCTCACACCTTCACCTAACGTGAGTAATTTTTTCAATGGTTGCAAATTTGATAGCAAGAAAAAATATACTTTATTTTTTACTTTCTTCAATCAGCAGTACTCGAACTCACAACTGAATATTGTCAAGACTTAGTCTTAGCATTCTATATTTAAAGAAAAAAAGAGAGAGTGTAAAACTACTATGTATCAAGAATAAATAGATCCAATGTGTACTCTATCATTCATAATTAGCCATTTAACTGTCTTTCACTTTAGTTTTCTCAACAATAACACAACGCTCAGGACTCTTAATGCCTGTTCTGCCTGTATATTGAGTTGCTGTGAGAATCAAACGAATACAAAGTGATCAATGTGAAGCACCTTAGCAGCACATCACACAAATATCGCTGTAATATATATTCTCATTTTCTTCTTGGTATGGGAAGAGACTGAGCCATACCATACTTCAGATGGAGGGAAAAAAGTGCTATGTCCTAAAAGATGGTAAGGTTAATTAACTTTTTCAAAGCCACCTATCAAGACACAGACAGAGCTGGAATTGGCATTTAATATTTTCAACTCCATTTCTTTTCCTCAGCTTTGCAGACCATTATCCACACCTGTCTCTACTCCAAAAACAAGCAATTAAAACAGGGCTAGAAGCAGATTATAAAACACAAAAGCCAATTCCATAACAATTCATGTCAATTTTATCAGTTGAATAGCAATTCTAGAAATGGCTAAAGCTAATAATTCTTCATTGACAATCTTTTAAATGTAAAAGTCAACAGCTAAGAATATAGTGAAACATTTTGCTTAAGAAAATAAAACTGCAGCTGCAGCCAAATTATAGTAAAACGTGGTGAGATCATGGACATGTGTACATCCATACCCAAATGTATTTCACAGAGTTGGTATAAATCCCTAATGTGGACATTAGGATATCTGATGAATAAATTTATCAGAGAAGAAGTTTTGGTAGAAAGCCCATGCTCATTAGCAGCTAATTAGTACCAATAATTATATCATTTATGAGATGACAGCCAAATCAGCTTTGTGCATTGTGAAATAGTCTCATATCGGCTTCCTCAGTAGGCCTTTGTGAATGAAGATTCATAGAAAATATTAATTAAGAACACACTCAAAGCAACATTAGCTAGAGTAGAATGTTTTCCACTTCATATCAGAGATTCAGCTCTGTCTCTGAAGTAATTTTATTGCATGCTCGATACGTACTACAAGGATGCTAAGGTTTAAAATGGCCTGCACGTTACAAGCCTTAGCCTTGCCTTGCCTTGCCCTTGCCCTTGCCCTTGCCCTTGCCCTGCCCTGCCTTGCCTTGCCTCCCTCTCTCCCTCCCTTCCTTCTTCTTCTTCTTCTTTTTGTATTTTCCAGGAAGTTTATAAACCAACCACAAAATCGCATCACTTTCAGTTATTTAAATCAGAGAAGTGTGACACTTTTTCATGGGCTGAAACTTAAAGCAGGGGACAATTTAGGTAATTCCCAAACCATAGAGAAATATATCTTTCATAAGGCAGTGGAGTGTATTAAGTATGGAGCCTGGCTGTCTGAGTTTGAATCTGATTCTGCCACCTAGTGGATGTGCTTTAGCTGCCTTACCTATAAAATGGTAATAATAATAATACCATATACCTCAAAAGGGTACTGTGAGAATTAAATAAATTAGTACATGCATAGCACTTAAAATAATGCCTGAAGTGGTCAATAAGTGTTTAATACATATTATTACATGACATGTACAAAAATCTGTGGGCTAATAAGGATAAGGAAATCATGTCTTGTTTCTTAAATGTTATAGAATACTCCTATGTACAATACTCCTATAGCAGGCACGATATACTTGGTGGATGCAATCCCAGTTGTAACACCCCAAAAGAATTCCTCTTACCCTCATAAAAGATTTCTTCCTTGGAGGCATTTTTGTGTGTTGGGAAAAACATAAATTCTGGAATCAGAATACTATTCTCACCACTTGGTAATTATATGATTTTAGGCAGTGATACTCTCCTGACAGGGTTATTTGAATGTCAAATGAGCTAATGTAGGTGAAAGACTAGTTGCTTTAGAAAAATTAATCCTGGACCGGCCGAGTGGCTCAGTTGGTTAAGAGCTCGCTCAAGAGCTCGAGCTCTGAGCAACAGCAGTTCGAGTCCAGCCCGAGCTGAGCAGCCGCTGAGCTGCCAACAGGTAGCAGGATGGCTCAGCTAAAAATAAAATAAAATAAAATAAAATAAAAAAAAGAAAAATTAATCCTTTTTTCCCCTCTGGTAAGAGTGACTCTTACCAGTCTAAAATAGCGTCAGAATTCTTGGTAGCTGAGGTTAACCTTTTCTTTGGGTTTTATACAGATAATATAATTTTATTGTCAATGATTTCCAAGATAAACAATTCATAGTGTGCTCATACACATATTATTTCATTCAAGTTAGACAACAAAATGAAGTATATATTTTTTTCCTGTTTTACTGAGGAATGTGAATTCTGTGGAAGATTTATTGAAATACTGGTTTCAGTTTTCCCCTTCACTAAATTCATGTCCCTTGTCAAGTAATATTGTAGTGCCCTCTCACTCTGATTCTGGGCAATACCATATGACATGTTAATAGGATTTTGGCTCATAAGACATAAGCAGATTTTTAAAAAACACTTGTATAATTAATTGGACTTGCTCACTGTTTCTCTTCCATCATTGCCATGAGAACATGCCCAGTCTAAACTGATGGAGGATTAGAGCCACATGGCACAAATTTTAGTCATCACAGTCACTTCATTTGAGGCCATCCTTGGTCAAACAACATCTAGCTGATGCTCAGACACGTGAGCAAGCTCAGCCAACATAAGCAGAGTTGCAGAGATGACCCGCAGCTGACTGCAGGCCTATGAAAAAGCACTGCCAATATTAGCCAACCCCAGCTTAATTCAACTAAACCCCACAAATTCATAAGCTTCATAAATGTATATTGTCTTATACAACTGAGGTTTTATGGTAATTTATTATGCAATACTATTGAGGCAATGGATAATTGATAACTCAAAAAGGCAATACCACTTACTTAAGGACACACAGTTGGTAAGTTGAAATTTGAACCCAAGTCTGTCTGGCTCAAAATCTCATACGCTGTATCAAAGGAAACACATTCTGGTATGAATTCCAAGAACATGGCTGTTTGGAATGATAGCCATTATGGTTCTCTGTCACTTTTTAGTCATAAAAACACTTTAGTCATAAAAAAATTCTCTTTATTAAAATATATGAAGACATTATTTGTTCTCTTCTTTAAATATTAAAAAAACAGCAGAATCAGGGCCGGCCAAGTGGCTCAGTTGGTTAAGAGCTTGCTCAAGAGTTTGAGCTCTGAGCAGCAGCGGTTCGAGTCCAGCCTGAACTGAGCAGCCGCTGAGCTGCCAACAGGTAGCAGGATGGCTCAGCTACAAAAAAAGAAAAAAACAAAAAAACAAACAGCAGAATCAAATCTGGTGTGTTATAGAATAAATACCTAAAGAATATTTTTAGTTTGATCTAGGAAACTTAAACTCACTATTAAGATAAATTTTACAAAGGTCAGAAGGTATCTTCTTTAAAGGATATCAAAGTTTGGGGCCGGCCGAGTGGCGCGATGGTTGAGAACTCGCTTGGGATGCCAGAGGGCCCCGGTTCGGATCCCACATGTGAGGGCCAGTGACACTGCCCTCCACNCAAACTGGATCACTTTTAACTTGAATTCAGCACTGTACAAAAATCTTTTCTGAGCCATTTCTGGGCAGAACGTGGCAAAGCGTAACCTACCATGATATACCGGTAACAAGTGAGAAACAATGATGCTTACTCCCAAAAAGAACCCAGTTAAGCTACATAGGTTATTTTGAAGCAGTCCGGCAATTACTTTGAATGAACTTTCTATGTTAATGAAGTGAAACATTTTTCTCTTGGGGGATAGATACCTACAATGTTAAAGGATTGTAGATACTGTTGCAATCAGGTTTGAGAAGAAGGTAGAAAAATAGTGTCAAATTTAAAGGTTTCGGTTAATACTAGGGTGAAGGTGCACCAGATGCAGTTAACAGAGGTGAGAAAATCTGAGTTAATGAGTCAAAATAAAACTACAAGCATTTTTATAAATTTCTTATCTTTGTCACAATTTCTAACCTCATCAAAATATTTTCTGGGCAGGGCCGGCTGAGTGGCGCGTTGGTTAAGAGTTGGCTTGAGACACCAGCTCTGAGCAGCAGGGCCCCGGTTCGGATCCCACATGAGGGCCATTGACGCTGCGCCCTCTATAGCTAAGATGGTGAACAACAGTTCCACTTGGAGCTGGGCTGCCGAGAGTCGATGGCGACAGTGTAGGCTACAGGCCCTGCTGCAGTGGGCTGCTATGAGCCACCGTGAGCAGCCATCCAATGGCCAGCGAGCGAGCTGCCTTACCCTGGAAGAGCACAATGATAATACCAACATGGGCCAGTGAAGCAACATCCTCCACAAGTAGACTGAAGAACAAAAGGACAGCAACTTGTCTGTTCCCCTTCCCCGATTCCCCAACACTGTTCCCCTCCCCCAATTCCCAAATAAAATCTTAATATATATATATATATATATATATATATATATATATATATATATATATATATATATATATATATATATATNTAATATACTGCCATTGATCTATAATGCACCTTTATTTTATGTGACACTAAGAATGTCAAAAAAGACTCAATAATAGTGTTGTGCCACACATGAATTGGTCACAGCAGTTCTTTCATTTGGAATGTTGAAATTTATTTCATCTGGTCCAACTACTTGAAAATATTTTTTAATGTAACTTGCACTGCTTGGTATATGATAGGCAGTACTCCCCTTAGAGCCAGGCAAGCAATGTGTGTGCCTGGGGCCTGTGAGGCCCCATGTTTAATAGCACATTATTCAAAAATGTCTAGGTCTCTTATGATGCCTGGGACCAGCCTGGCCAAAAGTGCCCTATGAACAGGGCACCCTGAGCTCTGACAGGGATCATGTGCGCCTTGATAACTTTCTACCTTTTGTTTGACTCGCCCCACTTATACTCTATAAGCATTGAATCAATAAGATGTCACAAGAAGCTCAAAGACTCTCTACAGAGTAGTTTCAGAGCCATGTGGCCTGGCCTACGTTCTAGAACTGCATTTGACCTAGAAGTGGATTACCTCCTGCTGGCTGGCTAAACTGGTATTTCTTATATTGGATTGCATGAGATTGAGCTGCCATTGCAGTTGTAATCATCATTAATTTGGAACAGTATCAACCTTTAAGAGAATAATTGGAATTAAATGTTCACATGTGGCACATGGATGATGCAGCAACAGGAGTAATAAAAATAAAGAACATTAACTAAAATAATATTAGGGGACTCCAGAATGGTGATGATATTCTGAGCTTAGTGACTTTTATATCCAACACAGGACACGTTCAGGGTTTTAGGTTACTGAAAAACAGCCACTGACCCTTGGGCTTGAGCCGCATGTGTGATCCAATGCGTTAGCTCTTATTCCTCTATATTCCTACCCTGAGATTTAGTGTACAGCACTGAAAGTCAGTGGGAGTGAAGGAGGCACTCCCTGTTGCTGGCACCCTGGCATTAACCTCATCTTTTTTTTGTAGGTCTTACATAACCCATGAGTCAGTCCTCCAAGTGAGGCTGTGCCTGTCTTGTCTGAGAGCTTTCAAGGCATTTGTTTCCTTTTGCCAATGGACCCTCCCAATTAACATCCTCTCTTGCTGTGATGTAGTGAGGCTGTGTACTCCTAGGTCAGTATTAATCCACACTAGATAAAAAATGGACATTTCTTACATGAATAAGACTCCCCTTCTTACTATACCCATGGGCTTACCCATCCCTGCCCCTGCTGATGGTATGTGAAAGACAGGGCTTTGCTCACCATTAAAAGGAATCACATTCTAAGAATGTACTGATTGCAGCCTAATAAAATGAAGAGAAGATATGGTTAGAAGATATACTGTTCTACAGTTTTGCTAAAAAATTCCAAATGGCATGTCTAACATGACTGAAAAAGATACTATTATTTCCATTTTTTGAATGCTCTGAGCAAGACTTACGTTGGTGATTTTCACCAACTTAGCACAGTGTCAATATTTCGTAGAATCATTGGATGCCTGTATTCATAGGCATCACAATAAATGATGCAGCACCAAGTGTAATGATACAAAGAGCATTAAATAAATAAGATTAGGGATATCAGACGCAGCAAGTTAATACCATTTCAATGCAAACAGGTTCTGAAGTGCCATGATATTGTAATGAAAGCATTGCTACTTTTTTCTCAGAGTGGGAGATATAAAATGCATCTTCAATTGCACATTTAAAATGAAGAACATGGAAGGATGGTCTCTCAATCTGAACAGAAAGAGATAGTGCCTGGATGTTATGAAGAATCTTCACATGCACTGGTTGTACAATAAACCAATATGTAAGTACAGTTTTTCTATCTGTTATTCTAAATCATCATTAGTAAATTATTGTATCTAACATGAGTCTATAATTTTATAATAAATATTTAATCAAATTGTTTTTTATAGACAGGGTCTCCCCGCCTACACACACACACACACACACACAAATTGTACACTAACTTGCACACCCTAGGGGTGGCCTTAGTCATAAGTAATCATTTTGCACATATACCAGTAATAAAACATAATACATCCTCATATACTTGTGGGAATCTTCATATCTTGATTGTTTTTTAGGATGCAACTGTGGAATTTCAGTCCATTCACCAAGTATTTTTGCTTAACAATTGTCAAATTCACCAATGCTTTTTTTTCCAAGCCTTTTAGTGTACACAACTTTTTATTTCACTGCTTTATCATATTGTAATCTTTAAAAAAACTGAAATGACTATTAAACTCAAAATACATAACACCAACAATAGGCATAATTCAGTGGAACTGACAACAGTATGAACAGCTTTGAATAAGTTTACACATGCATAGTCACTGAAGACTGCTCTCTGTCTGACAAAAACATTGCAAGATGCAGTGTATTGTAAATTACATTCTGAAGTCAGAGACAAGAATATATGGAGAAAAACTGTACACCTTTAAATATAAAAAGATAAGATATTTCTAACTTTTTTCTGTCAAAGGAAAAGAAGGCATATACATAGAATAGAGCCATTCATTTAGAATTCACATAGAAGCTTTCAAAGTCTTTATTTGTCTTTAACTATTATATAACTTGCATTAAAAACATATAGGCTGGAGAGCCGGCCGAGTGGCTCAGTTGGTTAAGAGCTCGCTNCCAGAGAAGAGCGCAATGATGGTGCCAACTTGGGCCAGTGAAGCAACGTCCTCCACAACTAGATTGAAGAACAAAACGACAGCAACTTGTCTGTTCCCCGTTCCCCAATTCCCCAGCACTGTTCCCATCCCCCAATTCCCCAATAAAAATCTAAAAAAAAAAAAGGATATCAAAGTTTGAGGTAGAATATTTTGTACATATAGAAGGAACAGTCCATTGACATTAGTGCAATTTCAGTACACAGAATACATGTAAAAGATAATCTGATGGTAGTTTCATCAATAAAAATGAGCCTATTTTCTTTCCTAGGTTTATAATATTCTGCAACTCATGAGCTTGAATCTCTCAAAGAATAAGGGTTGCTTGAACTGTGGGAGGAAATCAGCACCAGTTTATTTATTTAATTCAACAATTTTTTAGGTAATATATATCATATGCCAAGCATTGTACTTCCACTGAGTTTATTATGGAATTGATATTATGGACAAAGTAGACAAGAAAAGATGCATTTTTTTGAAGCTAGTTAGTGAAGGGATTAAATGAAATGATTATGAATTTTTTACTGCATATGTAACTTGCTTTACATTTTGATTAACTTCTATAAGAATTATCCCAATTGATCTGTACAAAAACCATGTAGAAAAGCAATGTTGTTTTTCTTACCTCAGTTTTTAAAAAAAGGAGGCTTAGCTTTTTGATGTGATTTTCTTAGGTTCTTACATGTAATATACATCATAAATTGAACTTGAAACCAGTCCTTTAATTCTAGCCTCCTGGGCTCTTGACTTCAACATGCAGCATTTCCCATAGTAGAAGTGTAAACTAGTATCCAGAAAGGACAAGAGTATTTATATGTTTTATGGAGTCTGCCTATAATTGTTCATTTTATGCATCAACTTGACTAGGACACAAGGTAACTAGACATTTAGTCAAACATTATTCTGGGTGCATCTGTGAGGATGTGTTTTGGATGAGATTCCCATTTGCATTAGTAGGCTGAGTAAAGCAGATAGTTCTCCCTAATGTGGGTAGGCCTCATCCGATCAATTAAAGGCTGGCTTAGGAAAACAGGCTGACCTTCCCATGAGTGAGAAAGAATTTTTTTTCCTCCCTGATAGCCTTGATTTGGGACATTGTTTTATACCTGCCTTTTGACTCAAATGAAAATATCTGCTTTTTCTGGAGCTCAAGCCTGCAGGGATTCTGACTGGAACCGCACCCTCAGCTCTTCTTGGTCTCCAGCTGGCTGATTACAGATCTTGGGACTTGTCAGCCTTATCATTATGTACGGCAGTTCCTCATAGTAAATCAATCTCTCTATACACACACACACACACACACACACACACACGGCGGCGTGCACACGAGGTCTGACAATTAAGTTTGCCAGCTTGTTACAACAATGTTGCTAACCTTTTTTGATATCAGAGGAATTATTCACTATGAATTTGTACCAACTGGACAAACAGCTTAACTAAGTTTACTATCTGAAAGTGCTGCAAAGTCTGCATAAAAAAGTTAGATGTAAATAACCTAAACTTTTTGCCAACAATTCATGGCTCTTGCATCATGACAATGCACCAGCTCACAGGGCAATGTCTGTGAGGGAGTTTTTAGCCAGTAAACAAATAACTGTATTGGAACACCCTCCCTACTCACCTGATCTGGGCCCCAATGACTTCTTTCTTTACCCAAAGATAAAGGAAATATTGAAAGGAAGACATTTTGATGACATTCAAGACATCAAGG
>NW_017732302.1:522485-534674 GCF_001890085.2 Hipposideros armiger | reverse complement strand
CTGGCTTGGGACGCCAGAGGGCCCCGGTTCGGATCCCACATATGAGGACAAGTGACACTGCCCTCTACAGCTAAGATGCTGAACAACAGCTCGACCTGGAGCTGGGCTGCCATGAGTCACTGGCGACGGCGTAGGCTGCAGCCCCTGCTGCAGTGGGCTACCGTGTGTAGCCAGCAGTCAGCGTGAGCGGCCAGCAGCCGCAGTGAGTGGCCGTCCAGAAGTTGGCGACTGGTCTGCCTCGCCCGGGAAGAGCACAATGATGGTGTCAACTTGGGCCAGTGAAGCAACGTCCTCCACAACTAGAATGAAGAACAAAAGGACAGCAACTTGTCTGTTCCCCTTCCCCCAATTCCCCAGCGCTGTTCCCGTCCCCCAATTCCCCAATTAAAAAAAATCTTAAAAAAAAAACTACCAAAACTCAAAAAAATTATATATGTATATATATAGGCTGATTTCCAGTTCCTAGTCCAATATATAAAGAGCTTGGGAGTGTTTACTCCCATACTGACAACAAGAAAAAAAAAGCTGAAAAAACTAAATATCAACAATTCTTTGATCCATCAAAGAACAAAGGTCACAGGGCAAACCACTGACCCCAAAACTGAAGAGACATGTGAATACTGAGAATCACAGGTTACAGGGAGCCAACAATACTGATGGAGCCAGCAACTTACAGGAACACTTAAAAGATCATTGGAAATTACTGGAGATTTAGCAGGGACTAGCTTGAGAAATATAAATTCCTGGGAGCCCAACTTTGAGAGGAAGGGTCAAATATTCATGAGTTTTACATAAAGGAGCCCCCACAAGATTCCAATGGTAAAGGATAGAGAAAAGTCACCTTGTGCTTCTAACAAGGAAAGAGGAAAAGTAATCATTTTAAAATACATAAAAAGAGTATTTGGTTCTCCTTAACAAATGCTTGTCCTCAAGGGAAACTATTTTACCAGAGCAGAAGTGACCTGTGGGGAAAAAAATGCCCGGTGTCATAAACTCTAGCTCTCCTGTCTCACCTAAGACAGGTAAAAGCTGAGAAAAACTTATAAATGTTAAATCCTAGAAGTATAGGCTCACTGAAAAATGAGACTTTCTCATAGACTTATAGAATGCTTCCCTACCGCAACATACATTACCATAACATCAATAAGTCTGCTGTATAATAACAGGACTTAACAGCTGAGAGAAGTCCAGGATTCAGACTCTGTTAAAGAGGCGATCTCTAAGAAAATCCAAAAACATGGATTTTGTCTGCACAACACAAGTGCAGATTAAACAAGGACACTTCAGAAAATTTTAACCTCTCATACCTAAAGCTTCAGCAAACAGTAAATATAACCCAAGTCCTAGAGTGATAAACACAAAATTTCACCCTAAAGGCCTATTTACCTCAGTTCCTTTTGCATAATACTTCATGTACGCTTTAAACAAAAAATGATGCTATGCTAAAAGGAAAAATAACAAAAACAGTCTGAGGACACAAAGAGAGCATCAGAACCAGACTCAGATGTAGCAGGTTTTGATATTATCAGGAAATTTGAAATAACTATAATCAATATGCCATAACTCTAATGGAAAAAGTGGACAAAATGCAAGAACAGATGAGTAATGTAAGCAAGAGATAGAAACTCTAAAAAAGAATCGAAAGGAAATGACTAGAAATTAAAATATGGTAACAGAAATGAAGGATGTCTTTGACAGGCCTGGCCACAGCCTAGGAAAGAATCATTGAACTTAAAGATATTTCAGTAGAAATTTTCCAAACTGAAAAACAAAGACAAAAAAGAAGTTAAAGATTAAAAAAAAATCCATAAACCATGGGACAATTACAAAAGGCAAAACATATACATAATGGTAATACCAGAAAAAAAGAGAAAGAAACAGAAAACATAATTGAGAAAATAATGGATAAGAATTTCAGGATGTTTAGAAAATACCAATCACGAAAAAAATATCAAAATATCTACACCTAAGCATATCACATTCAAAATGCAAAAAATCACAGAAAAAAGAGAAACTCTGGAAAGAAGCCAGAGGCAGGAAAAACACTACCCACAGAGAAACAAGAATACAAATTACATTGGACATCTTGTTAAATAACACACCAGAACAGAATGGAGTGAAATATTTAAAATGTTGAAGGGGGGCCGGCCGAGTGGTGCGTTGGTTGGGAGTTGCTTGGGATGCCGGCTCTGAGCAGCAGGGCCCTGGTTCAGGTCCCGCGTGAAGGCCAGTGATGCTGTGCCCTCTGCAGCTGAGATGGTGAACAACGGTTCGACCTGGAACTGGGCTGCTGTGGGTCGCCGGAGACGGTGTAGGCTGCAGTGGGGTGGCAGTGGGCTGCTGTGAGTGGCTGGCAGCCAGCGTGAGCTGCTGTGAGCCGTCATGAGCAGCTGTCCAATGGCCGGCGAGCGACTGCCTCAGCCAGGAAGAGCGCAATGATGGTGCCAACATGGGCCAGTGAAGTGATGTCCTCTGCAACTAGACTGAGTAGCAAGACAGCAGCTTGTCTGTTCCCCTTCCCTGATTTCCCAATGCTGTTTCCTACCCCCAATTCCCCAATAAAATCTTAAAAAAAAATGTTGAAGGAAAGAACTACCAAACTTGATGTCTATATCCAGAAAGTTATCATTCAAAAGTGAAAGAGAAATAAAGACTTTCTCAGACAAACATAAAGAGAGAAAAACGTCATCAGTGGACCTGACTTGAAAGCAATATTAAAAGTAGTTCTGCATAGAGAAGAAAAATTATATATATCAGGGACAAAGAGGAATATTACATAATGATAAAAAATTTTGCAAGAAGACATAAAATCAATAATGTATATATACCTAAGAACAGAGTATCAGAATGTATTAGGCAAGAAGTCACATCAGTGAGATAATTTGTGACAACAACAACATATAAGGGGAGGAAGTAAAGGTTTGAATTTGCAAAGGGGAATGGAGATAAGAAGCATGCTGAAGAAAAAGCACTACTGTATATATGGAACTTTCTTTTACATAAACTTAATGGTAACCAGTCAAAAAAAAAATCCAGAACTGAGACACATAACATAAAAAATGAGGAAACAGAAGGAAAAAATCATACAATACCACCAAATTAAAATAAAAGACAGAAACAAAAAGGCAGAAAAAAAAAGAAATGGAGACACTGAGCTACCAGAAATGAAAGATAAAATAACTATAGGAAATCCTCATATATCAATATTCACCCTAAATGTAAATGGACTGAACTCACCAATAAAAATGCACAGAGTCACAGATCAGATCAAAAATCAAAACCCAACTATACGCTGCCTCCAAGAGATACATCTCATCTACAAGGACAAATATAGACTCAAAATGAAAAGGTGGAAAGCAACACTCCAAAAAATGGTATCCAAAGAAATGTTGGTTTAGTCACATTTATATCTGACAAAACAGACATCAGGATAAAAAAGATAACAGTAGACAAAGATGGACACTTCATAATTATAAAGGAGAAAATACAAGAAGACATAACACTTATCAATATATATGCTTCCAGGAGAGAGTACCAAAATACCAGGGATGCCAAAAAAGAATTGCTCAAGCAGTAGTTCACTGTAATCAGAAGTGTCTGGATGTTAATGGAAATCACTTTAAGCACCTGTTGTAATTGCAGAAGACAAATGTGACTTGTATTCATCTTTTGCTATCAGTATATATTGAGTATTACAATTTTAATACAGTTTTCCTTTCTTAAAATGTGTATACATTTTTTGGCACCCTCTGTATATAAAGCAACTACTAACAGAACTAAAGGGAGAAACTGACAAAAACACACTTATAGTAAGGGACCTAAATATGCCATGGACAGCTATGAATAGATCACCCAAACAAAATTAATAAATAAATATCAGACTTAAAAGACACATTAGACCAAATGGACATAATCACATTTCCAGGGCATTTCATCCTAGAACACCAGACTATACATTCTTTTCTAGTGTACATGGGACATTTCAAGGATAGACCATATGTTTGGGACACAAAACCAGCCTCAGCAAATTTAAGAAGACTGAAATCATACCACGTATATTCTCCAACCACAAGGCTTTGAAATTGAATATCAACTGCAAAAATAAAGTGGGAAAAAAACACAAATACGTGGAGATGAAACAAAATGCTAATAAAGAACTAGGTAAAAAAATAAATAAAAGGAGAGATCAAAAGATATCGAGAAACAAATGAGAATAAAAATACTTTGTATCAAAATTTCTGGGATGCAGCAAAAGCAGTAGTAAAAGGAAAATTTATATCACTACAAGCTTACCTCAAGAAACAAGAAAAATCCCAAATGAACAACCTAACATTACATCTTAAGGAACTAGAAAAAGAACAAATGAAACACAAAGTTAGCAGAAGGAAGGAAAAAATAAAAATTAGAGCAGAACTAAATAAAATAGAGAACAAAAAGAGTAAAAAAAATGAATGCAACAAAGAGCTGGTTCTTTGAAAAGATTAATAAAATTTACAAATGCTTGGGTAGACTCACTAAAGAAAAAAGAGAAAAGACACAAACAAAATAAGAAATGAAAGAGGAGAAGTTATGAAGGATACCACAGAAATACAAAGGGTCATACAAGAATACTATGAAGGACTATATGCCACCAAATTCAATACCATAGAAGAAATGGACAAGTTTTTAGAAACATATAGCCTTCCTCTAGGCTGAATCATGAAAAACTAGAAATTTAAATAGATCACCAGTAAAGACATTGAAAGAATCATCCAAAACATTCCCAAAAGCAAAAGTCCAGGACCAGATGGCTTCAGCAGTGCATTCTACCAAACATTTAAAGAGGATCTAATACCTGTCCCACTCAAACTCTTCCAAAAAATTGAAGATGAGACAATACTCCCTAACTCATTTTATGAGGCCAACATTACCCTGATACCAAAACCTGGTAAGGAAAAAAAAACCAACAACAACAAAAAACCTACAGACCAATAGCTGATGAATATAGATGTAAAAATTCTAAACAAAATACTAGCAAACTGATTATAACAACATATTAAAAAGATTATATATCACAATCAAGTGGAGTTCATTCCAGGGCAACAAGGATCAGTCAACATATACAAATAGATCAATGTGATACACCACATAAATATAATAAAATATAAAAATCATATGATTATATTAATAGCTGCAGAAAAAGCATTTGACAAAATACAACATCAATTTATGATTAAAACACTTAATAAAATGTGTATAGAAGAAAAGTACCTCAAATAATAAAGGCCATATATGACAAGCCCTCAGCTAATATCACACTTAATGGTGAAAAACTGAAAGATTTTCTTCTAAAATCAGGAACAAGACAGGGGTGCCCCCTTCCTTACGACTGCTATTCAACATAGTAGTGGAAGTCCTAGCCAGAACAATCAGGCAAGAGAAATAAATAAAAGGCATCTGAATTGGGAATGAAGATGTTAAATTTTCACTTTTTGCAAATGACATGATTCTTTATATAGAAAATCCTAAAAAATCCACCAAAAACTATTAGAAAAAATAAATAAATACAGTAAATTTGCAGATACAAAATCAATGTACAAAAGTCCATTTATTCCTGTATACTAACAATGAAATTTCAGAAAAAGAAGTGAAAAAAACTATTCCTTTTGCGATTGCAACAAAAAGAATAAAAGACCTAGGAATAACTTAACAAAGGATATGAAGGTCCTATACACTGAAAACTATAAGACATTAGTAAAAGAAATTGAAGTAGACATAAAGAATGAAAAGACATTCCATGTTCATGGATTGGAAGAATCAACATAGTTAAAATGGCTATATGACCCAAATCAATATATAGATTTAATGCAATCCCCATCAAAATCCCAATGGCATTTTTTCAATAAATAGAACAAAAAAATCATCAGATTTGTATGGAATCACAAAAGATCCTGACTAGCCAAAGCAATCCTAAAAGAAAAGAACAAGGCTGGAGGTAACACATGCCCTGACTTCAATTTGTACTACAAAATGACAATAATCAAAGCAGCATTGTATTGGCTGAAAAACAGACACAAGGGCCAATGGAATACAATTAAAAACTGAGAAATAAACCCACATATATATGGGCAGTTAATTTTTGACAAAGGAACATACATACAATGGAGAAAAGAAAACCTCTTCAATAATGGTGCTAGGAAAATTGGAAAGCCATGTGCAAAACAATGAAACTGGAGTGCTATCTGTCAACATAAATCAAAATTAACTCAAAATGGATCAAAGACCTAAACATAAGTTCTGGAACAATAAATTGCTTAGAACAATGCATAGGTACTAAACTTATGGACCTTGGGTTCAGAGAGGATTTTATGAATGTGACCTCAAAGGCAAGGGAAGTAAAAACAAAAATTAATGAATGGGACTGTATCAAACTAAAAAGCTCTGAACAGCTTAAGAAACTATCAACACAACAAAGAGGCAGCCAACCAAATGAAACAAAAAAATTTTAAGCAACCTCTCTGATAAGGGGCTAATATACAAAATATATAAAGAATTCGTACAACTCAACAACAAAAAACAAACAAACAATCCAATTAAAAAATGGGCAGAGGACCTGAACTGGTACTTCTCCCAAGAAGACATATAAATGGCCATCAGATACATGAAAACATGTCCAACTTCACTAGCTATTAGGGAAATGCAAATCAAAATCACAATGAGATACCACCTCACACCTGTTAGAATGACTATCATCAACAAGACAAACAATAGCAAGTGTTGGAGAGGCTGTGGAGAAAAAGGAACCCTCATACACTGCTGGTGGGAATGTAAATTGGTGCAGCCACTATGGAAAACAGTATGGAGGCTCCTCAAGAAATTAAGAATAGAATTTCCATATGACCCAGCAATCCTGCTCCTGAGTGTCTACCCAAAAAATCTGAAAACATTTATCCATTGCAGCATCATTTACAGTGGCCAAGATATGGAAACAACCAAAGTGATAGGTGATTGGATCAAGAGGATGTGGTATACATACACAATGGAATACTACTTGGCCATAAGAAAAAATGAAATACTACCATTTTGTGACAACATGGGTGGATCTTGAGATTATCATGCTAAATGAAATAAGTCCAATGGAAAAGGCAAGAACCATAAGACTTTATTCATATGTGGATATAAGACTAAAAGCAACAGACAAACAAGACAAAGAAACAAAAACTCATAGTCATAGACAATAGTGTAGTGTTACCAGAGGGTGAGAGGGGGATGGTAGAAGAGGGGAAAGGGGATAAAATATATGATGATGGAAGGAAAACTGACTTTGGATGGTGAACACACAATGCAATATGTAGATAATATATTACAGAAATGTACACTTGAAACCTATATAATTTAAGTAACAAATGTCACCTCAATAAATTTAATTAATTAATTAATTTTTTAAAAAAGCAAGATCCATCTACACAGCTGTGTGCTGCCTACAAGATACTCATTTTAGATATAAGGACACACACACACAAACTTAAAATGAAAAAATGAAAGACTATATTCTATATTCTACTCTAATGGAAACCAAGGAACAGTAGAGTATTTCTACTTATATCAGAAAACATAGAGTTTTAAAGAAAGACTATAATGAGAGACAAAGAAGGGTGTTATATAATGATAAATGTGTCAATTGAACAAGAAGATAGAACATTTGTAAATATGCACTCAATATAGGAGCACATCAATTGTGATCCTTGCTCACATGAGATAGATTTCTGTATAAGGCTGAGAGTCTCAAATTTCTGCCCCATCTGTAAAGGGACAACCAAAAGAACCTGTTCACTGATGTTAGGAAATCTTAAGAAAGATTGCATTATAACCAAGAATGTGAGTTGGGGAAATAAAAGGTCACTTTTGAGAAATCAAAACCCTAAGCCTCGACCACAAGTTGATTGGGTTGAAAATTTGCACTTCCCATGTGATGCAGACCTGTGGACTGAGAAAACATTTTTAAAAATTGCCAGGAAAGATAAAACACCTTGGTCTCCAGAAAAACACATGCATCGGAAAATTTCTGCCACCCAGGAAACAAGTCATACCCATAGGAGAAACAAACAAATGCATCACTATAAAATTCCTCTGAAAATGAACTTATAAAACTGATTCGAAATGAAGATCTAAGGCTATACAAGACTCAGTGGATTGGACAACTGTCACTGAGAAACCTAGGGAAGGTGGGAAGAATCAGCAAAGATTTCTGAATGAGAAAGAGAATTACACTGTAAACAAAGCAATAATTACATTGTAAAATACATGAAGGAAAGTGAATGAGCTCAGCCTCTAGAACCCCACTGAGTCTGAAATCCTGTCCTTCACTTTTCCCATCTGTGCAACGGAGATAACATTACTACCTCACTGGGTTGTTATGAGAATACCATATAATAGTAATATACAATTTAGAAAGAAAACATTAAACAGTGGTAAGTTCAAGTACTTTTTTTTTACCATGCTCTCTGTCACACCCACCCACACCCCCACATCTTCTAGCAAATTGCAAAACACTGCACTCAATTTTGTTGTCGTTTAATATTTCTTTCTTTTATACATTTTTGATATCCTTGCCCAAGTTCACAACATCTTTAACATCTCACCTGAATTAATGCAGTATCTTGACTGGACTACCAGCATTCAATGCAGCTCTTGTTTAGAATATTTCATGTATCTAACCCAGAGCTACTTTTTAAGCACTTTCTCAAAATTCTTAATAGATCCCACTGTAAATACAATTAAATTAGAACTCTTCAGCATAACCCTCAAGATCTTTGAAAATCTTTCCCCAAACATTGCAATCTTGTCGCTTCTGCATCCATTTTCATATACACCCTATGTTCCACATGCACCAATGATCAACTTTCATTTTATTATCCAACAATGTTTTTTGCACTCAAGCTGAGAAATGACATTTTTTTTCCTCTGATCTGCATGACTCACTAACCTAAGCTCAGTTCAAATCACACCTCATCTAAGTGATTTTTCAGATTTCCTGAGTTGGAATTTTCTCTCCTTTACTACTTGTTCACTTGTAAGAGTTTTTCTGTATCTCTATGATATTCACCAGCACAATCGGCATTTTTCAAATTACTTTTATATAGGTTTTCACTTTTACTGGACTATGAAATTCCTAAGTGTGGAAATATGCTGTATTTATCTTTGCACCCTTGGTATTTAGTGTATTGATCTACCCATAGTAGCTTTTCAATAAATATACTGAATTTCCTTATTTCATAGTTTGGCCTTGGGGCAAGCATGATCCCCAAGAACATTTGACAATATTTGTACTTGAGAAAAAATTGCACCCGACACTTACGTTTTCCTTTTCAGCCAGAGTCATCAATTAAGAATGGCAAAAGCTGGGTTGAATGGAAACTACAATCACTTATCCTTTTCAGAATAAGCTTTTTCTTTTTCCAGATTTTTTTTCTATTGCTATGAAGCACCCTGGAATTCATTTAACTTCTCTAATAAACTACATTACAGAATCCCTTAAGTCAAATGGTATTATGTAATCTAGGAAAGATATGGACACTAGCCAGACAGAAAGGACAAAGAAAAGTTGATACAGCAAGCTCTAAATATGAGCTTCATCTATTTCATAGTTTTTCCTAAAGCTATCCATGACCAACAGGAAAAAAAACTTAATATTTGATGTAGGAAAGTGCCCCTGACTTTGTGATCCTGTCAGCCATGTTGTCACATGGTTTCCTAAAGATGACAGTGCTGACTTAGCCTGAATTAAATAAAACAGTAACATTCAATGATTTCCAAGTCAAATAAAAACATTAACATACAAAAATCTGTGAAGAATTTCTCATAGTATATGAATATAACTGTATCCCCACTGCTTGTTTGAGTACCTATGAAGACCACCTTTCTATCTAAATTTCCAAGATTCAAAATTCACAAATAGCTTGTAAAACAAAATGAATTATTTTCTTCTTTTTAGTATTGACAGCTGTATTTTAAATGTCACAGCTGATATCTTTACTGATCCTTCATTACTTTCTCAAACAGTTATAATTTTTATCTTCTTTAGTTGGAATGGGTAGAGAAGATAAACAGGGAATGGGATACTGGCAGAGAATGTAATTATTCTCCCCATTTTTTATTTTTTTTTAGAATATAGTTAGAAAGTTCATTTCAGTATATCTAGACTGGTATAATTGGAACTTGCAAAAATGTAACATATTTCTACACCCTCAACAGCAGTTGAACAGATGTATGGCAAAATAAGCCATGCCCACAATGAGGCTAACTTGTTGAAATTATCTAGTTTTTATTCTTGAAATGTCATTGCTTTTAAGTATACTTCTTTGATATATTTTAAATTACAGATTACCAAAAAAAAAAAAAGTTTTGGAAGCATTCACTTAGAGCAGGTAGGAACTAAAGGCTGAAATTACATGCAATAAAAATACATGTAAAATAAAACTTATTTGCAAACATCACATCATGTTATTAATGCTAACAAAATAGCCTTGAAATTAACTATGCAACATGTGTTCATGACTTCTCCTTTGAGATCTGAAGAAAGCTAAAAAAGCCAAGCATTCTGAGAAGTCAAATCATTAATGTATACAGATAAATATCAGTTAATTACACTTTAAAATAAATTACTTAGTTGTTAAAGTTTCTCCTTTCTATTTTTTGGATATAGATGAGGGTGTGATTTAATGCAAAGACCACAAGATGAAGAAGCATACAAAAGTTGGCATTGTTATTTACTACCTGCCTATTTAACTTTAGATAAGTCGCTTAGTTTTTTAAGTCCCTGGTTTCTCTCCAATGAAGTACAGATAATATATTATCCACCTGCCCATCATCACATGATTGTTGTTATCAAAAGATATAATGGATATAAGTGTCTGGTCATATGCAGGTTTAAGTAGGAAATCAAGCTAAAATTTTTAATTACAACACTTCCCAACCAGATTAAAATGGTAGCCATATTATCAAGTAACTATATGCTAAGCTCCATCCTTGGACAGGATAGCTAAAATGGCTTCCTTATATCCTACGCTGTGGAAACAGGAAGTAGGCCAAGCAGCATTGAAACTTATGTCTCTTTTCTTAACATAATTAAAATTCAACTTTGAAGTTTCAGTCTTTAGCTATACTATAAGAATCATAGGAAAGGGTCCAAGTATAGATTTCTTTTTTTACAGTGTGATTATCTTGAACGCCTGCCCTGGGCTAGATACCACAAGCCTCACTCCCTTCTGGATATGGTCCTACTGTACAATTTAAGGAAATGTAGAATTGTTTTGCAAAGTAAATATATTAAAAGGCAATGCTGAAACAACTAAACATTTGGATCTAAGAACTGAGAATTTTAAAATTATGGTGTGAAGTCATAACCCTATCAATTACTTGTAATATGCAGAAAGTTTATGTTTTCAAATTTTTTCTTTACAATATATATTACTATAATTCCTCAAAACAATGATGATCAGTTAAAATAAATTTGAATAGGCATAATGAGAAAAAGAGAGTTCAATACAAATTGCAAGTGTTTTAAAGATATAAAGAATATTTTATTTAAAGTTTGTATGTATATGTGTTTTTATAATCACTACTATCTCATGTTTAAAAAAAGTTCAAGTGCCACTTCAAAATCACAGTAAAGTATAAATAATTTGAGCTCTTAGTGTGCCAGAGACATTTCTAAAGATTTAACTTGACTGCCCCCAAATCCTGCATTTTCAGATATGAAATAACTGATTCAAAAGGAAGATAGATAAAAAACATTTTTGGAGTCGAATATTACCTCATTAGTTTGAAGTAGGTTGGGCACCTAGCATGAAATTTAAATTCACGTGGCATTCATATTCAAATGTTAACTGAATGAACTATTAAATGAAAATTGTTTAAATATGCTAATAAGAGAATGGAGACAAAACAGAATGGTGTTGCCACATGAGTAACGGTGGAAAGAAAGTTAAAATGATATTCTTCAACTTGATTACCCATGTTTGAGCATTTGCAGTTTTTTTTTAAGATTTTTATTAAAATATAGAACACATAATAGTATATTAGTTTCAGGTCTACACCATAGTTATTCAACATTCATATACATAAAGAAGTGATCACCGTGATAAACCAAAACTATCTGACACCATATTATGCTATCACAATATTATTGACTACATTCCCTATGCTGTA
>NW_017732302.1:475860-519540 GCF_001890085.2 Hipposideros armiger | reverse complement strand
GCTTGCTACTATGCACATTCAGAAAATATAAAGAAATGAAAGGAGGACAGGCCAGGGTACTCAAGAGTTTCTGGTTTACTGGGAGTACTTATTAATGGACAAAGCTCATTCTACAGTGGATGCTGAAGACCAAGGATACATCTACTGCCAAGGAATTCCTAATTATAAATCGTAAACACTGGAAGCATTTTGTAAGCCTGATAGTCAGGTGATTCAGGGTTCTTTTTTAAAATTCAACAGATTTAGCCTCATTTGGGAGGGCTGTCAGCAGTGGAGTTTTGTCAGCTACTGGTATAATCCTTCCCAGTTCAGAGAAGAGGAATCACTGACTTGGATAAATTTGCCCAGAGCTGAGAAGGTCATTTTGCGTGGGGTGAGGGCAAATGGATTTGGCACAGACAGATGGCAGAGCATCACAGGAATCACAACTAGGTCATCAGAGGAACCAGAGATGCCACAAGCAGTCACCGAAACCCTGCAGAAGGATGTTGTGAAATAGATTTTAAGTAGTCCAATGTCCAACGATAGCACCTGTTTTTTCCAAGGGAAGAAATAGTTTCAAGAGTAAAAGTTTTATTTCTGCACACTTGTTAAAAACCGCTAGGGGAAAATAAAGCAATAATTATATATCAATCTGCTTAAAATGTACCACTGATTCCCAATAAATATGTTTTAAGTTCAGGACTAATAGACACTTCCTTCCCAATAGAAAATAAAGAATTATATGACTATAGAGATAGGTAACTGGCAATTTAGGGAATAATCAGATGAAACATATGTTAATGAGTGACTGGCTGTGCTGTAAACCATACTGGATTTGTATTTGACAGAGAAAAGATTTTTAAATCAATGATATTATAATTATTAGAGTAGTAGATATGATATTTTGATGAATTCAATGGAAGGTCAACCTAAAAATGACTACTGACTCACTCTTTTTGGGACATGCATCGTGTTGGTTTGCCTCTGACAAAGGTATTAAATGGCAGTTAAATAAATTCTTAGTTCCCTCCTTGTTGTCAGCCTCTGAATTAAGAAATTTGGCTTAATATTTGCCTTGCAGTCCACACACACACACACACACACACACACACTTTTTTTTCTGATCACCCTTTCCATGTTTAATTTGGGAGATCATTGCCCAAACTACTTGTCCTCAAATCTTTGTCTTGGGATCTCTTTGGGGTAAAATTCATATTAAGAAAAGTGAAAAAAGGAAGTTGCAAAATTGATTGAGGTAATAGTTACTACATATTGCATTGTCGGGAAGTTGGAAATAACTCAAAAACTACAAAAATATTAGCGCTTATTAAAAATGACTGAACAAAGAAATTCCTACATAAAGACTGACCCTTCTCATTGGGGGGCAGAGAGGCACATGTTAGAAAGAAACGGATGAACAGACTCTCTTATGTAATTCTAAGACAAAATTTTTGAAATATGTTACTCATATGGACCTTCCCTGTCACTCTTCATTTCCTTGCTCCTACATACTGTATAAACCTGTCCTGTTCAACATCATAGGTTCAACTACCCATATGTGGCTTTTGAGCCATTAAAATGTGGCTAGTCTTAATTGAGATGTGCTGTAAGTATAAAATACACATTAGATTTCAAAGGCTTAATATGAATCAAATGTAAATATCTCATTAATAATTTTATATTGATTTTATGTTAAAAATAGCTTGGTAATATTGGGTAAAATAAAATATATTATTAAAATGAAGTCACCTATTTATTTTTATTTTCTTCATTGTGACTATTAGAAAATTTACAGTTACTTATGTGGCTCTCATTATATTTGGACAGTGCTAGTAGAGACTAATAGGGCTTTTTAATTTTTAATTGGTATTGAAAAAGACTATATCTGTTGAACACCTTTAAAAACATGTGGCAAACTGTTCAGAAAATAGATGATGGAATGAATTATCTTAATTTTCTTTGGATGACAATGTTACCTTCAAAGTACAGAACACTAATTCTGCTCAAAAAATTCCCAGGAATTTAAATAGGAATATCATCCCAGACCTGCATAGGTCCATTTAACTATGTATTACCAGTTGTCATCAATCTATCTAAGGCTATAAACAGAAAGTGCTATTTGAGTTTCCTTTTAGCTCTAAGTTAGTAGTTATATTGTGAAATGACAACAACATACGTTTGTTGGGCACATCTCAAAACTTTCTAATGACTTGATTTGCACCAGTCATCAGTTATTGCAGACATAGTTCAAAACTTCAGATACGGTATCTGAAGGAAAGAGAAAAAACAGAAAAAAATGTATTAGTTAAGTCAGGGCCTTAAATATGTAATTGGATGACTGAACAAAATAATGGGAAGATCCAATTACTCTTTCCATAAAGTTATTATCTTATTGTGGGTTCACTTCTAAGAATGGAATTTAAAATGTATACATAAATATGTATTAGCAACAGTAACTACTATACCAGAGCACATTCTAATGATGAAGATGCTGTATCAGAATAGATGACTCCATAGTTCTTTGACTCATCTCCTAAAAACATTAAATTAATGTTTTCTTACATGTTATACAATGATACCCTCATAAACTTAATAATAGCTTTCTGAGACTGTATCATTAAACATAACTCACTGACATTTCAATATATATTAATACAGAGGATCCAAGAAAAATTAAGCACACAGCTAATTAGTTGCAATTTAAATTCTCAAGCCTAGGTATTCTAAACTCAAAATTCAAAATTCAATGATTAAAACAGCCCACAAAAGCGACATCAGAAGCATGGCAGCACGACGGGTCCTTTTGATCTCTCCCCTTGAAGTCACAAGTTAAAGAGCTATAATTCAACAAAGGATCCCCTGTGCAGCACACAAGCACATCTGAGACATCTGTGCATTAAAACATCTGAAGGTGGACGAATCGGGGCAAACAGGGGTGGAGGGAAGCAGGGAGAAGAGCAGAGATGGGTGTGTGGACACAGCCTGTAGCTCGCTACCAGTCCCAGGAGAGGGGAAATTTCAGGCTGTGGGTGCACTCTCTGTGGCCCACAGTCCTGCCTGAGCGATCAGCATATAATGTGGCTGAATCCAGTGATTGGGTCAGAGACCTTGGGACAAAGACTGAACATAGAAGTACAACAGCAGTGGTCTAGGAGCCCTCACTGCCAGGCAGAAAACAAAGCTACAAAGCCTAGCAGCCTCCCCCACCCTCCCAGAGCTCACCGCCCTGTCCCACCCCAGAGCTAGCAGTAGGGCCCAGAGCTAACTGTAGCAGTGAGTGTCAGGTTAAAGAGGAGGATATCTACAGCTCTGAGAACTGGAGAGACGGTTCCTGAGCAGTGAACACACCTGTCACTAATTCCAGTGACAAGGAAAGTGATACAGAGTCAAGGTGATACAGTTGTTGTCTGGCAGAGGCCACTGCCTCTGAGCGGAGAATAGAGCCACAAACGTAACAGCTGCCTCTCCCAGCCCACCCTGCCTCCACCTTTCACAGCTGATCCCACTGGGGGCACGTAGGAGAGTTCAGGCAGTGCTGCAGTGCATCTGGCTGCATGGGCAGCAAGGGGGTTTCAGGGGCTCAGGACCCCATCACCACCACATTCTCCCATGGGAGAGGTACCCTGAGACCGAGGCAACCTGGTCACAGAGGAGACACCCACATCCCCAGAGAATCTTCCACCAGGAAAAGCCAGAACAAAGCAAGAGAAAATAAAACAATCCAGCGCTATGTAGTAGAAAAGAAACGAAAGACCTCTGTATCAATCTGCTGCAGAGACCATTCCCATAAATGCCCAACAGAACTAATCCATCAAAGCCATGAACAACCAAGGTAACAAGGCAGCTCAGAAAGAAATGAAAAATCTCCAGAAAACAAACTTAAAGAAATGGAAATGTGTGACTTAAATGACACAGAATCCAAGATTCTGAAAAAAACTCAATAAAATGTAAGAAAACTCAGGTAGGAAGTTTAATGAGCTCAGAAATAAAATCATTGAACAAACTGAATACTTTATTAAAGAGGTTAAAATTTTAAAAAGAAACCAAAGAGAAATTCTGGATCTGAAAAACTCAGTAAAAGAGATGAAGAATGAAATACCAAGCTTAGGAAATAGAGCTGACCAGAAGGAGGAAAGAATTAGCTATATCAAAGATATAAATCTGGAAATGACACAGATGGACGAAGAGAGAGACTGGAGAGTAAAAGAAATAGAAGAACTCTACAAGGACTATCTGACTCCATCAGAAAGAGCAACATAAGAATACTGGGTATACCAGGAGAAGAAAAAGAGAGGGAACAGAGAGACTATTCAAACAAATAGTTGCTGAAAGCTTCCTAAACCTGTAGAAAGAATTGGATCCTCAAATCCAAAAAGCAAACAGAACACCTAATTATCTCAATCCAAAAAGGTCTTCTCCAAGAAACATTATATTGAAACTGTCAAAAATTAATGACAAGAATTCTCAAGGTAGCCAAGAAAAAGACAGTAGCCTACAAAGAAAAGCCCATTCGATTATCATCAGATTTTTCACCAGAAATGCTACAAACTAGGAGGGAGTAGAATCAAATATTCAAAATATTGAAAGAGAATTACCAGGCAAGAATAATATATCCAGCAAAGTTATTCTTTAGATATGAAGGAGGAATAAAGTCCTTACCAGATATACAGAAGCTGAGAGAATTTCCCACCACAAGGCCTACATTGCAGGAAATACTGAAGGGGGTTAATCTAATTGAAATAAAGACAAAAGGATACAAAACTATGAGTAACATGAATAACAGACAGACAGAAGCAAAAAATGGCAATTCTTATTCAGAATAGAGCAGCATACACTTAAATATAACATAAAGGTTAAAGGAGATAAAAACATAAAAAAGAAAAAGAGCAAAAGAAAATTTGATACTGAAACTCAGAAATGAACTCAAAGCATAGATAGGGATAATTAGTGACAACAAAAACATAAAAGGAAGGGTGTAAAGGTCTGAATTTGCAAAGGGGAATGGAGATAAGATGCATGCTAAAGAGAAAGGGCTACAGTATATATGAAACTTTTGTTTCCATAAACTTAAAAAATACATATATACAGACCTGAGACACATAACATAAAAAAAGAAGAAACAGAGGGAAAAAAGTCATAAAACACCACCAAACTAAAATAACAGACAGAAACACAAAGGCAAAGAAACAATGGAGACACTGAGCTACCAGAAAACAAAAGATAAAATGGCTATAGGAAATCTTCATACATCAAAAAACACCCTAAACGTAAGTGGTCTGCTCACCAATAAACAAAACCCAACCATATGCTGCCATCAAGAGACACATCTCAGCTGCAAGGACAAATACAGACTCAAAGTGACAGGGTGGAAAACAACACTCCAAAAAATGGCATCCAGAGAAATGTGGGTATAGCCATACTTATATCTGACAAAATAGACTTCAGGAGGGAAAAGGGGATCAAATATATGGTGATCTGTTATAGAAATATACACTTGAAACCTATATAATTTTATGAACCAATGTCACCCCAATAAATTTAATTTAAAAAATGAGAAGGTTTTATACATATTTATATATTTTTATAATGATCATTATATTCTATATTATTTTAAAGGAGCATTACATTACACCGGTTTGACAAATGTAATGTGGTTCAGATGCTGTTCCTATTTTAGGCCTAAACTTTACAGATATCCTGGCATCTTCTGGTTTTGCATTCTGAGATCATAGTCACCATGCCGTAAAAAATGTCCAGAATAGATAACTGAATGTTTAGAGGCCACAAGAGAGAAGGTCTCTAGGCTGAGACTTTCTAGCCCTAGCAGAGTTCCCAGCTGAATATGGCTACATGGGTAACCTCAGCCAATATTATGGGAACAGAAAAACCACTGAGCTGACTCTTACCTCAATTCTTAATCCACAGAAATAAAAGACATAATAAATTGCTGTTGTCACATTTTACAAACATATGGTCTTTGGCACTTTCTTTTTTATAGGTAAGAGAGAAATAAGTAAACTAAGTAAAATATTAAAATTTTCAGACAGAGTTAACTATAAAGGAAAGAAAATAAAGTAGGACAAAAGCTAAGAAATATGAGGGGACACAAATTTAAATATAGTAGCTAGAAAATGCCTCAAAGAGGTGACTTCTGAATCAACACAAGAAAGAAGCAAAAAAAGTAAATCACGTTAATATGTAGAAGCATATTGCTTCCTATGTTGTTAAAAGGACTGTGTTTTTACTCTTATACCGAAATCCAATGGAGAATTTTGCGCAGAGGTATGACTTGATCCAGTTTAGCAAGTCATCTCTTCTCATCAAAGTCCTTAAGGAACTCCGATTCTGTACAACGTCTTCTTCAGCACTGGCATCATCTGCATGGCTGGCTGAAGTTGGGTAACTGCCACGGTATGCCTTATGTAGTAAGTGGTGGCCAACCTTAATGCAAGGAACATTGGACAGACAAGTACCAAGCAGTTCTGTTACTATCAAAGGAGGGAAGAATAGATTCTGGGGACGGCTAGCAATCTTTACCACAGAAGCCATTAACACATGCATAGCAACTTAAGCCACAATACCGCATGAGGTGAACAAGGAAATTAGTGTGGGATACATGAAGATAATATAAGAAATATAATATCAGAAAGCTCAGAAGATTCTACATTCCGGTGATTATAAAAGTGTGATGAACCACTGATAGATAGAAACTAAGTTAGTTCTTGATAAAGAATAGATGATAGCAATGTGATTAATATTTGTCACAAATATGAGAGTCCCTCCTTATACTAATGGTGTTATAATGAATACACTGCATGGAAATCAAGAATGTATTAAGCAGAGGTAGCCTAGATCTGGCCGTGTTAATTCCGCATTGGGTGGGTGAGGAATGGGTAACATTCAGGTGGGCTTTGAATGGAGAACTTAGAGTAAGATGACATGAGTGCTAAATTAAAAATCTTGCAAAAAATCTTTGGAGCTTAGGAAGCTCTTGGAAATCACACTTTTCTCTTATACCTATTGGCATGATCACAGCCATGAAAATAAACCATGGTGTTTATTGATCCATATTGCCTCGTCTATTATTCTCTATATTGGAAGGTTCTGAGGAATAGTTAAGCTCATTCCTTTGGTTACTATTATGAAATTATAATTATAAACTGAATAAGGTTATGTACAATTTGTGCAAGCCCGCTGATTTAATTGCTTTCCGCAACGTGCTGCAAACAAAGCTGAACAAATCAGAGTCTAATGCAGGATGTGAGGGAGCAGATCAAAAGACTTTCCTCTTAAGTGGAGCAGGATGTACCTGTTTATTTTCCCTTAGTGAATTTTGTGGAGATCTAGATTTACTTCACTCTCAAACTTGCTTCTCTCTCAGACCCCAACACTCACACTAGGATCCACTCTCAGAATCATTATCCGGTTTCTCTGGAGAGCAGTTTTCAGCTGGCAGCCGTGTTGTAGGAGTGAAGATAAGTCCAATGGGGCCAGCTATTATAAAACAGCTTTTCAAAAATTATTTTTGTAATTGCTCCATTTCCTACCCTCAATCTTTATTTGTTTACCCTAAGCACGTAGATTTTTGGGGATTTATTTGAAAGTAATCAGTATTACCTCTAATATTTTTCATTATTTTCTTAATAAATTCAGTGCCCTCTCCCTTGTAATTTCTAAGAATCTCACCAAAATTTAATCTGCAGAAGACATTCTTTCTGGTTAAGAACTATTATGCTTTTATTGATTGCATTAAATATTTTTCTATCATATTGAAGAGGAATATTGAAATATTAAACATTAAAGCATCACTAGATTTGAATCTTAGATCCACGACTCAATAATTTGTGATCTTGGGAAAATAATTTAATCATCTTAGTCTAAGTCTCTTTAGTTCTAAAACATGATAATATTCACTATTCCACAGGCATGATTTTGAAGATTATGTGTGATATGTAGCCTGATGTCTAGCATGTAATAAGTATTCACTACATATGTATGTTATTATCATTTTTTAATTGTAAGACTTGTTACAGACCATTTTTAACTAGAAACTTGCTTATTTTCTACTCTTTACATGTATTTCTGAGAAAATCTCCTAATGTGTTATTAGTGGGCCAATTAGATAGTTTTCTAATCAGTTTGCTAACATGAAAACCAATTAGATGTACGTAGAATGATATTGTGTAGATGATTACTTTAGATAAGTCTGTGACATGAGATGTTAAACAAGGATCTTAAAAGTGAGTTACTTCTACTTGCTATGTACATCCGTCTATAGCCAAAAATCAACTCAGTAGAAACACACACACACACACACACACACACACATGCACTATCAGAGGTAATTGGGAAAAATTGCAATTTGAAACCAAATGAAATTACAACCGTGGTAAAGATCAGAAATATTGAAACCTGCAGCTCTGCCCAAGATATCTATTGAGCTAAAAAGAAGTAGTTGGGGGCTGGCCGAGTGGCTCAGTTGGTTAAGAGCTCGCTCAAGAGTGTGAGCTCTGAGCAACAGGGTCACCGGTTTGATTCCCGGCCCGAGCTGAACAGCCGCTGAGCTGCCAACAGGTGGCAAGATGGCTCAGCTAAAAATAAATAAATAGGGCCGGCCGAGTGGCGCGATGGTTAAGAACTGGCTTGGGACACCAGAGGGCCCCGGTTCGGATCCCACATATGAGGGCCAGTAACACTGCCCTCTACAGCTAAGATGCTGAACAACGGCTCAACCTGGAGCTGGGCAGCTGTGAGTCGCTGGCGACGGCGGAGGCTGCAGCCCCTATGGCAGTGGGTTGCCATGGGCTACCGTGTGTAGCCAGCAGCCAGCGTGAGCGGCCAGCAGCCGCAGTGAGCGGCCGTCCAGAAGCCGGCGACTGATCTGCCTCGCCCAGGAAGAGCGCGATGGTGCCAACTTGGGCCAGTGAAGCAACGTCCTCCACAACTAGACTGAAGAACAAAACAACAGCAACTTGTCTGTTCCGCTTCCCCCAATTCCCTAGCACTGTTCCCATCCCCCCAATTCCCCAATTAAAAAAAATAAATAAATAAAATAAATAAATAAAATAAAATAAAATAAATAAATAAAATAAAAAGAAGCAGTTGGTTGAAAAATATTTTATATCACGATTAAAATAATAGAAGTCTTATGAATGTTTTGTTGAATTTCCTGATCTTGTGTATGGTAAAAAAGCCTAAGTTTTATTATATATTTTACTTCATATTTATTATAATAAAAGCACAGTTTATAATAAAATACTCAATACTCTTGCCCCCATCATATGAAATTAATATCTAGGATAAATTTGTGTGTGGGCCTCTGTGTGTATAAGGAATTATTCAGATTTGCATCAGTTGTACATTTGAAAAGTGTCTCTATCCTTTTTTTCTCCACAGAAACTTGGTTTATTACTTTTCATGCATTCTGAAGACTATTGTCGGGATATTAATAAAGTCTAGACACATGACCTCCATACACTAATATATTTTTTAAGTTTCCAAACACTTATTTTATTAAACAGGGACTGTAGAGATAAAGTGTTTTAATAAAACCACAGCATGTTTTATCAGGGCAACTTGCTTTGTATTTTTCTTTTATTGCTTATCTTTATACATGCTAGCCTATATAACCTTCACTTGGGATGCTGTCTTCATTTAAATTATTTCTAAGGGAATATTTTTATTGCAGAAAAGAATCACAAACTCAGTCAAAGATATGGTCATAAAGATGAGTATAAATCTCAAGTCAAGGTATGTTTTTACAACATGGTAATCCTCCTTTAACCAAGCTGGCTTTCAAATTCAACATCATGACAATAATGATATACATACAAAAACTATGCAAATTGCAATACAAGGTAAAGTCTTGAAACTGCAGTATGCAGCACAATGCAGTCACATCTACTTAGGCCTTAATTACCTAGATATATGGTTCAACGGCACATAGTAATTTATAGTACTCCTATGGGCTCTAAGAAACCTTATAGAGAAATAGGCCTAGGAAAGATACTATCCTATTCCTGCAGCATAGACTGTTCCACTTCCTTTGTCAGGCAAATGGATATCTTAAGCCATCTTACTGGATTTCATGTATAAAAAGAAAGTGTCTGGTTCCAATCTTTTGGGATGCAACGAGGTATGATTGAAAACTACAGTGAATGTTTAAAAGAAAATTTTCTTTTAAAGCTCTCTCATGCACTTTTTTTTTAATTGGGGAATTGGGGGAGGGGAACAGTGTTGTTGTTCTTCAATCTTAGTTGTGGAGGGTGCCAGTCGCCATCTGGTTGCCCGGCGGCAGCACATGGCCTCTAAGCTCAAGGTGCTGTGTTACAATTTCAGTTGCGGGTGGGTGTAGCCACCATCCCATGCGGGAGTGGAACCCTGCAGCCTTGTTGTTAAGAGCGCATGCTGTATCTACTGAGCCATACGGGTGGCAGCTCAGCTCAAGGTGCCGAGTTCAGTCTTAGTTGCAGGTGGGTGTAGCCCACCATCTAACAGGCAGTCTTGTTAGGAGCACATGCTTTCACCAGCTGAGCCATCCTGCCACCTGTTGGCAGCTCATCTAGGGCGCAGCATTGCTGGCCCATGTGGGAATCAAACCAGTGGCCCTGTTGCTCAGAGCTCACACTCGTAAGCTAACTTTTAACCAACTGAGCCACTCAGCTGGCCCCTAAAATAATTTTTTTTGTTACAGTAAAAACACATTGCCATTAATCCCCCTCAAAATACTTCCCTTCACTTCAAACGCACTTATCCCATCATTCTTGTCACTTTCTGAAGCAGTTCTGGAAGTCCTCTTTCATGAGTGTCTTTAGTTGCTCTGTTGCGGCTGCCTCGATGTCCTGAATTGATTAAAAATGTTTTCCTTTCATGGTCATTTTGATTTTGGGGAAGAGCCAGAAGTTGCACGGTGCCAGATCTGGTGAATAAGGTGGATGAGGACACACAATAATGTTTTTATTTGACAGAAATTGCCATACCAGAAGCGATGTTTGACACAGGGCATTGTCACGATGGAGGATGGTTTATGGCACACTTTAAAACACACCTTCTCTCAATCATAGCTCACACCCAACTGATTTCACTGAACAAGTTGAAACTTGCCACACACTGTTGCTGAGGTTCGAAGGGCTGCTTCCCATATTGAAGATCCCTTTCTGTTAGATGGCACTCAGCAGCAGCATTCACTGCAGTTTTTCTTCACACCATATAAGATTGTGCTGGCTTTTATAGATAACTAAGAATATATGTATCAGATATCTACAAGTATTTATTATGCACTTCTTGTGAGCTACTATAGTGGTAGTTACCATACAAAAGTTTCAATTTCTTCTCCTAACAGAATTTTCAAACATATAAAGGAAAAACACAAGGCAGTGACAATTTTCTAAAATTATACACACACACACACACACACGTCTATGTCTGCATATACACATATATGCATATTCACACATATTATGCAGCTATGATATAATGTTGAAAATTATTCTTAATGTGGATCTTGGTATGTGTGTTTTTTAAAAAAAATCTTTATGTATTAGAAATATACTGATAATTTATGTTTGAAATGATATATTCTGTGATTGACTTAGATTTGTTTTAAAATTCTCCAGCCAGAAAAAAAAATGGAGGTGGGATAGATGGAACAAGAATTGTGAAATGTTAATAATTGTTGAAGCTGAATGATAGGTACATGATGTTTCATTATAAAATTTTCTCTAAATTTGTAAATGTTTGAATTTTTCTATAATGAAGTTAAAAATAAGAAAGTTTACAGATTCAAAGAAACAAATATTCTATGCAGCACATTAAATGGAAAAAAAAAAGTGAGAAATAGCAGGCTGACACCAAAGAAAAACAGAGAAGAGACATTATCAAAATGAATGCTAAAGACTCAGAAAGCCCAGAAATTTGGGGGCATTTAATGGAACAGCAAAAACTGACATTACAACTTACTTAATTGTTGTAAAATGTGTATTTTTTTCTTCATGGGCTACCTGGTAAAGTGGAATTTTGTACACATATTTTAGTTTGTTTGTTTGTTTGTTAAAAGAATTTATCATTTAAAAATTACCAGTTTAACTTTAGAGGTAAAAACATAGTTACATTTTCTTTCTTTTTACAGAGAATGCTTGGTTCTGAGTAAATTAAATGTTCAATTAGTCAGCAATGATTGAAGGACCAAGGGTGTGTGTGTGTGTGTGTGTGTGTGTGCATGTGTAAGTTTACAAAATCCACTCTTCCTAATATGTCTCTTTATGTGCTATAGAAAGAACAGAAAAACTCACAAGAAGGCCAAAGATCTTTTTCATAAGTAAAACACAGACATTAATATGCTAGTTCCTTCTCTTTAAAAGACAATTTCTTTATCAAATTATTTACTAAGGATCTATTATATGCTAGATAATTGAGACACATCAGTGTAAAAGCAGACAACAATCCTTCCTCTCATGGAGTTTTCATTACTTAGGAGAGACATACAATAAAAAAAAGAGTAAGTAAAATTTAAAGATAAATAGATGTGAAATGGGTAGATAGATAGATAGATAGATAGATAAATAGATGATAGATAGAAAGATAGAAAAGGTGATAAAGGTTATGGAAAAAATAAAGCAGTGATGGTAGATTGAGAGTATGAGAAAGGACTGAATTTTAGTAAGGTCATCAGGTATATCTCTTTTTAAAAAGTGACACAAGAACAGAAAATTGAAAGAGGTGAAGCTGTAATCCATTTAGATATCCAAGGAAAGCGTGTATTCTAAGTAGAGGGAATGGCTAATGTAAAGGGCCTGAAGTGAAAGTATGCTTGATGTATTTATTCAAAGAAGTTTAAAGAGACCAGTGTGAGTTCAGAAGAATTAATGGTGGAGAGTCTAGTAGAAGATATGGTCAGAGAATTAACAAAGGGCTAAAACGAATTAGGGCCTTGTGGGCTATTGTAAATATTTTTAGCTATTCCTCTCACCAAGGTGGAAAAACACCAGAGAGTTTTATGTAAGAAAGAATTTACTTGATATAGATTTTAAATTATTTCCTCTTCTGTGATGAGAGTAAATATTAATAGTAAGTGGTCAAAAGTAGAGTAAGAGAAACTGGTAAGGTGCTTAGTACTATAGCCTAGGTGAGCATTTGGTGGTGGCTTGGTTAGGAATAGAAAAGTGGAAGTGGTGATAAAACATCAGATTCTGGATATATTTTGAAGGCAGAGCCAAAAAAATGTCCTGGTGAATTTCAAATATACTATAAGAGAAAGAGAGAAGTAAAGGATAACTACATGCTTATTTAGAAATGCCTTTGATGTATTTGGATGTCTGGACATGAGATTTGATGGTGGGGAAGGATAAAAAGCATTTCACAAAGGGGAACTCTCCAATAAAATTTGCCTTGGTGACATACAATCAATTCCAGGGAATACACTGCCATCACTGGAATATTCAGGAGTTGTCATAATCACAAGCACAGTGAATGTTGAGATATGTGTTGGAAACAAAGGTGACATGTAAATGTAAATTAAAGATCTTAAGCAATTGTCTACATTGAGGTCCATGCAAGCAGTCCCTTAAGGATAATCCTATGAGAGATGAGATTTCTCTATGACAAGGATGAAGTTGAACTCTAATGTGAATAGTAAGGAGAAGCACAACATTCTATAAACTTTTATGATATAATTTCTTTGGTAGAAATGATGCTTTTTCAATACTGATATTCTTTTAGAGGTTTTGGAAGAGTATATTTGTAGAGTCCTTCCAAAATTCATTCAACAACTACAGTTGTTGCCTTCCAGTCTGAAAGTACAGTGATTTATAAGTAATTTATAAGTACAGTGATTTATAAGTGATTTATAAGTACATCAATTTATAAGTAACTAACTTCTAATCAAAATCATGTGTTCTTTCAGTCTCAAAAGATGTGTATCTGTGCTTCAGCTTCAACAAGTAGGACAAGTAAAGCATGTTTGGCTCTTCATATTCTAGTAGACTTTAGGGACCCAGTCAAAATGACAGAGTAGGTAAATGTGCTCACCTCATCCCATGGCCACCTCAAAATCACAACTATACTACAGAACAATCATCATTGAGAATCACCTGAAGTCTAGCTGAACAGAAGTCCTATAACTAAGGATATACAGAAGGAGCCATGTAGGGACTGGTAGGAGGGGTCAAGATGCAGAATGGGTGGTCCCACACCAACGTGTGGTGGATAAAACTCAGGAGGGATATCTCAGCTGCAGAGGTCCACCCGGAGGAATGACGGGTCCCACCCGCACCCCAGGCTCCCCAGCCCTGTTTCCCAGTGCCAGGAAAAGAAGTCCCCACAACTTCTGGCTGTGAAAGCCAGCGGAAATTTTGGCTGAGTGAGGAAGAGGGCAACTGGAGTCACAGATGTTCCTCTTAAAGGGCCCAACTTGGATTTATTCTTTGATAGACTCACTTGCTCTGAGCTCCAGCACTGGAAAAGCAGCTTAAAAGGTGCCAGGGAAACATGGGGAGGAGCTGAATTATCTAGCTACAGGGTGAGGGTTGGAGGGGCAGCTTTCTCCCAGAAAGAAGTGTTGGCAGAAGCCATCATTCCTTTGTTGAGCCTTCTCCCCACCCAGCATGCAGACACAAGCAGGCACCACATCTGAATCTTCTTCAACCTGGCTATCACCATTTGTCCCACTGTAGTAATTCCCTGACAACCTGCCCCACCCAAAATTTAGGCCCACCCAAACCACTTCCAGTGGCTTTTTCATACAAACAGCCTGTCTTGGCTCACGTTGTGAACATTCCTAAAATCTCTCAAAGGTTCACAAACCCCGAGAAGCAGCATCAGTCCTTGGCACGCCCCATACCTCTTGCTAAGCAGTCCCAAGCTCGGCAAGCAGCAGCCAGCTTCGGTTCACAGCTGTGCCTCTCCCCCAGACACCTCCAAGCCCTGAACAAAGGACAACCATCTGCAGGTCACTTTGTAGCTCGTACCAAGTGGTCCTGAGCAGGGCATAGGCAGCAGCTGACCTTGGCCTTAAGGCCACAGAACCAACACACCTGGCAACCAGCTTCAGACCACACCAGAGTACCACCCAACCACCTCCACAAATGACACACCAAAAGGTCAGACTGTGCAGGCACCATAGGGTCAGTCCTTGCACAATAGCTCCTCCACTATAGTCAGGACCAGTCATCACAACCAATTAACCTGAGGGTCAATCCCTCCCACTGACATGCAAACAGCAACAAAGGCTGAATGGCAACAGAGGGACACACAACCCACACAAGAGACACATCTGGAGTACCTGGTTCAGGGGACCAGGAGACTGTGCCACTGGGCCCCACAGCACACCTACTACATAAGTCCACTCTACCAAGACTGGAATATATAGAAGTTCTATCTAATACGTAAAAACAAACACAGGGAGGCAGCCAAAATGGGAAGACAAAGAAACTTGTCCCAAGTAAAATATCAGAACAAATCTCCAGAAAAAGAACTAAACCAAATGGATACAAGCAATCTACCAGATGCACAGTTCAAAACACTGGTTATAAGGATGCCCAGTGATTTCAGCGAGAACTTCAACAATGAGATAGGAAACATAAAAATGGAGATAGAAAACATAAAGAAGTACCAGTCAGAAATGAAGACTACAATACCTGAAATGAAGAATACATTCGAGGGCTGGCCGAGTGGCGTGATGGTTGAGAGCCGGCTTGGGACGCCGGAGGGTCCTGGTTCAGATCCCACATGTGAGGGCCAGTGACACTGCCCTCTACAGCTGAGATGCTGAACAACAGCTCAACCTGGAGTTGGGCTACCATGAGTCGCCGGTGACGGTGTGGGCTGCAGCCTCTGCTGCAGTGGGTTGCCATGGGCTACCGTGTGTAGCCAGCAGCCAGCGTGAGCGGCCAGCAGCCACAATGAGCGGCCATCCAGAAGCCAGAGACTGATCTGCCTCGCCTGGGAAGAGCGCAATGATGGTGCCAACTTGGGCCAGTGAAGCAACGTCCTCCACAACTAGACTGAAGAACAAGGCAATGGCAGCTTGTCTGTTCCCCTTCCCCCAATTCCCCAGCACTGTTCCCATCCCCCCAATTCCCCAATAAAAAAATCTTAAAAAAAAAAAAAAGAATACATTCGAGGGAATCAACAGTAGACTACATGAAGCAGAGGACTAAGTCAACGATTTAGAAGACAAGATAGCAGAAAACACCCAATCAGACAGCAAAAAGAATCTTAAAAAATTAAAATAGTTTAAGGGGCCAGTGGGGCAACTTCAAATGTACCAACATTCACATCATAAAGGTTCCAGAAGGAGAGGAGAGAGAAAAGGAGTTGAAAACTTATTTGAAAAAATCGTGACAGAAAACTTTCCTAACCTGGCTAAGGAAATAGACATACAAGCCCAGGAAGCACAGAGAGTCCCAAACAAGGTGAACCCCAAGAGGCCCACACCAAGACCCATCATAATTAAAATGCCAAAGAGTAAAGACAAAGAGAGAGTCTTAAAAGCATCAAGAGAAAAGCAGTTAGTTACCTACAAGGGAGCTCCCATATGACTGTCAGCTGATTTTTCCACAGAAACTTTGCAAACCAGAAGGGATTAGCACAAAATATTAAAAGTGATGAAAACAAGGACCTAAAACCAAGATTAATATATCCAGCAAAGATACCATTTAGAATCAGAGGACAGTTAAGTACTTCCCATACAAGAAAAAACTAAAGGAGTTCATCACTACCAAACCAGTATTACAAGAAATGCTAAAGGGATTTCTTTGAGAAAAATGATAAAAAATGTGAATAATAAAATGGCAATAACTACATATCTATCAACAATTACTTTAAATGAAAATGGATTAAATGCTCCAATCAAAAGATAGGGTGGGTGAATGTATAATAAAACAAGACCCTCACATATGCTGCCTATAAGAGGCGCACTTCAGATCGAAAGACACACACATACCGAAAGTAATAGGATGGAAAAAGATATTTCATGAAAATGAAAAAAATTAAAAATAGCTGGAGTAGCAATACTTATACCAGACAAAAATAGACTTTAAAATAAAGGCTATAGCAAGAGGCAAAGAAGAAGCCAGTAATTCCACTTCGGAGTATTTATCCAAAGAAACCCAAAACTCTAATTTGAAAGGAAATATGCATTTATATGTTCATTGCAGCATTATTTACAATAGCCAAGACATGGAAGCAATCTAAGTGTCCATCAATAGATTAATGGATAAAAAATGTGGTACATATATACCCATACAATGGCATATTACTCAGCCATAAAAAAGAATAAAATCTTGCCATATGCAACAGCATGGATGGGCCTAGAGGGTATTGTGCTGAGTGGAGTTAGTCAGACAGAGAAAGACAAACGCCATATGATTTCACTTATATGTGGAATCTAAAGAACAAAACAGAAACAAACTCATAGATACAGAGAACATTTTGATGGTTGCCAAATGGGAAAGGGGATGAATGAGAAAAGGGAAAGGATTAAGGAGTACAAATTAGTAGCCACAAAACAATCATAAGGATGTAAACTACAGCATAGGGAATATAGTCAATAGTATTGTAATAAACTATGTATAGTGTCAGATGGGTACTAGATATATCAGGGTAATCATTTTGTAAGTTATCTAAATGTCTGATCACTATGTTGTACACTTGAAACTAAAGCAATACTGAATGTCAATGGTAATTAATGAACTTAAATCATTTAAAAAAAACTTCAGAGATTTTTCAGTATATATAGGGAGAGCTTGTGGGTTTATATAAATGTAAATTCTTACAAATTTGTGAAGAAGAAATACTTGGACATTTTGAGACCACAGATGAGGGGGTACAGCTGTTAAAAACAGTCAAAACTGTAAAGCTGCACTTTTAAAATAATCAATATGCATCATCATAAAATATACAACATATTTTGGATATACTTGTTAATTCTTATTATATTTAAGAAAGATTTCTAATCAAACTATTTAAAATAAAAAATGTCAGAGGTCTTTAAGTTTTAAGCTCTCAGATGTCTGGAAAACTCAACTATCCATGGTGAGTCAATATGTAGGGCTTCTTCATAGAAGTTTATTATAATAAAGACATACATTGAAATAATTATAGATAATGAATGAAAGATAGAGATAATTTTCATGTTGTAAGTAAAAACCTAAAATAAAATAGGTGTATGTCATTTACAACTTAAATGCAGTAAATAGAACTAGAAAAGTTCTATAGATCTATGTGCCTTCCAAGCACACAGTCTCATTTGGTTGCACCAGACAACACATTCACCACGAAGTTATCATAGTTTTTCATATTTGCCTTCAGTGAAATCTATACTTTTATCCTGGTTTCAACTGGCTTGAAAGAAGAGTCATCTACAAGATTTGTGTTGTCTCTTTCATACAAACTTGAAGTTTCCTTTTTAAATAAGGAAGTACATTTTACAGACATATGACTTCAGGCCAATTAACTAAAGAACATACATTTTCTGAATATACATATTCCTAGAAATTAGGACAGGCAATTAACTAAAGAGCATACATTTTCTGAATATACATATTCCTAGAAATTAGGACAATTACTCAAAGTTAAAAAAGTACTTCAGCAGTCATTTGGACAACTAAAACTAGTGTTCCACAGACCTATTTTCTATAACACAAAAAATATGGAGAGGGTAAAGAACAGAAAAAAAAAATCCCTATATTATAAGAGAGAATGTTTTTGTTAATGTCAGTTTTGACATTTCGTCAGTTTCCAAATATTTCCATTGCAAATTGTTACTGAGTAACTAAATTTTGTTTTTATTTTAAAAGTAACTTCTTTTATTCTGGGCTCATATAAATCACATATACACAATTGTCTGAGTTCTGCTTATCCTTTTACTGTTCACATTATAATGGATGATTTTGTCAATTTCCAATGTTTTATGCTGTAGCAAAGTTAAAGAAAAGAAAAAAAAACCTCACAATAACCTTGAGAAAATCAGGCAGAAGAGACCAAGCTGCACATGGACCACAATTAAAAATATAAAAGGAAATATATATTTACATTTTCAAACTTGGCTCTTAAATAATTTAAATGGAGGAGAGGAATATAGGGTAGAAGGAAAGGGAGACCAAAATCCCTGAAGCATCATCCAGTTATTTTCCAATCCTTGAATGAATATGCTAGTGCAGCAGTGAGTAATATGCATTCTTGGAAAATGTAGATTTTAAAAGAGAAACATTCATGTAATATTTACCCATGATATTTCAAGCTGATGTGTGACAAGAAGTAAATATATATTAGGTATACCCATAACCACAGTTTCCTTTATTCTTCTAGAATTGAAACACAGCGTGTTTGACATTGAAACTTCTGGTGATAATGACATACAAGTATTATAGGTAACTTGAAAAGCTGGAAAAATATATATGTGTGTTAACAAATTAGAAAAATAAAGCAATCCATGGCACCATCAGCCAGGCTTCATGTAATTCCTTCTTTGGCCTTATCATAAAGTGCCTAATCCACAGAAATTGATTGAATTGTCTTTCTTGAACTATATTAAGAAGCAATACTATGTAGGGCTTAAAAGTTTGGATGTGATAGGCAGAGTACTCAGGTTTTGAATAAGGATTCTTTGATTTATTAGCTGAGTGACCTTGAACAATTTATTCACCATTGTGAGCTTCTATTTCTTAATGTGAAAAGTTGAGAATACCTTGTTGCCTATCTTCTATGGTTGCTGAAAATATTAAATTACATAACATTTGAGATAGTATGCAATTCAGTGTTGATTCACACCTAGCATTCCACAAATTACAGTAATGATGATGCAAAACAGCTTCAGAGAGAGTCTGTGCATAATATCTATTTCCAATCCTGAGTCACAAAGCTCCTCACCATGCCGCGTCTTGACAAGGTCCTCTCCACTGTGATTCCTCTACCTCATGTATATGTTTGCATGTTGTAATATATCTCTTTTTTCTCATTAGCTTAAGGTATCATGTGTTCCTGTTCTATTTCTTTAGTTCAATTTTTGGCTCCTTGAGAATGGAAGATACATTTTATCTGTATTGTGGATTCATGCACAGAATAGTGCCACATACACCATCACCTCTAACTATAAATGGTGTTTCCAAAATTTTGTTGCCAAGAAACTTGAAATTACTAAGAACAATGACTCAGAGGCTATTGAGTCAGAATTGCAAAGGATTTCAGAGAAGGTAATGTAAATTTTTCTCAGGCATGGGCAAAGAAGGCTGATCTTTGCCTCTGATTATCTGGGCAAGGACAGAATAGCAGAAATTGCTTATTTTATCATTAATTCTTTAGCAATAAAATCATGTTTTGTGACTTGGAAATATTCCTAATTACAAATAATCTAAAACATTATATTCTTACCTCAACCAAAAAATGTTATAATGACATCAAAGATAATTTTTACGATGCAATAAGAAAACTTTATTTTCTGCATCATTCAATCCACTGTGCATCCAAAACTGGTCTGTGAGACCTGTTGTTCAGCATCTCTTAGATGAGATCTCAGGAAGTTCCCAGGACTCTTTAGGTGAACTCAGAAGATTTTTATTTTGGAATCTAAAATTTTCTTCTCCTATGTTATATTAGAAAATTGCATGCTCTATTTAAAGTTTCTACTCTCCTTAAGGTCAGATATGTTCCTTGATTGACACCTACAGTGGGGAGAGAGCCTTCCTTTCTAATTTCCCACTGTGGTTTCCCCACTCACTAGGATGCCTCAGAGTCCTCCAGAGTAAAAGGGAGATGGAGTAAAAGGAAGAGAAGAAAGGGGTAGGGAAGTTCTTATTTGACAGATGAAATGAGCTGGCATTATCTTTATCTGCTCATGGTAGCAGATTATTTATTTATTTATTTATTTAATATTTTACTGTATTTGCCATCAGTGACATTTAGTACATTCACAGTGTTGTGCAACTATCACTACTATGTAGTTCCAGAAATTTTTCATTATCCCAAATGGAGACCTCATATGCATTAAGTAGTCACTCCCCATTTTCCTTTCTTCTCAGCCCTCGATGCCACTAATTTGCTTTGTCTCCATGGATTTGCCAGTCTAGATAGTTCATATAAATGGTATCATACAATATGTGACCTTTTGTGTCTTGATTCTTTCACTTAGCATAATGTTTTCAAGGCTCATTCATGTAATATCATGTATCAGTAACTCATTCTTTTTATGGTTGACTAATATTCCATTGTATGGATAGACCACATTTTGTTTATCCACTCATCTGTTGATGGATATTTGGGTTGTTTTCATCTTTTGACTATTGTGAGTAGTGCTGCTAGGAATATCCATGTATAAGTTTTTGTTTGAACAAATTGTTTTTAATCCTCTATTTGCCTGCATTTTTTTTTGCAAGGCCTGCAATAATAAAATATCACACTGGGTGGCTTAAACAGCAGAAATGTGTTTTCTCACAGTTATGGAGGCTAGAAGTCCAAGATCAAGGTGTCAGCAACATTGGTTTCTCCTGAGGCCTCTCCCCTAGGCTTGGAGAAGGCTGTCTTCTCATATGGCCTCTCTCTGTGCACATGAAATCCTGGTGTCTCTTTTTCTTCTTATAAGGAAACCTATCCTATAGGATTAGGACCCCAGCCTTATGACCTCATTTAACCTTAATCACCTCTTTAGATATCTTATCTTCAAATACTGTCACACTAGGAGTTAAGACTGAAACATATACATTTGGCGGGAGGACACAATTCAGTCAATAACAACGCCCATGAGTGGAATTGGTGGGTCATATGGCAATTTTAGATAACCTACTGAGTATCTGCCAAACTGTATTCCACAGCTGTTGCACCATTTTACATTCTCCAGCAACACATGAGCATTTCAATATTTCAACATTCTCACCAACTCTTGTAATTTTTTGTTTTATGTTTTTATTTTTTTATTATAGTCACCCTGGTGGGTGAGAGGTAGTATCTCATTGCATTTTTGATTTGCATTTCTCTGATGACTAATGATTTTCATCATTTTTTCACAGGTTTCTTGGCTATTTTTATATATTATTTGGAGAAATGTCTATTCAAGTCCTTTGACTATTTTTAAATTAGGTTTACTTCTTGTCATTCAATTGTAAGAACCCTTTCTATTTTCTGTACACTAGACCTTTAAATATACGAGGTCTGACAATCAAGTTTGTGGACTTGTTGCAACGATGTTGCTAACCTTTTTAGATATCAGAGGGATTATTCATTATGAATTTGTACCAACTGGACAAACAGTTAACCAAGTTTACTATTTGGAAGTGCTGAAAAGGCTACATGAAAAAGTTAGATGACCTGAACTTTTCGCCAACAATTCATGGCTCTTGTATCACGACAATGCAGCAGCTCACTTGGCACTGTCTGTGAGGGAGTTTTTAGCCAGTAAGCAAGTAATTGTATTGGAACACCCTCCCTACTCACCTGATCTGGCCCCCAATGACTTCTTTCTTTACCCAAAGATAAAGGAAATATTGAAAGGAAGACATTTTGATGACATTCAGGACATCAAGGGTAATATGATGACAGCTCTCATGGCCATTCCAGAAAAAGAGTTCCAAAGTTGCTTTGAAGGGTGGTGAAGGCGCTGGTGTCAGTGCATAGCTTCCCAAGAGGTGTACTTCGAAGGTGGCTGTAGTGATATTCAGCAATGAATATGTAGCACTTTTTCTAGGATGAGTTTGCAAACTTAATTATTAGACCTTATATAATTGCAAATATTTTCCTCTATTCTGTGGATTGCACCTGTACTTTCTCAATAGTGTCTTTTGGTATACAAATTTTAAAAAATTTGGTGAAGTTCAGTTTATCTTTTTATAATATTTATGCTTTTTGTATCAATTTAAGAATTCATTCTACACACCAAGTCACAGAGATTTGCAGCTATGTTATATTATTAGACATATACATGTGCTTAGCTCTTATATTTAGATCGTTGATACATCTTGAGTTAATTTTTATGTGATTTAAGTGAGGGGTTTAACTATCTTCAATTGACCAGAAATGTAAAATAAAACTACATTAAATATGACTACACACTTACCATAATAGCTAAAATTAAAACTAGGAGAACTATTACAAATGTGGAGCAAAGTGAACGCTCGTATATTGAAGTGAGAGTTTAAATTGGTATAACCATGTTGGGAAATAGTTTGGCATTGTCTACCAACACGTAACAGCTCCATGAGGCATGGCCTAGCAATTTCAATTTGCAGAAAGAGATGTACACTAGAACGTTCTTAGCAGCTTTTAATAATGGCTCCAAATTGGAGAAACACCAAATATCCATCATCAATAAATTGTGGTATATTCATGCGAAGAATTACTATACTTACAAGCAGAAACATGAACAAAGGTTACATATAAAATATTAAGACAAGGAAACGAGATGCTAAATGTGTGCTGTACGATTGTGTTTGTTTAAAGTGTAAAATACAGTGAAACCTAAATCATATGTTGAATAACAGATGCTTAGTTGTTAAAAGAATAAAAATAATCAAGGATATATTCGCCATAAAAGGCAGGATATAAATTCTATATGAAGCTACTTTTCTGGCAGAAGGGAGTATAGAAATCGTGAGAGAACACAAATGGAGCTCCTTAGTATTGGCAATGTTTTATTTTATTTTTTATTTGTTTTGTGGTTATACAGGTATTGACTTGAGATAAATCGGTGAACTATATATTTTATTGTAATTTTTAATGTATTGTATATTACATAATGATAAAGATTAAAATAAAAAAACAAAGCAAATCATTAAACACAAAACAAAATAAGTGAATAAATGTAGTATTTTACTTCAGGAACTTTTTAAATGTGACAGAAAAGAGCAAATGATATTGATCTATTAACTACCACTCTTTTTATAATGTTGGCAATTAACAGAGCATTGGTATTGAAATGCCTACAAAAATGTAGGAAAGAGGAATAAAGGTTTTACATAACAAAAATATAAATAATGTGAGCATCTCAATAGTGCTATTAATATCCAGATACTTAAATGTCTCACAATAGTTTGGATTCATGAGTAATAATTTAATAATAGAAATTTATAATTAATGTATGAAAAATTATCTTTATTTTAATAGTGATATGACATTAAATTTTGTAAACCTTTTCTATAGAAATCAATTAAATTTAATTTTATATTAACTTATGAACATGAGAAATATAGGAGAAAACATTTAAATTATAGTACAGTCTTAGCTTTTCTAAGTGTCTGATTAATAAATCCTCTATCCCTTTTCAGGGACAAGAAAACAGTAGTTAATTATGAGTTTACAAATCTTGTGAAAATGGATGTGATTTCAATGGCAAGGCTAGTTGCACAAGGAAACGTGCTTCCACTAACACACATAGCATTTCTTGGAGCATTGATAATTATCTGTAGTACTCCCCAAAATACTAGTGTAGTGTAGTGTAGTGTGTGTGTGTGTTTTGCAAGGAGATCAAGGTAACAAATTTCAGGTTACAAACCCTGAACTAAGCTCATGCCTAGGATGACTGAGAATGTAGGACTCTTATTGTTATTGGAGAACAGGTTCTTGGTATTATCACAGGACAGAATTCAATGATGTATCAAATAAGTCACGCGAACAAAGCCAAGCAAGCAAGGAATTTATTAAAAGAAAAGAAACAGGGCACTCTCAAGATGGCGTGAGAATGGGCAGGCCCAGAGGAACAGCAACTGCCCTGAAGAGCAAAGGAGCTTAGGGTTTATTTGAATGAGGGTGCAAAATAATCAAGATTTAAAGGTAGCATTATAGGTGTTCCCAGGCAGGTCCTTGCTGTCCTCACCCACCACTCCTTCCCATTGGGAGGTGGGATTCCCTTGTTTTTTACATGGCCTGTGTTGGCACTGTCATGGCAACACAGGGGGCAGAGATTTTCTCCTGCAATGCTAATAGTGTTATAATCCATTACCATTAGCTATAGCTGCACCTTTTCTTAAAATGACTTCATCTCCTCTTTCCTTTGTTTCCACACTTCTTCCTTCCCTTACTCTCCCGTTTCTCCCCGCAGCCCTATTCTTTCTGCCTATGGTAACATTATTATATCCATCAATATAGATGTAGACTTCCTGCATCTAGTCAAATGTTTTTCTTTTCCTATTTAGATATAAAACAAACCATTGAATTAATACATATGAGTATTTATCAGTAATTTGTTTTTCTTGGTGAATGCCTGCTCTTGTTTACTTTGAATATTAAGATACTTATCTTACTTTATATAGAAAGTTCAAGAAACAATCAGAAGAAACATTTAGCAGCTAATATGATACCCTTCTGTAGCAATATCAATAAATTTGAGGGTTACTATTATTATATTGGTCTAAATCTCTGGAGACAAATATTTTTCAAAGAAATACATTTTTTATTTTAATTAGAGGACAGCTTTATAAAGAATCAACTAACAAAGATAAGAACAGATATTAGAGAAACCAATACAGGAGAGTGCAATACTTACAGGATAGCACTAGCAGGAAGCAATTATTACCATTAGGCCTCATCGCTCATGGGAGTGAAGAGTTACTGGAAGTCATTGTGGATAGCTGTTTGGAGGGGATCTTTCTAACATAAATTGTGGTCTTTGGAAGAAAAATTACATAAATGGAATGATAGCAATCTAGCAGTTAATAAACTAAGGAGAATAACCTCAATGTCACCTACTTTTCAATTTCCTGTTGCTGACCCCAATAGCCAAACTCAATGAAAAACTAGAAGGCAAGGAAACACTTTAATGCTTCCAGTGTATACTGGTCATTCTACCAGGGCACAAAGTAGGGTGGAAAAGGAGTGATGTTTTTCTAAAGGGGAAAATTACAGCTATCCTACACAGGGTGCATAACTGAATCCAAGATACCACATGTTGTTGTAAGTAATTTGTCTCTTTCCATCTCTTAGTCTTCCTTCCTCTGCATTGGCATAATTTTCAGGAAGATTCTTCCTACATGTTGGCAAAGTGATTTCACATTATTTTTATTCTACTAGTTTATCAACCCCTGCAGCCAAAGAGTGCCTTTTTCCAATGTCTTACAACAAAACTCCAAAAGAACTCTAATTGATTAGGCTTAGTTCCTGTGCACATTTCTCAACCAATCATTGTGATTAAAGAAATATAGTGCTATGCCTGGCCACCAAAACACTGTTATAAGATTATGCCTAGGGTTTAGAGGAATGGGGGAGAAGGTATGGCAATCAGAACGATGTGTGTTAAAAGAGAATGGAAGTTCTTCAAGACAAAATGCAGGTGCTATTACCAAATGAAGAGAAAAGGGATGCCAAGTAGCCAAAAACAGTATTCATCACATCTTCTATTTCTATCCATCATCTTTTGCTCATTATGCCTCAAATAAATATTCTAAAAATAGTTTATATTTTTCATGGAACTTAGATATTTCCTTTTTTTAAAACAGTTCCCTTAAAAGATAATAATTTGAGGTGAAGACTAAGAACCAATAATATGATATAGTTATTCACCCACAAAAATTTCAAAAATAATTAAATTAGTAGAAGCCATGTTTGTTCTCAAAAATAAGCCATTCAATTTCAACCTAAACAAAATCTTCTGCTAAGGAAATTACTATTTCAACAAATAAGGAAATGTGTTTATGCCCTGAGGTTAAAAGGTAACTATTAACAGCTAATAAATGGAGCTGTAGCAAACAATTTATAACACACATACCATTTTGGAAATGTACACACAGAAGATTTCCTTAATTTTAGAACAAATTTTCCTTTTTTTCCTTTTGAGTCTTTAATTCTATTTAACAAGTATACTTATTAAGTACTTATTCGTGCAAATAGCTTTACTAGGTATATAGGTAGTATAATTGGCAAAACAGGCATACACAGACACATACACAACAATAGAGATTTTTAAAAAACATGGTATGGAGTGTTAGTGAGGTAGACATTAATTCTTATAAAGTAAATCTCAGAGATTTCTTGAAGGAAATGAGATTTTAATTGATCATACGAAACAAGGGTAAGATTTTCAAAGAGCTGATACATACTATATCCAGAGAATATATGCAAATTCCAGCCCATGTAAGATGAATGATAAATATCTAGGAAGTGGATGTATGCATACATGAATGAAGGAAGGAATGAATGCACGATGATGTTAAAAAGTGATATTTGCCAGGTAAAAAAATGACAAGATATAGAACTGGGAAACAAGAAATTATATTTTAAAAAGAGTGACTATTAAGACAACTAAAATATACTTTTTCTAGGTACGTTAGGTGAAAGATGTTAATGGTAAACTGAATTTGTTCTTTTCATTTTATTTCTTCATCAAGATAGTGTTATTGGAACATTTCTTGTGTAGCTAGTTGTATTTTCCTGAACGCATTTATTCTTAGACTTTTCTCAAGAAAGCATGTGGATTTTTTTTTAACTCTAAAATGAACGAGAAACACTTATCCTTTAAATATCCCCTTAGGTTTCTAATAATGGAGAGAGGATGTAATTGTGCCTACACGGAGCAAATTGCTTGCTAAAATGGCATTTTATAGCAGACCAATCACAGACTTGATCCAATTTCGTGCCTCAGTATGAAGAAAAGCACCACCAAACAAACATTTGATTGCTTCCCATATCTTAAGACATAAGCTTCCATTTCTTTTATTTAGCACATGCAAACTGTTTGCTCTCGTGTTTTTTATCCATTCAACCTCTATTATGGCAGCACTATCAAAGATTGGCACTTTGTATTAGTGAGATTCTTATTTTCCAAGAATGGGTCTAGTGATTTAAACCTCAACATTAGCAAACTGCTAACTAAAAACAAAATGTCTCCAAAGTACTATCTTTTCATTATATCTATGCCTCGTTTCTTCAATTCCATGGACAATTTGTCCTTCCCACTTTTCCCCAGTTTCAGAAATTCCTAAGCACTTATTCACATTTCAAATTGCCAAACCAATTTATTAACTACATCACACTTCAGAAATCCCTGCTAATTCTAAAGAACACAATGGCAAGACAGGCATAGGACAAACTGTCATGTTTTACTTTCATATAAAAAAATGAGATAGAGATTAAACAATTGTATCAGGATTTAGGCAGCTCATCAACTGTCCATTGTTTCTTTATCTATCTATCTATCGATCGATCGATCGATCATCTCTATCATCTATCTATCTATACAGACCCTACTTGTTCTGTAAGAAAGAATTTAAGTCAGTCATATTTAGGGAGCTTTCTAGTTTTATTCATTTATGTGGGGTTTTTTTCCAATTTAATGGGTCATATCTGCAGTCAGTCAGAATAAATAAAAACATTCTCTTTCTCTGTTGCTTAGGTTTAAGTAAACTGAGTTTAATTTCTTGATATCAGCATCTACTTTGACAGAAGATTTGCATTTGTTTGTATATCTGTCTGAACATGCCTGTGGTCTTTTACAGTGTACTGAAAGGAATTTTAAAGATTGCTTCTTTTTTTTACTTTTAATGATGAAGCGCTGTTTTTTTCCAACTTTATCAAGATATAATTGACATATAACATCGTGTACATTGAAGGTACACAATGTGATGATTTGACACCCTTATATAGCAAAGTGATCACCATCATAATAGCTAAATCTTTTATCACATAATATAATTACCATTTTTTTTTGTGGTGAGAACATTTAAGATTTTCTCTCTTACTAACTTTCAAGTATATAAAACAATATAATTAACTATAATCACTATATTGTATAGTAGATACCCAAAACTTATTCATATTATAACTGGAAATTTGTATACTTTGACTAACATCTCCCTTTTATCCCGCCATCCAGCCGATGATAACCACCATTCTAGTCAGCTACTATGAGTCTGGCTATTTTAGATTCCACATATAAGTGACATCATAGAATTTGTGTTTCTCTGTCTCATTTCACTTATACGCTCAAGGTCCATCCATGTTGTTGTAAATGGCAAGACTTCCTTCTGTCTCATAGCTGAATAATATTCCATCGTGTAATATTCCATGGAATATTACATATATAATATACACACACACACACACACGATGGAATATTATTCAGCTATGAGACAGAAGGAAGTCTTGCCATTTACAACATCAATATATTGTATGATGTCACTTATATGTGGAATCTAAAATAGCCAAACTTATAGAAACTGACGAGAATGGTGGTTACCATGGGCTGGGTGGTGGGGTAAAAGGGGAGATGTTGGTCAAAGGATTGGGTTGTTGGAAAAGTCATGACACATTTTTGCAACAAAAAACAGAAAAAATATGTCATGACTTTTCTGACAACCCAATGTATAAATTTCCTGATATAATATGAATTTCTGGGTATCTAATATACAATATAGTGATTATAGTTAATTATATTGTTTTATATACTGGAAAGTTACTAAGAGAGCAAATCTTAATTTATATATATATTATAAATTATACATAAATTTCAAAAATTATACATATTGTAAATTATATATAAATCTGAATTTATATATATAAATCTTAATTTTTATATAAATCTGAATTTATATATAAATCTGAATTTATACATATATATATATATATATATTTTTTTTAAGCATCCTTGCATCTCTGAAATAGGTTCCAGTTGATCATGGTGTATGATTCTTTTTAATGTACTATTGAATTCAGTTTGTTAATATTTTGTTGACAATTTTTGTATTTACATTCATTAGGGATATTGACCTATAACTAACTTTCCTTCTTTCTTTCTTTCTTTCTTTCTTTCTTTCTTTCTTTCTTTCTTTCTTTCTTATTTTTTAGTGTTCTTGTCTGGTTTTGTTTTCAGAGAGTTGGTCTAGTACAATGAGTTTGGAAGTGTTTCCTCTTATTCTTTTTTTCTGGACAGAACTTGAGAAGAATTGATATTAGTTTTTCTTTAAATGTTGGTAGAATTCACCAGTGAAGCCATGTGGTCATGGGCTTTTCTTTCTTGACAAAATGTTTTGATTACTGAGTCAATCTCCTTACTAGTAATTGGTCTGTTCAGATTTTCTATTTCTTCATAGCCAGTGATTTTATAAAAGTACTCGGATTTTTTTGTGTTTTGTTGTTGTTTTTGCTTTTTGCAGGGGAGATAAAAAACCTGACTTTAAGGGGCCAGCAGAGTGGCTCAGTTGGTTAGAGCATGAGCTCTGAACAACAGGGCCACTGGTCCGATTCCCACATGAGCCAGTGAGCTGCGCCGGAGTTGAGCTGTCACTGAGCTGGTGAGAGTGCATGCTCTTAACAAGGTTGCTGGTTCGACTCCCGCATGGGATGATGGGCTGCAACTCCCGCAACTAAGATTGAACATGGCACCTTGAACTGAGCAGCCACGAGTTGCTGATGGGCAGCCACATGGCTCAGTGTGCAACAAGGTTGCCAGTTTGACTCCTGCAAGGGATGGTGGACTACACCCCCCCGCAACTAGATTGAAAGCAGTGACTGGACTTGGAGCTGAGCTTGAGCCCACCACAGCTAAGATTGAAGGACAACAACTTGACTTGGAGCTGATGGGTCCTGGGTAAACACAATGTTTCCCCTCCCCAATTCCCCAACACTGTTTCCCCCACCCCAATTCCCCAATAAAATTGTTTTAAAAAAACAAAAAAAAAACCCTGACTTTAAGCACAAAATATAAAAAGGAGAAGGTGCAACTTTGAATTAATAGCATAAGAAAATTTCCATATTAACCCATTTTCTTTCTTATTTTTTTTGTCTGTCTTATTCCTCACTGGAAAATAGAAATCTTCCAGTAGGAATGATTGTAAACAATAGAGATCTTAATGAAAAGTGTTTAAGAGAAATATAAAAACTTTTAGTTAAAGCAAAATGGCAGAGCATCCATAAGCTTAATAAAATTAAGCAGGGGAAAAGATACCCAAGAAGATGCCTCCTGGGATCAGAGTGAATTATGAATGTTGGGTAAGCTGTATAAGAAATAATGGTTGAAAACTTCCCAAATTTGATAAAAATTAATTTATCAAATATATGGTGATGGAAAGAGAACTGATTCTGGGTGGTGAACACACATTGTGATATATAGATGATGTATTACAGAATTGGACACCTGAAATCTATGTAACTTTGCTAACAATTGTCACCCCAATAAACTTTAATTGAAAATAAAAGACTCCACATCAATTTTCCTATTTCAAAATAGATTTCACAGCTCAAAGCATATTTTAGAGGAAAAATAAAAATGAGAAGGAATGCCTATTAAATAAATCTTTGCTATTAATATTCTTTGAACACAAAATGGACTAAACATTGTGCAAATATTTATACTGTGGTACAAATTTCATGCATCCTTTCCTTTTGTTCTTCATTCATACAATAAATATTAGGTGATTTCCCTGGGTCCACACATGCTAAGCTTTGGGGATTTGCAGTCAAAAATAAATTAATTTAGACATCCAAGAAGCTCAACAACTTCAAGTATGGTAGAAACAAAGAGGTCCACACCCAGACATGTACAAGGTCAGAATAACATCTGAATTTTCATCAGAAACAATACAGGCCACAGGACAGTGGGGCTACATATTCAACATGCTGAAAGTGAAAAGAAAAAAAAGTGTCAACCAATCAACCAAGAATGTTATATCAAGAAAAACTATATTCCAAAAATGAAGGCAAAATGAAGCTACTCTCTGATAAGCCCAAACTAAGAAAATTCATTTCTAGCAGACCTGCCTTATGAGGAATACTGAAGGAACTTATTCAGGTTGAAAGCAATGATAATAAAAGAGTAATCTGAATATACTCGCACATACACACAAAGCACAGGTGAAGACAATTGTGTAATTAATTATATAAAAAGTATAATTACATATTCTCCTTTTTTCTCTTAACTGATTAAAAAAACTGTATAAAAAAGCAAGTATATGGTTGTATGGTTAGACCTATAATATATAGAAATATAATTTATGTAATAAGTATACACAAAGAGGCAGATGGGAACAAGCTGTATTGTATTAAGGATATGAGATCAGTTGATAACTAATACCCAGGGGAAAAAAATGAAGATAAACAAAAGAAATAAATAAGAAGTTCAATATAACAAATTCTGAGTATATACTAGCATACATTTTTCTCTCAGATTTTTAAAAATATAAGATTATATAAAGCAATATACTTCATAATCAATACACAATAAAAACTGTATAATTACATCTCTATGAAATGTTTAGAATAAGCAAATCTCTACAGAGATAGGATTAAAGCAAACTTTCTCAATCTGATTAAGGGCATCTATGAAAAATCTACAACTAATATCATAAACAAAGATGAAAGACCAAATGCTTTTCCTATAGGATCAAGAAAAATACAAAGATGTTTACATTCACCACTTTCATTCAACATTGTACCAGAGGTTCTAGCAAGAGAAATTTGGGAATTAAAAACAAATGAGCAAACAAACAAATAAAAAAATAAAAGGCATCCAGTTTGGAAAGAAAGAATTAAAACACTCTGGCTTCAGGTAACTATATATATATATATATATATATATATATATATATATATATATATATACACACACACACACACACACACACACACACACACACACACACACAGTATATATATATTCCCAAGGACTTCACTAAAATCATATTAGGGATGAAAAACCTTTTGGACAGCAAATGAAAAAAAATCAACAGAGTTAAATGTCAACCTACAGAATTGGAGAAAATATTTGTAAATCATATATCTGATAAAGGGCTAATTTCTAAAATATATAAAGAACTTCCACATTCAATAGTAACAACAAAACAAATAACAGAATTTAAAACTGGGCAAAATACTTAGACATTTCTCCAAAGAAGGTGTATGAAAAAGTGCTCAGCCTCATTAATCATCAGGAAAATGCAAATCAAAGCTATAATGAGGTACCTATCACCTCATATCTGTTAGGATGGCTATTATAAAACAACAACAACAACAACAAAATGATAAGTGTGGTGAGGGTATGTTAAAATTGGACTCTTTGTATGCTATGGGTGTGAATGCAAAATGGTACAGCCACTATGGAAAACAGTATGGAAGTTTCTCAAGAAATTAAAAATAGAACTACTATATTACTCAGTAATCCTATTTCTGGGTACATATTCAAACTAATTGAAATTAAAATCTGGAAGAGATATCTGCCCTCCCATTGCTTTGGTCTGAACATTTGTGTCCCACCAAAATTCATATTTTGAACTCCTAATGCCCAATGTGATCATATTAGGAGGTGGTGCCTGTAGGATGTGATTAGGTCATGAGGATAAAACCTTCATGGAAAAAATTAATACCTTTATAAAAGAGGCTCAAGGGATCCCCTTTGTCCCTTCTACCAAGTGAGGATACTATAAAGAATCTGCGACATGAGAGAGGGCTTTCAGCTGACTATGCTGGCCTGTTGATCTTGAACTTCCTGCCTTCAGAACTGTGACAAATAAATGTTTGTTGTTTATAAGTTATCCAGTCTGCGGTATTTTTGTTATATTATAATAGCAGCCCAAACAGACTAAGACACCCATGTTCATTGCAGCACTATTCACAGTAGCCAAGAATGGAAACAATCCAAGTGTCCATTGACAGATAAAAGGATAAAGAAATGTGGTCTAAACATACAATGGAGTATTACTCAGCCTTAGAAAAAAGAGGGAAATCCTCCCATTTGCAAAAACATAGATGAACCTGAAAGACATTATGCTAAGAGAAGTAAGCCAATCACAGAAAGATCAATACTACACGATTCCACTTATGTGAGATATCTAAAATAGTCAAACTCATAGAAGCAGAGAATACTATAGTGGTTTCCAGGGTCTGGAGAAAGGGAGAAATGGAGTTGTTGTTCAATGGGTAGAAAGTTTCAGTTATGCTAGGTAAAGAAGTTCTAGATATCTGCCGTACAGTATAGTGGCTGTAGTTAGTAATACAGTATTGTGCACTTGAGTGTTTCTTAAGAGGGTGGATCTCATGTTGTGTTCTTATCACACCCAAACAAAACAAAACAATTAAAAACAGGGACTCAAGGGAACTTTGAGAGGTGGTGTATACGTCTATTTCCTTGATTGTGGTGATGATATCATGAATATTTGCATATGTCCAAACTCATCATATACAGAGGTTGCCAAAAAAATGTTTATACATTTTTTAAAAAGGAAAAAACTGTATTAAAATTGTAATAATATATACTGATAACAGAAAAGTGAATACAAGTCACGTTTGACTTCTGCAATAACAAGAGGTGCTCAAAGTGGTTACCATCAGTGTCCAGACACTTCCCACTATGGCGAACTACTGCTTGAGCAATGTTGACCAGTGTCCATTTATATACATTTTTTGGGGCACCTTCTTTATATACATTACATATGTGCAGTTCTTTGTATATCAATTATATCTCAGTAACACTGGTGAAAAAAGAAATAAAGTAATAAAAATGTCACATACACACAAGAGTATTAAAGTCATAAAAACAAATAAAAACTGAATAATTTTCCCAGGTTGGAGGACAGGCTAAGTAAACACGGCAGTTAATGTAATATTTAATCCTGGATATGACTCTGGACCAGAAAGAGTACATTAGGAGGAAAATTTACAAAATTTGCTTAAAAGTCTGTAGATTATTTAATAGTGCTTAACAAATGTCAATATTCTGATTTTAAAAGTTGTACTGAGGTCTTTTAAAATGTTAACAAAGAGAAAAGGTGAGTAAAAGTAAATGGGAATTCTTTGGACCATTTTTACAACATTTTACACATTTGAAATCATTTTACACATTTAGAATAACATCAGAAGAATAAAATGATTAGGTATAAATCTAGCAAAAGAAGTGCAAGACATTTACTGAAAACTAGAAAACAAATAAATGGAAGTCATACCACTTTTATGAAATCAGAAAACAATTTTGTTACAATGGCAACACTTCCTAAATTGATCCATAGAATAAATTCAATCCTAATCAAAATCACATCTGACTTCTTAGCAGAAATTGTCAAAATGATTCTACAATTCATATGGACATTCAAGGCCTAGAATAGTCAAAACAATCTTGAAAAAAAAACACATTTGGAGATATCAGACTTCTTGGTTTCACAACTTACTACAAAGCAACAGTAATTGAGAATTTGTGGTACTGGCATAAAGGTATATAGATTAATAGGTTAGAATTTAGAGTACAAACACAAACCCTTACAGTTATGGTCAATTGTTTTTTGACAAGTGTGATAGGACAATTAAATGGGAAAATAATAGTCTGTTCGACACACTGTTTTAGGACCACTGAATATCCACATTCAAAAGAATAAATTTGGATCCCAACTTCATACCATACACAGTGATTAACTCAAAGTAGATCATAGACTTGAATGGATGGGCTAAAATATAAGTCTTTCAGACGAAATGTAGGCATAAATCTCCATGACCTGGAGTTAGCTAATGTTTCTTAGATACAACATCATAAGCACAACCAACAGAAAAAGAAAATGAGAGAAAAGAAAAAAAATTCTAACTTTATCAAACTGATTAACTTTTATTCTACAAACAATACCATCTAGAAAGGAAAAAGAGAACCAACAAAAAATGAGAAAATATTAACAAATCATACATCTGAGGTACTTATAGATTTATTCATAATCTATAAAGAACTTTTTATAAATGTATAATAAAAAGACAGATAACCCAATTAAAAAATGACAGATGATTTGAATAGCTTCCTCAAAGATGATATGCAAACGGCAAAAAGCACATGAAAAGAAGCTCAATATCATTAATCATTAGGGAAATGTAAATCAAAAACACAAGGAAATACCACTTCACATTCATTAGGATGACTTGAATAAAAAAGATGTATATTAACGAGTGTTGGCCAGGATGTGGAGAAATTACAACCTCATACATTGCTTATAAAACGTAAAATGGCACAGCCACTTTGAAAAACAGTTCAGCAGTTCCTAAAATAAAAGTTCCTAACTTTAAACACAAAGTTACGATATGACCTAGCTATTCCTCTCCTTGATATATACCTGAGTAATGAAAACATATATTCACACAAAAATTTTTACACAAATGTTCATAGCAAACCTATTTATAATAGTAAAAAAGTGGAAACAATTCAAATGTCCATCATTTGATGAGTGGATAAAATATGTAATACTCATCAATGGAATATCACTTGTCATTAAAAAGAAATTAAGTATTGATACATGTGATAACATGAATGAAACTTGAAAACATTTTACCAGACCCAAAAGACCACCTATTACATGACTCCATGTACATGAAATGTCCAGAATAGGCAAATCCGTAGAGATAGAAAGTATATTAGTGGTTGCCAGAGGCTGGGGAAAGGGAGACAATGGATAGTGGCTGCTTAATGGTACTGAGTTTCTTTTTGGGGTGATAAAAATGTTCTAAATTTGATTGTGGTGATGGTTGCACAACTCTATGAATATGTGAAAATAACTGAATTCTTCATGTTAAATCAGTGAATTGTATAGTACATAAATTATATCTCAAAAAAGCTGTTGAAATACATATGCTCTGAAAAAAATTAGAACTCTTACAATCAGAGACAGTTTGTATTAAAGTTGATCATAAGACTTGAAAATTGATTTACTCAATAAGGATCATCAAGAAAGTCCATTTTCTTTTAATTAAACAATATTTTCATTTCCTAAACGGTTTCCTTCCCATTTAAAATTCTATCTTTGGGATTATTTGAACATTTTAGATTCAGCATATCAACTTAGCACATTGCATACAGAAGACCATTTGGAGAACCTGAAATTCATTGTTGTTACTGTAGCCAAAAAGAACAGGGCCACAGGGAAAGAGGAGGGAGGAAGGGAAGAGGAAGTGAGGGGAGACAAAGGAGGGAGGAGATGAGATGATTCTGAAGAAAAGGTGCAGCTACCAGACAGGGCAGAACTTGATTTCAGTGGCCAATAGCAGACCCAGGACACCATTTTGCCCCTTGGAGGTGAACTTTAGCCCATTGTAATGGACTCCAATAATATTAGCATTACAGGGAGGGAAAAATCACCCTCTGTGTCACCAAGACAGTTCCAACAAAGGCTAAATAAGGGGAAATAAATCCCTCCTCCAGACTGGAAGGAGCGGTCAGCAAAGACCCGCCTGGGAATGCCTATAATGCCACCCTTAAGTCTTGAATATTTCACACCCCCATTTCAAAAAAAAAAAAATTCCCAATCTCCAACTCTCTTCAGTGCAGTGGCTATTCTCCCAGCCTGCCCACTCCCATCACTCTGGGAGTATACTGTCCTACCCTATTTCTTTCAATAAATTCACAGCTTGCTCAGCTTATTTGGGGCACCTTAGAGTTCTTTCCTGCAGCTGTAACCAAGAACCCGTTCTTCAGCAACATAGCCCCCTGGAAGGAGAACTGATTGAAAAATGTGTGCTTACTTAAAGAGAGTTAAGACAATTAATCATCTGAATTAACACTTTAATTGTTTAACATCTTATAGTTTCATTTCTACATCACTAAGTTAGCCCTGAAACTGTCCACACTGAGTAAATGGAATAAATAAAGACTAAACAATGTTCATTATTTTTCAAAGAAATAAGACCAACAAGCTAATGTAGGCCTAAAACATATAAAAGTGGATATTGATGCCTGACATTGGCAGACAACGGAAAATAAAATCAAAACTCTTTGTATGTCTTAAAGTTTACTATTCCCTTTGCTGAACAATTATGTTCTTCACTATTCCAGAACATGGCATACTGCAATGCAGCTGTTGACTTTTGAAGACTCAAAACTTTTTCTTTTTAGGATTTTTTTTTATTGGGGAATTGGGGAAGGAGAACAGCCAAGTTGTTGTCCTTCAAACTTTGTTGTGGAGGGCACAGCTAGAGCAGCTCCAAGTCCAGTCGCCATATGGTAGCTGTTGGCAGCTCGTGGCAGCTCAGCTCAAGGTGCCATGTTCAATCTTAGTGGCAGGGGGGTCGGGGGGTGGGGGGGGTCCATAGTCCACCATCCCATGTGGGAGTCAAACCAGCAACCTTGTTAGGAGCACGTGCTCTCACCAGCTGAGCCATCCTGTCATCTGCTGGCAGCTCAGCTCGGGAGCAGCTCACTGGCCTATGTGGGAATCGAACCAGTGACCCTGTTGCTCAGAGCTCGCATTCTCACTCTTAACCAACTGAGCCACTTAGCCGGCCCCCTAAAGACTCAAAACTTTTCATAAATATATCTATGTTGAAGATTTATATTTCTTAGGGGGGGGAATGAAATTACTGCATCCCCTATAATTCTGAACAATTTTTTTCATTTGTACAAGTCATATTTTGACTCCTATTGTCATAATGGAATCATAATGAAAGGAGGAAAACACAAACTATAATCCAGAAAAGGCATTGTCCTTATAGGCACAAACTAGAGGACGTAAACTACTAAAAACTTGAATCGAGGGAAGTTTCTTTATGATGGAGACAACTAACTGGGGTCAGGTCCTTGTGCTGCTAAACAGAATCCTGGCAGGTACTATCCTTGAGCCAGTGCCAGTCAGCACAAAGGCCTAATTTAGCACTGCTGTCACCTATTCACCAGAAATTTAACCCATCTTCACAATCTCCTTTGATGTCAGGTCCTGCCCTGTACTCAGTGATAACAATGAAAGGTTGTTGCTGATCTTAGAAAGGATAACAGCATTCTCTGGACACTCAAAAGAGGAAAATCTTTCCAAGGCATTAACCATACCCAGTGATCCTTTCTCTCAAGTATCTCATTCATAATAAAATTGGTGTACTTTATAAAGATAGTTAATCCAACAAAGAAATGTTCCCCTCCGTCCTGAATTGACTAGCATATTGATTTGAGACTGTAGATTAGATTACAGTTGTACCTGTTGTAAATCGCATCCCCAACAGTGGTAAATTGGAGACAGAACACTAGGATTGAAACAGTTGTTATCATTGATCTTTATGATACTTGATTCATGTGACTGATTTTCTCCCATTCCTAATTTATAGATATGAAGTCATTAAGTAGTTAATAATACTACCGCACTTCCCTGTCCAAAGAATATACATTTCTGGAGGTTACTCAGAACCAAATAGGCCAAGCATTGGATCTGAGGAAAAGAGAAACTACACTGTAGTGTCCTAAATAAGGAGTGTAATATTAAACGCATTCATTCTGGTTTAAGCAAACTGAGTTCAATTGAAAAAATTTGGTTGTCCTTTATTTCCCTCAATTACAGGGTAATTATAACAGGTTTTCTTCTTCTGTCGTGATAATATCACCAGACACTTGGCATTGTAAGTTTTCTCAAAAACCCATAGAAACGCACAATACAATTTGATAATATAACTAATAAATGTGGCCTGTTATTTTAACTATACATTTATTAAATGTCAAAATGTGGTTTGCTAAGTAAACTTGGAATATATCAGTATTATTTAAGTTAGTACTGTAAGGTAACATAAGTTCGCTTCATAAAATTATTTTGGTTGAAAGATGAGGAAAAAATTGACATCAGAAAATTCTTTAAATTTTAAAGATGAAAAGCACTTAAGATGCTGTACATTTTCCCCTTAGAATAGAGTGTTGACTAAAAGTAGAATTTTGACTCATGAATTGGAATCTAAGATGGTGGAAACAAATTTATGGAAGTATGTTTACCACTTAGTAGTATTGATAATTTGTACCATGAGATCTAGCTTTTGCAAATATATTGCTTTGGCTCGGGTCTTGATTGTTTTTATTGATAACCACATCATTTCCACCTAAAAAACAAGGATATGCATTTAAAGGAGAGCAAAAAAATATCTGCTGAGCATGAACAAGTCTGAGTTTTCAATGTGGGAAATATAAGAATGTAGGACATGATTCAAGCTTTTAGGGAGTTTATATCTGTTCTTCTTAGTTTTTCTTTTTATTTATCACCCAACAAACCTAATAGAACAGTGGCTTCCACAAGAGAAAAATTCATATATATGTGATCTCACCATATATTGGGTTGTTGGAAAAGTCATGATGTATTTTTTCTATGTTTTTTGTTGCAAAAATGTGTCATGACTTTTCTGCCAACCATATATATATATATATATATATATATATATATATGACACTGTGATAGTTACTAAGTTGAATAAAATTATGTATGAAGACCTATAGAGAGGGATTCTTACAACTTTAGAACAAGATACTTTTTTCTTATAGTACAAATTCCTCTAAGGAAAATTGCTGAAATATCTTTTCCAAAGATCACCTAGTAGATGCTAAAATTTCACATTAGCTAGGAGAATATGAGACTAACAAGTAAGAATTACAACTAGAATTTTTAAGTGAAAACTTAATCAAATTATGTTCTGGTTTTCAGTTTGGCATGTAAGGAGCTTAGAAGTTGTCACTATATCCCAACAAATAAAAAGCTGTACAAATTGAAAATAACTCATCATAGGTCTGACAGAGAAGTGGGGTCATGGGGCAAACTGCACCCCCCAACTGGAGAAACATACAGGTAGAGACAGAAAAATCACAACTTAAATAGGTAGACTCCCATGACTAGAAACCACCACATGAATCATTACCAGGATAGGAAAACAAACTGTAATTGATAAATTATTGGAGGCTCAGTGTGGACAAGTCTGAGAATTAACTCCAGGAGGGTTACATCATGAGGATTTTGGAAGTTTTACCTCCAGGAGCTCGATCATGTTCTCACAGTGAAGACCAGAGGAAAAAACCTCTTGTGCTTCCAGCAGGAACAGGGAGAAAGTAACAACAGAGGATTCTGCTCTTCCTGTGAAGGCTTGCCCTCAAGACAAACTATTTACTAGAACCTAACCTATTGGGGCTTATCAGAGCCTAACTAACCTAGAGGAAGAGAAACACCCAATCCAGTCGCCTCTAGCCATCATGTTCCACCCAAATGGGGGTGGCAGAAACTGAGAAGCACTAGTGATATTTACAACTCAGGAACACAAGCTCACTAAAAGGTTAAAATCTAGTCATAAAATATAGAATGTTTCTCTCTTCCCACACCTTACCACATCACTAAAAGCCTATTGGCCATAGTACCTTTCCCCTAGCACATTATGTCCAGATTTCAATACTACAAGGCACGCCAAAAAGAAAACACAACACAGTTCAAAGGGAAACAGCAAGTATCATAACCAGATTCAGATATTGAAGAGATGTTGAAATAATCAGACCAGAAATTTAAAATAATTATGGTTAATACACTAAGGGCTGTAATGGGCAATATAAACAACATGCAAGTACTGTACAAACAAGTAATGTAAGCATAGATATGTGTATATTGAAAAGGTTACATGACATAATGCAAATTTAAAAATATGTCAACACATTTTTCACTCTCTCAGCCAAGAGGGCCTAAAATAGGACATCCCAGTAGTAGTAATGAGCATACCTAGTGCCTAGATCATGGCTTCTAATACCATCTTTCAATGCAAAGTACTAGGGTTTATTGGAAAAGTAGCTGATTCTAGGAAAGAGACAGGAAATAGACAAGATGAGCCTGTAGTATCTTGTAGTGCCAGAAATTAAGGGAGTGTCTAAAATGGGGGTGTGTGCACGCACACCCACACACCCACACACCCACCATGGATGGGGATATGTCAAAGGGGAACAGGATCCAGCTAAAAAAGCTCCTGATGTTCAAATCTAGAGCAATTTAAACAACAAAATAAATGAAGTAGTATTGGATTTGTGGATTCCAGAAATTGCCTAGTGCAGAATATGGGTTTTTTTTGTTTTGTTTGTTTGTTTGTTTGTTTCTGGTTTGTTGGTTTAATACACACTCTGATTCACCTGTTCTCAGGGCAGTTTCATAAATGTGTATTTTAAAAAGCTTTCAACATGATTTTGATTAGAAGCTAGGTTCAAGAAGCACTGATTTTATAATATTGTCTTGTAGTGTTAATGTTTGTGGGAAGAGATTCTGCCAGAACCTGCAGATCTCTAGCGCCTAGAGAAGTTCACTGGGATGCCTGAAAATGCGAAAATAAAATCTTCTGTTGCTGCCGTAGTCAGCTAGGGTTACTATAACAAACTATAGACTGGGTGGCTTGAACAACAAACTTCTATTTCTCACAATTCTGGAGGCTGAGAAGTCCAATATCAAGATACCAGTGGATTTGGTGTCTGGTGAGAGCCCTCTTTCTGATTTGCAGATGGCCAGCTTCTCACTGTGTCCTTATATGGCAGAGAGAGAAAGAGAGGAACTTGTACGCCCTCTTCTTTTTATAAGGATACTAATCCCATCATGAGAGCCCCACACTCACGACCTTATGTAACCCTAATTACCTCCCAAAGGCTCTACCTTCAAATACCATCACATTGGGGATTAGGGTTTCAACATATGAATTTGGGCAGGGGGCACATTCAGTCAGTCCATAACAGTTCTACATACGAGTATGGGGAATTTATATTTTCCCAACAGATTTGGGCTTCACACACTCTCTGTGCAGTATTGGGCAGTAACATTCCAATTCACATTCATTAAAACCTTGTTTCTGTCCTTCTAGCTCGACGAATTTGAAGAGGGGAAATTAGTGTTGACAGTGTCAACACAAATAGCCCAGGCTAATAAGACACATTAAAACAAATATATCAATTTATGCCAGAAACAAAGGCTGGTCTTTTGCTCTGAGTCATAGTTTTTGTTTTTAAGGAAAACTATAGTAAGGCCAGTGTCTCATCATTTTTTTTATCTTAATTCACAAGATTTAATTAAAATATTTCACAGCTTTAGCTGTTGATATGAGACTCTGAAAATGAAACAAATTTGGAAAAAGAGGTTGATCACAGAAAAAGAGAATGACAACCTAAGCTTTTAATATGACAGAAAATGAGACTACAGGATAAGAAATGTTCAAACAGCTCATGTGCAGCTTTTGATAATTGAGTGTTTTTTTTGATACCATTGAAGATAAACCTAAATTATAACTGACATCCATGGGAAAGATAAAAAAGAAAAACTTCATCTTTTCATCACCACCCTTTATCCTATTCCCAAAATGGAAAATGTTGACCTAGTTGAAAAAAAATATAGAAACATATAATTGAGGCATATTTTAGGTAATCTTAAGGCACAGGCCCAGTAAGTAAAGTTCTCAGTGACATTGAAATCTCTAATAAGTGTGAGCTTGGCCAATGCAGACCTCCTATAAGGTGTTAAAAACTGATACAGTATACTTTTTAAAATCTATCATGAAAATCTTTCTTTTGTCTAAACACCCCACCTCCCATTTCTTCTTGCCAAACCCTGGCATTATACACTGGGATAAAGATAACTCTCTTTTACTCTCTGGCTCTCTTACTCTTTTTTCCTCTTTTACTAGAAGATGGGATTTAGTTAACATTTCCATTCATTGCTGTGGTGAATTCTGAAACTCAGATTTGGTTTTTGCTTTGATTCATCTCTATCAATACCTACGAAGGTTAACAATGTTGCTAACATTTTTTATGTCAGAGGGATAATTCATTATGAATTTGTACCAACTGGACAGGTAACCAAGTTTACTATTTGGAAGAGCTGAAAGGCTTTGTGAAAAAGTTAGATGACCTGAACTTTTCACCAATTCATGGCTTTTGCATCACGACAATGCTCCAGCTCACACGGCACTGTCTGTGAGGGAGTTTTTAGCCAGTAAACAAATAACTGTATTGGAACACCCTCCCTACTCACCTGATCTGACCCCAATGACTTCTTTCTTTACCCGAATTTAAAGGAAATATTGAAA